>NC_044201.1:14514631-14866298 GCF_900880675.1 Sparus aurata | reverse complement strand
TCCAATACTGAGTGGTAATTTAGAACTACATAGTAGAGGAGGGGCTTTTTATGGTAGCTGGATCATTTTGGCAGTCATTCCCCTGCACAAGTGGTCTGGTTTGAGGAAAACATTGTTCAGTCAGTTACCTGGAACAATCAAGGAGTAGAGAAATGAAGTGAGGTAACAGATGGAGATTGAGATAACAATGAATTAGAGAGTCTGAGCAAGACAAAATAAACCTAATCTAAAAGTTGTATTCAAAAGGGAAGTTTGTGTTTGATGCCACTTGAATGTAGGGTTGATTATTATTTTAATAACCTGTGAGAGATTGACATTTCACTTGAAACAAGTGACTGTAGCCAAAGCAGCTAATCTATACTAAAACATGCTCAAAATTAATGTCCAGTAAACTTTGAGGGTTGGTAAAGGTATTTCATCAGATGTACAATTTCTGACATCAAGGTATTGCGTCTCCGTTGACATGGACAGTCATCGATGCACTCTTTTCTTACCATCTCAACTGCTGTAATCTGCAATGTCCCAGAACAGTTCAGCAGAAACGACTGGATGTCACGCAGGGTAGCCTCATCGGACTGAGTTACATCTATGACAGCTATTTTGCCTGTGCTTTCATGATTGTGGCATTCAACAGAGTTGTGTATGCAGACTCTAATTCTAAGGTAACAAAAACACAACAAATCTCAGTTTCAGGTGATTATACACCAATGAAAACAGAATTAGAACTATCACATTCAATTTCTTCCAATAAATCTTCCTAAATCCTTCACACTGAACCTTTAATGTTTATTTTCTCAATTTAAAATCAACTTCAAGCAATCTACAGTGTAGCAGTATGATCTCATCCATGCTGGTAGCTATTTTCTGCCCATTTTTCTGTCAACATATTTTTTACCATTGGCACAGAAAGATGTATTCTCAATCCCATCTAAAGCGCTAGTTGGCTTAACATCAAATCTATTTGAATTGCTGAAAAAATTATGTGGGCAGTGATTCTGTCTGGAGCCAGGCTAGTTCCCTCTCAAAGGACAATTATTTGTACGCTAGATTTTTTGTGGAATTGTAGGACTGACACACAGTATTATATGTGTTAGCCCTGTGACAGACCGGCAAACTGTTGTCGATTCAGAGAGTTATTTCCATTGCATCTCAGTTTTCCTGGTTGGCGCTCCATGGTCTGCCTCTATTCTTTCTTCAAGGAGAGATCCAGACAAAAATGACTTGCCATGACTTTGTGTTAACTATGGCACTTCTTCATGCAAAGGCACCAAGTGTTTTGGGGGCTGATGACCAAAACAAGCTGCACTTTACACGGCGCATTCTCAAACAAACTGCTGTCTAAGTAGCTGTTGAGGCCATCTCATTTCTAAAACATCACATGGGACTCAGTGCACTCTGCTGTTTTCAGTAGATACCCTGCTCTCTTTCTCCCACTGCCTCTCTCTCCTCTCTCTCCTCGTTTCCCTGCGTGTGCTTGTTTTAAAGCCTTTTGTGTGTTTTCACTTCATTGTGAACTCTATACCCCTGAATCTCCCCACTCTGCAGTCTGGTCCTACAGGTACGCTGCACTCTGTATCAGCATCTCTTTTCTATCTGTTGCCTGGGGCATGGGGTATCATGAGGGCAGATGGGGCTCCACTTCCACGAGTCTTAATGTCTCAGGTGTCTTTCCAAGGACGGACACACACACACACACACACACACACACGACACACACACACACACACACACACACACACGCATGCTCTCTCACACACACACACACACACACACACACACACACACACACGTAGAAATATACATGCTTCCCATCCAATGCATAATTCACACACTTCAAGCTATTGCAGACACATCTTTGAACCTATATCCAGGGTGCCTTTCTCCTGCACTATGACCCCCGGTGTCTATAATTTCCAATGCATTATTCCTGCGTTATAACAATGTCAGTGGCTACTTGCAAATAATGTGTGTGAGTTAGTGTGTGGTTATGTTCAATTCTACTATCTTTGTCTTTTAGCAGGGACCACACAGCTGGAGCAATAAAATGCCTCTGTCTGCTTACTAGCGAAGGAAGTCCACTAGGACCAAGGTGCTTAAAAATAATGTCGAATTAGTATGCAGACTTTTTATTTTTTAATAAAAAGCGTGAGAGAGAGAAATAAGCAGAGCGAAAGGTGATAAGCAGAAAGATCAGCCTGGTAGAAATTATGAGCAATTAGAATAAAAAAAAATCCAAATTTCCATCCATACATAACAATCCGCCAAAAATGTTTGAATCCTCTCCAGAGGAACTATTACCTTACGGTACAGAAGTCTTTACCACCCATCTGTTCTGGTCAACAGTATTACCTCAGCTGATGTTTTGGCAGCACAGAAAACATTTCACTGTGTCAGTAAAAAATACTTGTATGACACATGCTGTCTGTACTGCACTGAGTTGAACTACAAGGAATAGATTAAAATTGTTGTTTTGTGACAAAATGTCAAAAGCTAGTCAAACACTAATGCAAGAAAATCCCTGATTAGTTTCAGCTTTACAATTAGCTCTTGAGTATTGACACTGGTATGGCAAGTGATGAATTTAAGAGTCAATAAAATGAAGTGAAGTGGATGTGAACATCACAGACGGAAAATCCAAAACAGATCTGAACAGACTGAGAGCCTGTACGGAGAGATCACATCACTACCGGGGTCCGTTTGCAATCACTTCATGTAGCTCTGCAGCAGAGAAGAGTGGGGACAGGGGACAAGCGAGAAAAAAAAGCACTGCATGTGGGAAGAAGATGGAAGTCAACAAGACAAAAACACTTATCACACTAAAACACTAATCAGTGTAATACAGAAAAATGTAGCAGAGGTTTACTAGGTTTAGGCTGGTTGCATATTGTATGACTGGCAGCACTAATGACTCAAATGCAGAATGGCAATGTGTATAATCATCTTCTGTATAAAGTGATGATTACATGGCAATTGGTACTTCCTACAATAAAGCAAACATCCCAACCTGTTATTTCCATCATTTCAGTCCCCTTTCATTGCTCTCTTTATCTCAATTAGCAGAATGAGACATTGTCAAATTAACTTACATCTTGTTGATGAGACATGACACCAGTTATGGAGCTCTCAACAAGCGGAGTGTTCAAGCTTGTCTGTATCTTTGACTGTTTCAGTCCCCTTTGCCTGTGCAACAACATTTTGTAATAGCTTTTTATCGATTTCCTTGTAACGACTCCTGAAATTTTGCCTAAGGTTTGTATTAGTAGTGGTTCCTACCTGCCTAACACTTTTCTTATAAAATAGTTGTGTAAGAATCAATATTTCCTGCCAAATTCTCTCTTATGAGCCATGTCTCTTTTTTCTCTCATCTCTTGCGCCCTTTCTGTTCTCCCCTTTAACCTATCTTTTCCATAAGCTGGGTCCTTAGGAGAGGAAGAGGAGTGGTCGAGCACACAACTTAATTATACATCAAAGCACTTATGTTGGGGAGACCACAGAAGGGGGGAGGCATGAAAGAGGTGGAAGGAAAGACGTCAGAGGACAAAAGGGGTTTGACTTGGATGAGAGCGGACCTTGGTGATGGTTCCTAGTATCAGTGTTAGTCAAGACCTCAGGGAAAACAGACTTTGCTTACTTAAAGAGGTATTCATCCTCTGGGAAGATGGCCCTTGCATTAAACTAGTCTGTCTAAACAGTAGAAAGATGCAAACATTTTTGAAATTGTTGCTTCAAAACAGCTAAAATATGATATGGATATTATATTTTGCTCAAGGGTAGAGAACCTACAACGACCAGAATGCGCTGCACCGAAAAGAGAAAAACAGAATTGTGGTTCATATTTGATCATCACTGCCTTCTTTTGCAGTTTGATCAGAGTTTTTCCAGCCTCCAATTTCACACTACTGGAAAAATATGGCAAAAGATGTTCACAATCTGTCTCAGGCGAGAAAAAAGGCAGTTTGAACCATCAAGAGAGTACAAATGTGGGCATATGAAAATGTGGAAAAACAATCTGTAATTGATACAGCAGCCCTAAAATCTGCTATATGATGCATCATCTAAGGGATATTTGCTCACAAAAGTGTGTGGGGTCTGGATGCAGGCAAAATGGAGAGAGGTTTATCATGTTCGTTTGAATATACAACAAACATTTTATTGTTACCAAGCTGGTTGGAAATCAGTTCTTGTGTAAGAATGGAGAAGAAAAAGTGACTTCACCGTTTATTTCTTACACGTCCAATGAAAATAAAGACTACAACACTCAAAAGTATACTCATCTCACAAAAGAATATCTTGATCATTTACTATCTTGCAGTCAGTCTAACCTACCAAACACCTACGGTTAAACATAATATTACAAACTTTCTGTGTTCTGCTGTACCCTCTGATGAAAAGAGAAGCTAACTCATAAACCATTGTACTTTATTACTTCGTTATTTAAAACAAGACAATAGAGTAAATAACTTTCAAATTTTTAAATAAGAATGCAATGAATTTGCTGTTTTTGCAAAAACAAACATTGCAGTTTAGATCCTCAATTATACGGTGCGAATATCTATCATACTTCATATTCATTTCTCTTTTTATTATGGGCTGGCAACACAAACCTAAAAAATTCAAATATAGTTTCAGAGGTTTATTACTCACATTCAGTAAGAAACAGGCTTGACTTTGCTGGATTTCACACTGTAAGCATTACCATAAAATTCCATATGAAACTTATGCACACTTAACTATATGATGATATAAAACCATAGAAAGATATTGAGTTATAATGGAACAGAGGAGGTACACCAAGACCAATTTAAATGAACGCTGTGAGGTAATTTTGTAACACAACAGAAAAGACATCAATTGACATCAGCATTATCTATAGTGTCATCATATATAAGAATGAAGGCATAACATTTCATTCTTCCAGGAAGGCTTAGAATCTCCAAGTTGTTGCTAAAAGAAGGCTCCACAGAATACAGTCTCTTCAAAGGTTTAGCCAGAAAATCCTTTAGAGAGAACTATTCTGAAAGTTGAAAGCCCTGCTTGCAGCCACTAGTGCTGGCTGGACCATGAGGCAACTATAAGATTTGATGATGGTGCTATTTAACTCACATTGGTTCAGCCCCTAAGGAGCATAAGTGTGCAGTGTAAATCTCTTTCCAATCCGCTTGTAAAACTATTAGATATGTGTCTGAAGAAAAATTGACATTTCATGGGCTTCCAGCCATACTGAAGGAAAAGCCTGTAAAGTTTCCAAAATGTAAAGGACTAAACCTCTGGGGGCATGACAGCCTCAATAAATATAATAAACCCATTCGATTGTGATTCCTGTAAATGCTTATTGGCTTGAGGAGGTGGTGAGGTCTTCCTGAGAAACATCATGTTGGAAAGACTGACCCATATCTTCTTCCTCAGTTTCCCCACACATCGGGGCAAGAAGGCTGCTTTGTTCTATAAGAGGAGGTGCCAAATTAGACACTGCTAGACAACATTGAGCTGACTGGAATGACAACCTGAAAAATGCAGCAGGGATCTGACAAAGATGGGTTGCAAGTTGGAGCTTAACCATCTGTTTGTCACTGTAATTAGTTTGAGAGGTGTTTGCCATGGTAATGTATGCCTCTTGTAACATGGCTCCGCAAAACCTGCTATCCAAGGTGTAAACTGAACAGTAAAAGCAGTGGCAAAAACGACATATTTGACTTAACAAGCATTGCTTTCATCACATCAGTCCAGATCAGTCAGGCTTTCTATAGCGGTGAGAAAAAATGTGTTAAATTAGTCATATTCCACACTACAGCAGGCTTTTGAGTATGTATGGCTCACTGTATTTAGTTAAAAGACAATGAGCTCTACTACAATGTTATCATTCTAAAAAAAACAACAAGAAAGAGGTAGCATCTGTTTTTTCTCTTAACTGCCCTCCATATTTCTCTATAATGTATCATTTTTCTTTAATGCTTCTCTCCCTACCACCTCAATTGTGGAAGTGACAGCCAAAACAGATTTGAGCAAATTGGAAAGGCTATGAAGCTCTATTAAGGCAAATCTAGCCACGGTTGGAGGAACAGTGAGAAGGGAAACAGACGAATGGAAAGGGAAGTGCATATTGAGACACAGAAGAAGACGACAGAGGGAGAAAATCGTTGAGGAATTTGCATAATGCCAAATGGAGCCCTGGTGAGGTTGAAGACACAACTTGCAGCTGAATATTTTTCCCATAACCAAGCTATAGTACACACCACAAAAAGCCAGGAGAGCCAGCACTCTGTTTTTCTTTCTCTCCCCCACACAAACAACCCTAAACACAAACACACGAGCAGCTGTAAAATATAGAGTGGCCGACAAGATGCACAACTGTCTTCCATGTTAGCAAAACCTTGTCGGAATTCACAATTCTGCCAAATGAGCATTTCGAGGGAAGGAGAGCGCCTAAGGCAGGGTGGGGGTGGGGATGGAAGGGTGGAACCCACACACTTGAAAGAAAGGGAGAGAGGGAACGACAGGTTGATTTATTCAAAGAGTGAGGAGTTGGTGAATCAAACTTTAATGGTTTTGGGGAGTGAAAGCTGTTCTCTCTCCCCCTTCAATCTTGCCCCTCACACTCAGTCTTCCCTTACTCGCACCTTACTTCACTTACTTCTGTCTCTCTCTCCCTCCATCCCTCTGTCTTAGAAATTTCAGATGGTCACTCACAAACACGAGCCATCCCTTTTTCTGACAGACAAATCTGCGCTCATCGCTGCATAGCACGCAAATCAAGGTGCTCTTCATGCTCAGCGGGATAAAGTAAATGACAGAAAGATAAAGAGAGGAAGAGGAGGTGATTTACCTTCACGAGTGGCAGCGTATGTGATGCCCAGGCAGTATTTGTTGCGTTAACCCCTGGACTGGAAAGGATGTGCGGAAAAATTGTTCTACAGGCACGACATCCTCCCTGACAACTCACTTAAGTGGCCCTGAAAGGCATGCTGAAGTCTACAAATGAATCATTATTCATGGAGGTGAATGACTGCAATCACTCCTTAAAGAATCCACACATGAACACAGGCTTGCATAGACTCAGTATCTGCAGATGGAAAATTACACCTCCAGACACACACTAAACAAAACCCATCAGTGAAATGTGGACTGAAATTAAGCGACTCTTTCTGCATGAAATATTTGAACAAACAGCTGGTAAAACATCCTGGGCCTGTAGATAAACTGGCCATATGTACTGCATTTCTGTTGTATAACAAATGAGGAGTTACTGTAGGGGTTAGTTTGTAAAGGATGATTAGGTGCTGTGGTCTAATCAGTGCTGTCAGACATAATCAAATGGACAGATGAAAAAGATCTACAAAGATGAAGAGTTAACAGAACTACCATCACTTTACTCCCTAAAAAACTATTAACTGTACTTTCTTTATTGAGCACAACGGAGATGATGCAGAGGAGCAGCAGAATAAGGATATTTTATTAGAAGCCACAACTTTTGCGTAGAAATGCGTTCCAAGCACCAATTCTATGTCGGAGAAAGTTATAAATGGAGCCTGAGGTGAGTAAAATATTGACTGCTTCCCATTTAACCTTCTCGCTTTATCCATTTTTTCTCTTTCTCCCTAAATCCCTCCATCCCTCCCTGCGGGGCTCAGGGTCTTAGTGTCAGGCAGAATTCTCTTTGAGGCCTGCGCCTGTCAACCAGCCACCACTCAGCTCAGTAACCACTAGATTCAATTATACTACAGGAGAGACCAGGAGCAATGATACTGAAATCATTATGGGCTAAATCCAACATCTAGGAGGCAGCCTGTGTGTGTGTGTTTGTGTGTATGTGTGTGTTTCAGAAAGAAGCCATGTGTTTATCCATTTGTGTGCAATCTATGTGCAGGATGATTGTGTTGACATTAATATTGTATATACTGTATGTAATTTAGCGCTAAATGTATTATTTGAATGCAATTTCACAATTTCACTAGAAATAAGACTAATTTCTAAGTTCCCAGGGAACCCTCCAAAGACATCCATATACTGTAGTTGCTGCTTTAAAGCTGATATATTTGTTTAACGTGGTAAACAAATTACCTTTGGAGGCTGTAACCTGCAGAGGTACAGGGCAGAAGGTGATATCAGATTAGGGACTGAATTTCGGCTTTCAGAAGTGAACAAAGGCAAAGAAGAAAGGAATCTAACAGATTCATCTGTGTTCTACCTGACAGCGACAGAGGGCACATCAAATAACAGGTGCCTCTGTTTTGCTGCCAGAGCCCACATCAAGCACTAAACAGCTCATTCGCAGGCGTAATAGGAGCTCTCAAACACCCTCTGCCAATATTATCGAAAATATGAGTGCATTTGTGTGTGCGTGTGTTCGTGCTTTTTGTGTGTGAAATGCTGTCGTGCTATTCAACAAAAAATTGTTTGGAGGAAGTAGTTGCCAAAAGTTTGAGGCTAAAATGAGGCTGGTTTGAATTTCCTCTCTTCTACAGAACACAACTGTTCCCTTAACACCATGTAGCAGTGACCTTTGAATAAAACACATGATTATGCAATGAGTCAAAACAAATAATAAAACAGCAATATGCTTCAAAACAGATTATTTTATTGAACATTAATTACTAATAATTGATTTAGGAACAAATACGCTGAGGTTGCTGTTGCCTCTACTGAGGGATTTTGTTACAAACAAACAATATTCAGAAACCAGACCGAAGGGCTTTTTCTTCTCTGGATGTCTGACTTTCACCTGAAGGGTTTCCACCTTGGGCAGCCAGGTTCTTTAACATCAACCATAGTTCATCAGAGCTTACTGTAGGTTAGAGAGGGACACTGAGATATGGCTGATAGAAAATAGAGGCTGAAGAGAGATTTGCTCACCTGCCTGACATACCTGAGAGACAGTAAACAGAAAAAATGTGGATATCTATCACTTGGAGCCTCTTGCTTGTCTGCCTGTTTGTCAATACATTTAATCCATCTATGTGCCACACTACTGTGGCACATCTGAAGATGGCTATACAATCTTCTGAACATCATTACTGTAATATCGAAGGCAATATTCCACTGTACAGCGTATCTACTGTGGGTCCGGATGAATGTGAGTATTGGCTGAAGGATGAAAAAATGATCTAAAATGCTATACGTTTAGGGGCTCAACCAATTACACAAAGTTATACGTTGCTAAGGTCATTGCAAACTACGTATGGATAATATCTATAAAGGTGAATGTGTTTAGAGGTGGCTGTGGCTAAGGAGGTAGAGTGGCTCGTCTACTGACCACAGGGTTGGCGGGTTAATCTCCACCTCCTCTTATCAACATGTCAGTGTCCTTGGGAAAAACATTGAATCCAGAATTGCTCCCCAGCCACTGGCAATGCAGGAAGTCCATTCCTAATTTCATGTTCCAAGCCGGGAAAGTGGGGAGGGTTGCCTCAGGAAGGGCTTCCAGCATAAAAACCCTATGCCAAATAAAATACGTGATTCAAATCAGATTTTCCAAGCCATGCTGGGAAGGGCCCGGTTAACGAGTGAGAAACAGATGATCCATTGTGAAGTAGCCAAAATATGATGCAGAGTTAAATGTGTGTGATCCCATAATTGCACAAAGAAAATGTGTTTTGTGAATATATACTGTATATTTATGTGAGATGGACAGACCAGTAAGACAGACCGGTGCCAGAGAAAAAGAACAGACTGCAGAGGAACAGCAGCAAATAAGTACAAGTGACTTAAAGAACAAGAGAAAACTGTGTTTGTGGTCAGCTTATGGAACCGCAGGAGATGGCACGCACTTGGCCCAGCAAGAGAAGTTGTTAGTGTTGCCATTTGATATTATCACAGGGACACTGACAGAGAGACTGCCTCCCAGTGGGAGAGTGTGAGGGTCAGGCAGCTTGGGGGAGGCTGTGTGTGAGTGTTTTTGTGGGGGGCCTGGATGTCCCCACAGTTCAGCAGAGCTGTATGCCACAGATGCACACTTGGCAAAACATTTTGAGTTTGTCAATGTAGGGCTTGCTATATAGAGGACTACCTGTCGTGCTTAGGGAATGTGAAAAACACCTCTCAGTATGTTGTGGGCTCGCACCATCATCACATCCAATAATGGATTTGGGTTGTGGCCCATCTGCTGTTCTATCAAAACATTATTTCTGGTGATAGTCGTTGCTCCTTGTATCCAGTCTCTGCTGCTGGCTGCCTGAGTGTGTGGATGCTGTAAATCTGGCCAGCTCATTAGCACTGACAGAGGGAATGCTAGCAGCCCACCTGCTCCCCTTCACCCTCTTTATGGCTCTACAAATTAAAACGACATTTACACACACACTTCCCCACTCTCCCTACTGCACTGCTCACCTTGCCACTCACAATGCTGCTCACTGTTGAGCTGCGTCAGGCCCATCTCAAAATACATTCTACCTAATATTCTGCTGTTTCAAAGACCCTGAAGCACTTTGTGTTCATTCCTTTTGGCTTCTGTCTGTCTGTTTGGTATTCAGTGTCACTTTTTACAACATTAAATCTCACCATTTGAATCCTGTGTCCTTCTGTTATCACAACACTTTACTACTGCCATCAGACTTAACTTCCATCACACTCTCTCATCCTTTTCTCTGTGTGCTTAAGTTCAAAATGCACTATATAGTAGTCCTGATTGTACTCCAAACCTCAGTTACGGTAGCATGTCCAGTGAGTGACAGCATGATAGAGTGATGTTGCAGCATGTTTGCTTAGCCTGCTAGAGGTCACTCAGGGGCCCAGAGGTAATGAGGCCATAAAAATGCAGGCAACAGAAGTTGTGGGAAACAAGATATAGTGGAGGAAAGGGCAGAAGAAGGGGAAACAGGTTACCATCAAGGAAGAAAATTACTCCTGGATGAACACAGTTCCCAACACTTTCACTTCCAGGTGTAAGACATGGAAGGCTATAATAAAGAACTCTGTGTACCGATTGGACCATGACACACACTCACATTTCTTCTTCTTCTTATATAACAATTATTATTAAGATATGTGAAAAAACACATTCCAACTGCATCAAACTCACTCTGACCCTTACTGGAAATGCCAGTGAATTAGACTTTAACTGTGTCCAGTGTTTTAAGGAATCTGATCAATGACCACAGCCCATCGCCTCAAATAAAAAAACGTATATTTTGTACTAGGAGTGCAGAACTGATATAAGCAATATTTCAATGTGGGATTCAAGGGAGTGAACAATAAATGAGTGACTGAGGGTCAACACAGCTCCGCTTTCTGGAGGCTAAACTGATGCCTATTGTTTGCAGAGCTTGGAAAGCCTGTATATGGACTATAAGTCCCACACAACTGAGCAGTGGTTGCATTGGCCTGACAGAACCTTCCCTGGTGGGTGGTCTGAACAGCCTCCTCTAAACAGTCCTCCTTTCTCCCATTTATTTGCCTGACTTTATGGATTGGGGAGAGAAAAAGCCAGTGGCTTTGAAGATTTGGTGAAGACTCAGAAAGGGGTATGTGCTCAAACTCAACACAACAAGATATGTGGATGTGTGTGTGTTTGCGTGTGTGGATTTCAGCCCCTGTTTGAAGTCCTCCACTTCACTTTGGCAATTACTTCTATCAAGGATTAGATGAGGGAGAGGGCAAAGAGGAGAGAGAAAGATGGAACGAAGTGAGAGCTGAGAAGGGAGGTAGCAGATTCAGAGAGAGGACAGAGAAGTGAGAGAAACGGAGAGAGGAGAAAAGAGATTGAGGTCTCCGCTACAGTGAGTGTTTTTCTTCCCTATAAAGGAGGCTGTGCACACTTTCTAAACATGAGCTAGAGGACAACTCCTCAAATCTCAGGAAGATCACAGGTGCAGCAAAACACAGCTATTTCCAGGGCAGCAGAGACTGAAAAGCACTATAAATAGTTGAATGCAGCCACCATACAGTTACTTCTGTTACAATATCCATAACATGGTGGTGAGTTTCATACATGTTTTCTAACCTCTTAAATTCCAGAAGGAAACCCTAGTTGGAAGCACTATGGAGTAGATATTTGCGAGGGAACTGTTGGCATCACTGTTCTGACATTCATAAAACAATAATTCACATTTATGACTACATTTCATTTTATTTAAATCTAAATAAAAACAAAAGTGCAACAAACCTTCTGATTCATATCTTATTATGTTGCTAATTTTGATGCAATAAGCTAATAAATACAATAAGTTCATAAAAAACATGTGTTTTAGCTACACTGTGTAGAATGATTGAAGTGCAGGGTTTAAAATCAAGGATGTTTTTTGCCATCTACTAAAAGTCCAATGTCTTTTTGTCTGTAATGATAAAAAAAACCCAACAGAATTTAAGAGGAGGGCCTACAAGCCAGATGTGACATCACCACTAGTCTGGAAGCCAATCTCAGTCCATTATTCAGCATACACAAGAGTGATGTGAAAACTCGAAGCCTCCAGTTCACATATACACTGAAAATGGACCTTAAAGTGAATTAGTTAAAGAAATATTTGCATATTCATATATTCTTAAAAATGTTAATGAGAGAAGAGACAGGTGCCATTTTAAGGATTTAATGTAGTAATTATACTACACACATCAGAGAGATTTTATGTTTTCCTTAACATATGTATAGATCATGTATAGGGTCATTAAATGATATTCTGTCAGCCTTACCTCTGGGATATGGACAGTGTAAGGCTGCCCATGGAAGACTGGCGAATTATCATTCACGTCTCCAATCTGGATGTTGACTGTGTCCTTGACCACCTGAGGGAGGAAACACCTTGGTAAAACTGTTCCAAAGCCTCCTCCACACGTTACTTGTCAGAGAACTGTAGTCACTGCAAATGTGCATCAGCCACACCAAGCCAAGATTCAGAGTGAAAGAAAATGGGACAAGTGTGTGATAGATTACCCGCCGGGAGAGTAGGACGAACGTCAGTATGTTTCAGCAACTAAACTGCGTTCAGTGAGACAGGTGTCAGAATGATTACATGTGAGAAACAGAGTATAAGGGTGAGAATGAGAGCGAGAGACTGAAAGAGAGACGTATTGAGAGAGAAGGTCTCAGTGTGACATGTGGTCAGGCTATATCCAGGTGTCAGCGTGTGACGCAAAGTGTCAAAACTATGATCACAGTGCAGAACTGTCTCTTACCTCTTGAATGTCGCTCACGTAGAATTCGACCTGCATCTCTGACTTGGTCTGGTGAAGACAGAGACAGAGACATCAGCATAAACTTTGCAAGGATATGTGTAGTGCAAAATAGCTGTGCAGAAAAGCATAACAAGACAGAAATACCACTCTGAACCCACAACCCTTTCTTTTTCATCCCTCACTGCTGAAGAGTATTGCACTTTCCACTGCTCTTTCATCATTTGATAATTTACATTCCATCTCCTATTTTCAAAATTGTCCTGACTGTCTTTTCTTGTCTATAGTGCATTTGATTTGGTAATGTGTAGTCGGCTGTAGCTGGTGTTCGTACCTCACGGTCGAGCTGCTGTCGAAGCCACACCACACCAGTGTCTTTGTTCACAGAGAAGTACCTCATGGCCTCTTCTCCTGAAACCCCGTAGATGAGGGGCTCCTCCTCAGGATCAGTTGCTTTCAGCTGGGCCACTGATGAACCTGCCAAACAGAGGGAAAGGTCAGAGGTCCCACACGGTCAAAGGTCACAGGGTCTAACAAGACTTTTGATTGGTAATATGACCTTGTATTAGCTAATTTTAAGACCAAATCCAATACATTTTCTCCAGATATCCCATCATGTCTACTTAGCCACATAAAAGTATAACTTATACACATAAAAAACCTTTTCATTGCATATCTTATTCTTATGTGTATTTATTATCTATATTTTTAATGTGTTCTACTACATTGTTATAAATATATAAATAAATATTAGAATAATTAAACAATTAAAATAAATAAACACTGTTCTACTTTAAATTTCTCATACTCACTAAACACAGTAAACAGCTTGACCTTTAGGATCAGGAGAAAGATTTAACAACTTGTTCTTCCAAAAAGCAAATGTGGGATAAAAAAATGATAAATATGGCATTACAACACTAGCATGTATAAGAGTAAAGTGTTTTTAACTGGAGCTGGGCTGGTTCACAAGCTCCATTCATCACACACGCTAATCAAACCCAGAGGTGGAGCCATCCAGCCAGCTAATCCACCATGCTGGACAGATGTGTCGAGAGGGTCCAGGCTGAGGTTAGGAGGGGCGTGGAGGACAGCATGAGAGCCTTCGGCCCGGAGGGGAGGGAACAAGGCTCATTTCTAACCAGGAAACAACTGCATGGTAATGGGCTGAAGGGGAAGGTATGCTGATATCAGTAACACACAATGGACCCCAGCGGTCATGAATATGTATTATGTTCCCTTCCATTCATAGTATAAGAACAGTCAAACACACCGTACACACAGTGGAATTGTATTCAGCCATTTACAAATACATCCAGATAGAGATAAAGAGTAGTTCTGAGGGCACTCACTTGACCAACATTTATCCCTAAACCCCGAGCCTTTGACAGAATCAGTGTTGTAAGAAGTATCAAAAAGGCATACTTGATCAAAATAAACGTACTAAAATATTACCAGCAAAAGTTAGTCACCCATGCAGATAGCACTTGAGTAAAAATCTTAAATATACGTAATATCAAATACATTTTCTGGCAGTAAATGGTCTGCATTTTTATAAAATGGTCTGCATTTTTATAGCGCTTTTCCAGTCTAACGACAGCTCAAAGCGCTGTACAACACATGCCACATTCACCCATTCACACACACATTCATACACTGATGACGGAGGCTGCCATGCAAGGCACCAACTGTTCATCAGGAGCAATTTGGGGTTCAGTATCTTGCTCAAGGACACTTCGACATGCAACTAGGGGGAGCTGGGATTCGAACTGGTGACCTACTCATCACTAGACGACCCGCTCTACCCACTGAGCCACAGCCGCCCTTTAGACCATAATAATGGGCAGTCAATGTACTTCAGAATCAAAAGGGCCAGTAAAAGTAAAACTACATACATAACTTATCAGATTCCACTAAATCATCAAAACCCCAATCTGATTTTCTTGCTTTTCTCTGTTTGATTGCTAGACGTCTAATTTTGAGACACTAGAAATCACAACACCCTCCATCACATTCATTGTGGATCAGGGACATATTAGCGTTTTCAAAACTCGAAAAGATTTGACACTTAAAGAGATGTTCTGTATCTAAATTTTATTAATTATGGCAACCGTTCTTTCTGCATGTAGAGGGCCTTGACCAACAACCTCCAGACACTCTGTAAGTTTACTGTACATCTACTCTGTGACCTATGACTGTGAACTTCCTCATGTAACTGCTTTGGTATGTGCTTTGATGGATATACGTGAGACCCCCCACCCCGTTTTATTTATTTATCTATTTTTATTATATAAAGTGTTTCCCATTATTACTTAGACTGTGGCGGCCCGCCATGGTCTAATTTCTCCCGCCACAGTCTCAGAGTGAACCGAAAAAATTCTTACACTTCTGATAATAACATAAAAGATCTGTAACTTATGTTTCGCGCTGCAGCTTCAGCAAAGCATCTCTCACTCCCAGTCAGTCGGCTCTGCCCCCCCCTTACTGTACGTGGCGCGCGCACACTCATACACACTTTCATTACTTAACTTACTTTCATTTTTAAAAATTGCATCTGTCCAATTTTGCTTCCGGTGTGGGTTGGGCGTCGGTATCAATTTATAACGGGTCGACTCGGGTGCGGAATGTAATTTGTGATACTGTCGGAAAACGGGTTGGATGCGGTTTTAAGTATGGTACAAAATAAGACCCGTGCAGGACTCTGTCCGACAGCCGGCAAAATGTCAATATGCGAACTGCTCCAAAAACGAACGTGAAAGTAAAAAATTGCGCTCGCAGCACTGAGTGACCCAGCTGCCTGTGTATCGTTGGCATGAGTGGAATGTAGGGAGAGTTGTATAAATGTGTATTTTGGATGTTTTCTTTCCACTAGTCTGAAAGAAGACATGTTATGGAAGCAAAATAGCCCAAAATGTTTTTGCCTGCCATGTCTCCCCTTAAGGCTGCAACTAATGATGAATTGATGATGTACCCTCCGAATCCATTTAATTTTTTATTACAATTTAGCTTACAGTTTCATTATTTATTAAAAAATAAACTAAAAAATAAACTAATTCAACACAAGTAACCACTTTTGCTTTATTTCTTTGATGGCTCAGATGTATGCTCTAGTTGATTTTGTGTTTTCACCATTCGTATCTATACAACCAATGTGTTTGTGATTAAATTGTGTACAAGAGCACACAGTTCTTCATAGATCTAGCCTCTTAATTTTGCTTTCAAAGTGCACCAGATTGATGCATTTAACTTTAAAATGTTAAAAAAAAAATCTTCCGGGGGAGCATGTCCCCGGACCCCCCTAGAGGGTCCGACATCCACCCACCACAGTCTCACAAAATCCTGTGGGAAACACTGTAAGATATATATATATATATATATATATATATATATATATATATATATATATATATATATACAGTGTTTCCTATATATATATATATATATATATACAGTATTCTATATATATATATATTAAATCAGGGCTTGACGCTAAGCTTTTTTCCAAGTAGCACTGTGCTACCATGCTGAAAAATTTAGTAGCACACAACATTTTTTAGTAGCACAATGAAAATTCAGCAATTTTGGTAAAAACGTCTTTTTCAAACTAATAAAGTACTTATTTAGCCTAATCCTAACCCTGTAGACTAATTTTTAATGTTATAACTGACTCTTTGCCTTAACAAAAACCAGGAAAGACAAACAATACAAATGTGTGTATGAAAATATAACATTTATTACAACGAACCATGAAAGTTCATTAATTCATTAAGTACAGGTCCAGATAAAACCATTTAAACTGGAAGAATGTCCCTGCTCCAGCAGTCAACATAGTCTGGTCTCCTGACCCGCTTGGAGCTAAGCCACCTCTCTACGGCTGGACTTGGGTCATAGCTCTCCAGTGGAGGCCCCTCGAGGCTGATGCGCATCAGGTCCTCTGTTGTGGACATGGTCAGGCTGCTTCATGTGGAGGTCTTAAAGCTTCACAGCTACAGTGCCCCGGCTGCCTCCCAGTGTCAAACATAACATTTTTTTCTTACTGGCCCGTTTGGCCAGTAGATTAGAGTTTTACTGGCCCCATGTGTAATTTTAGTGGCCCTGCCACGAAAAAATGAAAATAACTATTTAAAAAAAAAAGAAAAAAAGACTTGTTTATTTATTGAAATTGTTCCCATTTAATTGTTTAGAGAGTCTGTCCCTGCAAAATCAGTATGATCTGGCAATGATGGCAAAAAGTAATAGGGGTTTGCATAATAACAAGTATTAAAATTTCAAAATTGAAATTACAACATATTTAATATTTTGAGATGTATAATTTCTCTCACTCCTATAATTCTGTTATCATTTTTCAGGTGATTGATGTTCTGAAAGCACTGTACAAACAATACCATTAATTCCCCCGAAGTGGAGGGATCATTATACCTGGCTGAACCACCGTGACGGCGTAAGGTATCGTTAAGTATGTCGGCAGTTTCTGGTGAAGGCTGACCGCGGTGGATCATTTTTTAAAGGCACCTATAATAACCACACCCTGACATGTAAATGTGACATCTGTCTTGATTCATTTAATTTAACTTAAAATTTGGACAACTGACTGCATAATATATGAATCAGAAACAGAAATGCTTTACAGCAGCTCCCATTCAAAGTCAAGAATATGCAGAAAAATAGTAGTAGCAATAATAATAATAATAATAATAATAATAATAATAATAATAATAATAACGATAATAAACTATATATATGCTGCATATTTATAATAGAAGCCTACGGCAACTGTTTTTTACCATTAAATGTTATTTTATACATTATCATATTCTATAATGTTCTGTCATGGAGTGTCACTTCACTGCTACAAGAAAAGAAAGCAGCTCACTGCCAGTTGCAGTCCAGTTCCAGTGATCTGCAGTCTTTGTTAATTTTTTGTCATGATTGTCATTATTAGTACCCATCAAAAATCACAGTTACATGTCAGGATGTGGTTATTATAGACATATTCAATATTTAACTGTCATGTATCATCACAGTAACAGCGTTACATACATTAGCAGCTGTAAACACATAAACACATTATAAGACACATCATGTGGTCCCCTTTAAACGCTGGGTGGAGGTGTATATTTTGGTAAATAACCACCGGTTCCAAATAAATGCCGAGTCTAATTTATTTAGAAAAAACATCAAGGAAGAAGGCGTGACCACTGACACTGCACGTTTTTCTTCTTCGCCTTTTTCACGTGTTGTGCCCAGAAGGATGCCAGAGAATTCACAGAGAAGCTGGCGAAGTTTGTGACATTTTCATCCTGGATTTTTGTGAGGAGGGAATTAAACGCCTGTCCCAAATAAACGCCTGGTCTGTTAAGTGATTGAAAGAAATAAACGGCCGGCTATTATTTGGTATTTTACGGTAGTTCCCGCACCATCAGCACGAGCTGAACAATAAATCTAACACAGCAAGAGAGGCGGGACTTAAGGCAGAACAGCCAATCATCAGCCAGTCAGTCCCAAAGCCGGTGTCATGTTTGAAGCAGCAACAGGAGAGGGAGGGGGAGCGGAGGCAGCTGCAGCGAGAGCAGACGAGAGCGGCCAGAGAAACTGAGAGACTGTAGTGAGGCGTTTGTGCAAAACTGCGGATAAACGTCAGAAAAAGCGTGGGTGTTGAACCCTCTCACCAGGAAAGTGTGGGTGTTAAAACATTAACACCCATTAAAGCATTTTTCTCAAAAATATCATACTTTGGCTCTGATACTGTGTGCAATCTACATGCACACTAGTAACTGAAGTTATCTAAAAAATATAGTGATGCGAAAATTTACAGTGGATTGGAAGCATAAAGTAGCAGAAAAATTGAGTAAAAAAACCATTACAAATACCTCAGATTGGGCACTTGAGTAAATGTACTAGGTTTCATTCACATGCCAACACTGGGCAGATGTTCTTGAACTTAACATTATTTCCTGATTTCCAAAACACTTGCACTTAACAAAATGTTTGCCCTGCAATGCTGAGCTCATACAAAGCATAAGGGCATCAGAGCTGAAAGGTGGGCCTACCTTTCACAGCAAGAGAAAAGAAACTGGTGTACAGTACTGAATACGATAGCATGGATGGAAAAGTAAAAACACAGATCATACACATGCAATGAATGCAAGGAAACATACACGTAAACGCACACACACACACACACACTCGCACACACCTTCCCCCCATCGCTGCAGGTACTCGGTCAGACAATGGAGGTGAAGCAAAAGTAAATCAAGCCTGTCACTTGTGCACCAAAATGCTTAACACAACGACCAATTAGGCTTCACAATCACACACCCCTCTCGTTTTATTAATACACCCCATTTTCCTATGAAAGGGTGGCAAAAATGACTAATTAATATAACGATTTATGAACCCCTCTCATTGCGTCTAATGAGATTTATGCAAATTCAGCTGCTTTCAATATGAGTTATAATTTGGTTGAAGACGGTGCAAATTAAGCATTTTACCTCATAGTCATCAATAATAACAGACTTTTTTTTTCTTCTACTTCCAGCCCCCTCAACTGTGGAGGAATTGTCTGCTCCACGTGGGTAGACATACACTCGAGTGAAGGATAACAAATGAATGATAACAAATCATTTGAGACTAAGACTATGTATGAGAGTCACAGTCTTGTGGAAGATTAACTCCCACTGCAGAAAAAAGAGGCAAACTTGGGCCAACTCATTAGGCATATGGGTTAGATTATCTGCTCAGATTAAGAGCAAGTATGGAGATTTGGCACATGTGCTATATGTCCATATCAACCGAATCAGTGAAGGGTTTTATGTCTTTATATTAAGATTTGCTACTGCACTTTATTTTAAAGATAAAGACTTGATACTGTACTGGATTCTACTCTAATTTGCCCTAATTTTCTCAGATTGTGTTTTATTACATTCCTCTATCTGCAACATACACTGGCAAAACTAAATGGCTGCAATTCGGCAAAGACAAAATCAGTCCTTGAGGATGAAGCTATGGAACACGTTTGGAATTTTTGTAAGTAACAACAGTTTCAGTCTGTGTTTTGTTTCATGTCTACAATGTAAAACGGTGTGAATTAGAATTGGAGATGGAATCTGCAGCAGCTCAGGCTTGAGTCCAGTTAAAAACAGAATCCAAAGTGGTTTTTAGTTACATTTTGGTCCCAAACAAACTTGACAGTGTTTGTATGTAAATGACAGTGATTGAATATCCTTCAATGAGTGATAGAATGATGGAAAAAATAGCAATGTCGCCTTGATTTATTTGGGGTTAAATGCACATTATGTAATTTCTGGGGTCTCTCAATAGAAACAAAAGTAATGTTAGCACAATACCCCTTATTTTCTGACTCTCTTCCAGAAGTTATATCAACAGGTGGCTAAATGAAACACACTGTTATGCTGAGTGAAATTAGGATTTCTCTGGGTTTGGATATTGTTGAAAACACTTATGATATTGTAAGTACACTTCAACAAAATGTGTAACCAACATCTAGTCATCTTTTAGACATTTTAATTCAGAAATGTTACTGATATGTATCGTGGCTTTACTGGATCTTATAATTAATGATAAGAAGATCTGTGTGGGTAATTTTTGTTTAATGTCTTCGATTCAAGACATGATAAGAATAAAAGTGAGGGACAAAATTGGTGAAGGTTTGGGTAGAACATTGCTGTAAACCTCAAATGTGTATGTCTAGCACAAAGGATAGTGTGTGTGTGTGTGTGTGTGTGTGTGTGTGGGTGTGTGTGTGCGTGTGTGTTGGTAGGTATCCTTCTAGTGCTTATCTGTAACACTGTGGCACCAAGCCCTTTCCCTGACAAATGATGCTATTTAGCAGCAAGTGATGCCAGTATTACTGTTATGAATGATACAGTGCACA
This sequence comes from Sparus aurata, assembly GCF_900880675.1. Taxonomy (NCBI): domain Eukaryota; kingdom Metazoa; phylum Chordata; class Actinopteri; order Spariformes; family Sparidae; genus Sparus; species Sparus aurata. The sequence goes on along the minus strand of NC_044201.1, from coordinate 14,845,303 downwards.
TTAACATTGCCCCTCCCCGTCTCCTCTACTCTGCAACACTGCTCTCATGACAAGAGCGATGGGCTGGAGGACTCATCTCTCTACCTCACCTTTCTCTCTCCCATTGTCCCCTGAACCCCTCACTCTCTCTGCAAAATCAACACCGGTTCCCCACTTTTCTCTCTGTATTCAGATAGTATGGTCAAAACACAACAAACCGAAAGCAGCACACCTGCCTATCATACTGACCTGATAGATTTAGAGATATGTGTGCCCTAATACCAAAGTGACATCCTCTTAACACCGTTAATTTTTTTAACACACGATTAATGCTCGGTATAAAAAAAAAAAAGGAACGCGCATTGTTTGATTTACGGCCGTCGGTGGCACCTGTAGTCTTGATCCAGAGGGTGGCAGAAGAATAAGAAAGGGAATCAGAAGAAGAAGAAGCAGGGTTGGCGTTCGGGAAAAACATGGTGGACTAAAAAACGAAAGTGAAAGTGAATGGAGAAAGGACTTATGAACGGCAAGTTCACTTTCAAAACACTGTCAGATGGTTCGGTCGATAGGACAAAAGTTATCTGCATGTACTGTCGAAATGAGTTACCACTGAAGTACATCGAGTCTCAAATATCATTTGCAAGCCAAACACATGGCAGATGCAGAGAGCCCACCGCCCCGCCCCCCTCGTCAAAAGCAGACATCACCATGTTTTGATCCCATTTAGAGTGAAGGGATATTTTTTGAGCCTTTTATTTGAAGTGCATGATTTTAAGTGTTGAATAAACATTTTCATAAAGCAAGCATATGTGCCCTTTCTTATGTTGTTAAAAGTATTAAGAACATGAACAAAATACATTAAGGTACATTCAGAACAGAAAGAAATGTGCCAAAAAATTGCCATTAATTTGCGATTAATCGCGAGTTAACTATGGACAAAATGCGATTAATCGCGATTAAAAAAATTAATCGTTTGATAGCCCTAGAGAAAACCCATAAGACTAGCTCTGTGATGAGCAGAAAACCCGAATTCATGCTAGTGTGTACTAGTACTGGAATTTCTTACTTCAAAAGAATATGTAAAAATATTAGGGCTGTCAAACGATTAATTTTTTTAATCGCAATTAATCGCATTTTGTCCATAGTTAACTTGAATTTAATCGCAATTTTTTGGCACATTTTTTTCTGTTCTAAATGTACCTTAATGTATTTTTTTCATGTTCTTAATACTTTTAACAACATAAGAAAGGGTTAGGGTTAGGCAAATATGCTTGCTTTATAAAAATGTTTATTCAACACTTCAAATCATGCAGGAAAATAAAAGGCTCAAAAGATATCCCCTCACCCTAAATGGGATCAAAACATGGTGATGTCTGCTTTTGGCAAGGGGGGACGGTAGGCTCTCTGCATCTGCCATGTGTTTGGCTTGCAAATGATATTTGAGACTCGACGTACTTCAATGGTAACTCATTTCATGTCGACAGTATGTGCAGATAAATTTTGTCCTATCGACCGAACCATCTGGCAGTAAAAGTGAATTTGCCGTTCATAAGTCCTTTCTCCATTTCCTTTCGCTTTCTCTTTTCAGTCCACCTTGTTTTTCCCGAAACGCCAACCCTGCTTCTTCTTCTTCTGATTCCCTTCCTTATTCTTCTGCCACCCTCTGGATCAAGACTACAGGTGCCATCGACGGCCGTAAATCATACAATGCACGGTTCTTTTTTTTTTTTCATGCCGAGTGTTAATCGCGCGCTACAAAAATTAACGGTGTTAAGAGGATGTTGCGTTAACGTGTTATTAACGCGTTAACTTTGACAGCCCTAAAAAATATTGATATTAGATACCATTTTCAACACCAACCAACTTTGACACTGAGGGATTTTTATTTAAATGATTATTGTAACAAGACTATAACATGCCAACAAGGTATGAGGTATTCCTGCTGTTTTTGTCAACCAAAACCAGTCACGAAAGCTCTGCCCTTGCCATTGTTAATGAGCTAACACCGTGAGCCAAGTGACAAGAAGAAGACACTGCACGCTAATGCAGGGGAATGTGAATCACCTCTCAGTGCTTAATGTGGGGAGTCCAGGATGTGAGGCCCACAGAACTGAGTTTGCTCATTTGTAGTCCGTTTGAGGGGTCAAGAACACACATGCATGTGTGAAATGTGCACAACAAAGGACGTGCAACAGAACAAATACATTAACGTATAATAATTTTAAAAAATAATAAAAAAGGGAAAAGAGTAAAGTGCAAAGGGTGAGACCTGTTGAACAAAGTAACAAATTGACCCCATTACCATTCTTCTCCCAAAATTATAGTCCGACTTTCTGCATTGTTGTTGCACTGTGGCAGGGCTCAAAAACTGCCTGCCATAAAACATGCAAAATGACAAGCCTGAACAGGTTGAAAGTGAGGTGGAGGAGGAGAGGAACAGTAGGAAGGCTCCCTAACCTAGACACAGCAGCAGCTGTATGCTTTACTCAGCCCAATCTTTGAGGAAAGGCAAGGGGCCAATGGGGGCGCTAAATCAGCTGCTGGAGAACATCAATCCCTGCTGGATCAATAGAAGTCGTACGTGTTAGACGGAGACTAGGCTCAGCCCTGCCCTGGGGCCTCAGGCTTGTGAAAGAAAAGGGGCTATAGGCCAAAGCCCTGTTTATTATGTTGGTGACATCTCTAGACCTCTCGTTCATCTGAGCGCTGATTCAGTGGGACAGGCACTGTCAGGTCTGCAATTTCAGGCATGCTGTGAATTATAGCTTTGAATTTTGTGGTGCACAGAGGCTTAATGGGTATATGGGCAATATTCTGTACGCTATCTGCCAAAGCAGCTGCAAACAAAAAAGAAACCACCTCAAGACAAGTGGAGAGATGACTTACTGTGGAGGACGGGGCAGGGAGAATGTTGATCTTTACCTGCTTTATATAAATACTTGATGAAGTGTCTTGAGGCAGGGTGAGTGAGCCTCAGGGTTGAAGTCATACAATCAGTAGGCTGATGAGTCAGTATGATGCCACTCATGTTACCACACTGTCTATCCACTGACAAAAAGAGCCTTCAAACACATCAGCAACACCAAGTTGAAGCTACGCTGCCTCGCATCAATCAAACCCATCAAAGATTCACACAGGCAAATAGTCTTCAACTGACTGACAGCATGAGCTCATTCAGTATTTTGTTCCTACTTTATACTGCAGCATTTGCAGCTTTATTTTTTCAACATGTGAGGAAAACTGAACAGTACACTGTGGAGAAAAGCCATGATATAAAGCTTGGCTTTATAAAATCTGTTATATACATAAAATGTGATAATGAGACTGTGACTCTCAGCAGCAGTGTTGCGCACTTTACACCATCAGGCCCATCAGGTCTGGGATAACAGGAAGCACACAAAACCACGTCCTACTAATTAAATGTGTGCTATCATGAGAACATTGATCTGTTTCTTGCATGACACTATTACAGAAAGTGAGGGCGTTGGCATTTGTTTGAATACCTGCACTGAGAGGTCTCTACGATGGCTGCCCAAAATGAGGCCGGAATAAAGTTTGATTTGACCCATCAGATGTTTCTGGCAAAAAAAATGTACCATTCATTTAATTAATTAACATAAAAACACCATATAAAGGATCTGAGCAATGGACAGAGTGACACTTTCTTAAGTTAGACAATTACAGGAAATTGGAACCTTTTTGTTTCATTACAATAGGTGTTATTGGCCATGAATGATGCACACTGATGCAGAAATACCACTTTAATTTTAACTTTACCTTTAAGTAAAACTGTAATCTCAAAATTTGGGCACTGCATATAAAGCTGCTTTAAGTGTTGTTGCTATTTTAGCTACCTTCCTGTCTGTTTTGCAGTTAGCCCCCCCCTCTCTACGTCTCCATATGAACACGTAGAGGTATTCACAAGCCACTGCAGCAAACGAGAGGATCCTTCTCTCTTTGCATTAACAACTGTCTCAGTCAATCTCGCTCATTTAAAAACACCTGAGGGTAATTTACTAGTCTGATTCTATCAAAGGATTTTAGTCTTTGTTTCAGGTTCATCGTTTTAAGCGACCCCCTGGGGACACATGCATTAATTTGCACCCTCACCTCCAGTCAAAAGCGCGATAAATTAACTTCCTTTTCTTTAGAAATACGATGGAAATGAATTGAAATTAACTCATCGCTGCTTTCTCCGCCCATGGTGCTGAGTGATGCGTTAATGTCCACAGATTCAGGCTCCTTCTGGGAAGCCAGTCGGATGTGGAAATAAAATAAGCAGATCTACCTGGAATGACAATAGTGCGGTGGCCAGAAACTGGGTGCTTGGACCTCCATTTCCATACAAAGAGAGGTGTATGTGTTCAGGGGGCATCTTTAATAGCGGAAAAGGGGGTGCATTTAGATGCATTCAGTTTATTTCCCTGTAGGATGAAGACAGCCATGGAAAGTGACAGTAAAGCCTTTTCCCCAGGGAGGACAATTAGACAGCTAGCAATAAAAAAGAGGGAAAGAAAGAAAAAGCTCACTGATTATGTTTGCAAGCCTTTGTGCCAGAAATAAACAAATGCAACACATTCTCAAATTGATACAATTGCTGCAGATAGGTACAATTTACATATCAAATAATGGGAGTGAATAACAACCGAAGTTCTTCAAAGGAGGTTAGATTTGCGCGTTGGTAAAAGCTAATCTATCACACAGAAATCCTTACGTTTTAATAGCTCCTTTGAAACCAGACATTTACCAAATCTATCTAATTTACCCATTCTCCATTTTTCACTGGCCTTCTCTCTTTTTGTCTGTGTGTGTGTGTGTGTGTGTGTGTGTGTGTGTGTGTGTGTGTGTGTGTGTGTGTGTGTGTGTTCGCAAGCATGTGTGTGTTTGTCACATCAATAACCGTGATGGGAAAGAGAGCCGAAGACAAATAGTGCCGGGAGTCTGGCTTTAAGTGACTCCTGTGTTTCAACAACACACACCATGAGAGTCCTTGAGAGGCTGTGTATTAATCCAACAGATTTATGACTAAATCTGTCACGGATGAGAAGAGAACACCCTCTGCCTTTCCTTTAGCCATTCCTGAGAGAAATACACACATCCTATATTGTGTGTGTATACGCAGCTTTTAAGCGAACAGACTGTATGTACATGCATTTATAAAAAAAAGAATGAAAAACACTAATACAAGTGGGCAACCACCCACACTTAGATGTGATCACATGATCATCTGGTTTAAGTTAAACATCTTTAAGGAAACCAAAGAGAATAGCAAATCTTTTGTTCAGTTAGATTTTGTCACTGTGAGTGAGAGTGTGCATACAGGAGAGTACACTCTATGTGTGTTGTGCCTATCTTCAATATAAACTAGGCACAGCTCATGGCATGGCTTGAAAAGCCCAAGTGAGAAGCTTAATGTAAACAACAAATGGTTTATGCCTAAATCAAAAACGTCCCTGTGGTTTAACCTTGTGAATGTAAGACCAGAGCAAACACTGTGGTTTTTTATTCTTCTAAGCTTCCAGAAAGGCCGCATCGAGGGATTTATACAATGCATGCCATCAAAAAAATATTATGAATAACATTTGGTATTTATGAAAAAATTGCAGAATACATATTAGTTTTTACATGAAATACATCAGTACATCTGGTTATCAGACTGTATTTGAAGTTGACTCTGCTGTCCAGATATGAATCATTCATTTGCACGGCATACAATGAGAGAGATTCAGAACTGAGGAGGACGGAGCGTATGATTGGATGTCTAGGATTGGCTTTCTAATACACCCAAATGGTGAAATGATGAAAACATTGAGTGACAAGGCTATGACTAACCAATCACATTGCGAAAAGTCGGAGGACAGTGAAGGACATTAGTGGACAGTCATCCCACGCGTTGGTGAGGAGAGGCAGACCTGTCACAGTAAATTCACACGCAGCTCCACTCACTCTGTGATCACATAGGAAAGCTCTTTGCTCTTGCTATTTTCTATTCCATCCCGTCGCAGTCTCGCTGTTTCCCAACTCCCTCTCTTTCGTTTTTGTCATCCTCTCGTCACGCTCCGTCCTGCTTGTGGAGGCCAGACAGAGGGACACAGGCAGTGCTGATAGGAGAGGACAGGTGGCTGTGTGCAACTGAGGCTGCTGGAGTGACGGCTAAGCCAGTCTGGCCTGTCGTTGTCACAAAAGCCTACGCTGCCCCAAACACACAAGCATCCACCCCAAACCGCACCGATCCTGCCGACATGCCAAAATGTCCATCAACACAGGCACCTCGAAACGCCTGCCCAATTCTTTCCTTTTCTCTTTATCTTTATGCCTTGCTTTTTTCATCCAGTTTGCTGCTCACCTCAGTTTTTAATCCTGTTCTTATTCTGTTATTTGCCTCCTTCTTTCACCCTCCCTACACTCCCTCTCTCCTCCGCTGGCCCTCTGCTGACCTCACCAGGGCTGACTATTACCTGAGAGCGAGCTAAATCATGGTCGGGTAATGGAACATGCCACCTTCACTGCAAAGCCACACACACACATGCGCACGCACACACCCAAACATCAGCACCCCCCACCCCCCCCACACACACACACACACACCGACACACACACACACCGACACACACAACCAATGAAACAAAAGCCTCTCACTTTTGGCCTTTCCCCTTTTCGCTCCCGTTTACATGTTTATCATTTGGCCCGTGTGTTACTGAAATATAAGGCTGATGTTGTTTTTGTCAGCTCTGTGGATGTAGATGGGGATGTTGGGGAATGGCAGGAGCTGGGGTCAAGAATGAGGCTGTGGCAACTCAGAGTTGACTTCCAGCCCTGGCTGTCATTGGAAGAGAGAGTGTGGAGTATTGCTTCAGAAAACAAAGGCTCTCTTTCTTGATAAATATAGCTTTAACAAGTAGGTGAGAGCTCGGAGAACAGCAGTGGTTTCCATGTGTTGGGCAAGAATCCATGAGGAAAAAAGAGTGGGGATGTATCAGCAAGGCACAGGGGGAATCTATGGGACTATATCTTAAGATTTATCTTGTATTTGAATGTTCCTCTGTTTATTGTCTAGCATTAATGTATTTTTTATTCCCACATCTACTTTTGTCAGACCAGCCTTTTAGCATTTACCAGCGGGGTTACATCAAAATAAATTAAACAGCTCCCAAACAAAGAAAAGGTGTCATCCTCACTAAATACCAGAGAGGAGGCACAAAGGTTCCGTTTTTGGCAAAGAATTATAGCTAGTGGGACATTTTAATATACCAATAAAACAAAAACTAAGTACTGATTAGTCTATGCACCGAAGCAACAGGAGAAAACAAGAAATGATTTTCTTACATTCAAATATGAATGCAAGAGAATGAAAATATGTGGAACCAATAATAGTGGTGTCTGTGAGGTGAATTCTCTAAAACCACTCTAACGTAGTTACTGATATACAAGCATTTACAGTGTTTTTTGTTCCATCTTTTTAGGTGTGTAACACCCTGTCGCTAGCCACTAAACTGTATGCTAATGAGTGGACAACTCATAATAGAGTTTTGTGAAGTCAACTTTTAAGTAGGAGGGAACGACAATAATTAACTTGTTACATACATTTTAGGCCAGAATAAAATGTATCGATAAAAGAACTATGTCAGAACTTATTGATGAGTTTATCAGATTTCACTTATTGAATGACGACCCAGAGTTCACTGAACTCACTTCAACATTGATGAAAAGCTGCTTGATGAAGACTGTCTTTTTAATGCTAGTTGTGATGTTTTCTCTTGTGAGTATTGAAAACATTGCAGATACAATCAAGTATCTACTTCAGTTCCTTTCAGCAGATAGGAGAGTGGACTGAATATAAGACACACTGAGTAACATAAGGTTTGGTACCTTGTCTAGGAACTAGATGTGCAGCAAAATAAATAGTTCCAATAGCAATGTAAAGATTAAGACTTCCTATTTAGGTTTTCATGTTGGCAGCTATAGGCTGTGTTGAATTGGCAACCAGCTTACAGTGCAAACAGAGAAAGTCACTTTTAAAGGAATCTCACTACCTCTTAGAAATGTGTTTTCCTATTCTGTTCCATGCTTTTTAGGCAAACAAAAAAAAGAGAAAAACAAAGCACTGTCTGGCTTTGATTTATTTGAATTGACAGGGAAAACCCTGTTTGATGTAGCAGCCAGTTCTCAAGTAGCAGATGTTGCAGCTTTAAACCAGCACACAAATGGCTCATTTAACACCACATGTCATTTCTGTGGCAACATGTAAAATCTTCACACTTCGTTAAATTTTTGAAAAAATTCCATTCAGATTTCGCATTACAATTGACTTGTCGCATTGGCCAAGTGAATGGCAAAGGTCAGTAGCCCAACAGCTAGATCAACTTGCCACTGAAAAGGGGATGTAGCCTAGCAACAAGCTGTCGCTGCTACTTTATTTCCCATTCCCTTGAACGTTTGGCAGCATGCAGGCTTGGTAATCTCCACCAGAACATATCTGTAATGGTGTTTTCTCCACAGCCCACAACAGTTGGAACAGTTGTAAAATTGCATTGTGCTCCAAATGCCACACTAGCATGTCTGATCCTGGTGTGGTCCAGCTCAGCTTAGTATATCTAACTGACTAGCCAGGCCAGGCGAGGCCAGGGCCAGCTGGACTTTATCTGTATGGGCAGACTTACTAGTGCATTTCTATCTTCCTCATCACTCTCTCGCTCTCTTATGTCCATCTGCTGTGAAGCTTCCTTACCCTCATCCCCCCACCCTCAGCAAATATCTATTCCCATCTCTCCATGTGTGTATCCCTTATACTTTCACATCTACAGTTTCTGCCAGCTCCCCAGCTGTTTATCCAGCTTTTTTCCTTGCGTCCAACCTTCTCTCCCTCTCTCCCTCACATTTCTTTCTGATATATTCCCTGCGTATCCTCCTCTTTTCCTTCCGTTCATTTCTCTCTTTTTCTCATTCATTATCCCATCTCTTTCCCTGTGTTTTACAAGCGCACCATTACACCTGTTTCGTCTGCTGTTATCAGAAGTGATCCACATTTTTCCCATGAGAGAGACGCATAATGACAGGGAGAGCAGGAGAGAGAATGAGACGCAGGAGTAAAGAGGGGGGTAGGATGGTCACTGTCCAAAAAGCTCAGCTGAAAATGTGCTCAAGTTGACCAGCAGAGGACTGCAATGCAGACAAGCCAGAGTATAGCCATTGTATAGTGTATAGTATGTGTGTGTGTGTGTGTGTTTAAAAGCACGTGTCCAGATTGTTGCTACGATGCTGCCTAAATTTGATGTCCGGCTGCCACTATTAAAGCTTCTTTTGTCCCGTAACACGCCACACTTGTTTTATGGATTATAAATGAACTCATTATCTGTTGCGCTCATTAGCTTCAGGTCCTAATTAGCCAAAATTAATATTGTTTCCTGACAAAGACATTGGCACTGGCAAATTGGCAATTGACCTCCTTGGTCAATCTGGAGAGAGGGACAGAGTAATGTGCAGAAGCATAAAAAACAGCAGAGGTGAGCAGGAGAGCCGGGCGATGACAGCTGCTCTGGGTGATCAGTTTTGGATTGCCTCTCTCTCTGTCTCTCTGTCTCTGTCTCTCTCTCTCTCTCTCTCTCTCTCTCTCTCTCTCTCTCTCTCTCTCACTCACACACACACACACACACACACACACACACACACACACACGCAAACACACACACACACTGTCCTGCACAAACTCTCTCTCTTCTTCAATCAAAAAGTAGCCCTTAAGCAGAATCACCAAAGAACCGTGACAGGTTTGGGTTGGAAATGAACAGTCTAGGTACAATAAAAGCACCTAGGTATTCTGTATATTCAGTGTGCAAGTCTGTGTGGGCGGGAGTGAAAAATGAAAAGCTAGAAAAACCACAGTATCTCACGCGCACAGTGGCTGACAGCAGAAAAGCCCTGGATTTGTTCGCAACTGGAACTTCTCACTGGAGACAAACTGCGGCACAAAGAAACAAATGGAAGAGAGAAAGAGACAGAGAACAAGAAAGTGCGCTGGGCAGAGGGAGAGAGAGGCTGAGACAACAGACAAGGGTGCATTTAAAAAAAGATCCATGCTTCCAAGGAGGCCTGTTAAATGTCATACACCTTCTCGGTTGTGAGATAAGAGAGGAGTTCAATTATACCGCACTTTCTCAATCACATAATCCCACACACACATAAGCACATATGTACACCGTTCTCCCACTAACATGAACAGCTGTAGAAGTCTGGCACATACTTTATGTATCAAAAGATACTAAGTGCAAACACCAAAATGACAAGGTATGTGGAGTATCTGCTTTGAAAAGACTGCAGTTGTATCACCTCGCAGAGAATGGCGACATACTGAGTGCATAATGAGCGCATAACCAGGGTTTGAGAGAGTAAAGAACTGAGCAAGATCATCCTCTACCGGTGAAGATGATGAAGCGATCGAGTCACCAGTAAACAAAAGCAAGCAGATTCGAGCCACAGACTGGTCTGTAAATGGGGGGCATGGAGTGCAGGCAGCCCACTTGTCAATTAATCCTATCTGGCACCAGCACGCTGGCCTTTATGAGAACAAATGTCAGCTTTCAAGACAAGGACGCTATAACCTTTCTTCATAGAGTGCACACCAGCCTCAGACGACCAACGCTGATATTACACTGCAGGCATCTCATATAAGCTGATCCAGCATATCATCCGAACAACAACTCAAAGCGCTTAGCTTATTTGTTTTTTGAAACTAAAACATACCAACATTGCCACAATATAACTCCCAGCATTTACAGATGTAAAGAAATTGCAGGACATATCACGTGAGTCTGACCTGTGGTCTTACACAAATCAGAAAATCAATTGCATGTGAGACGATAATGGCTGGCAACACAGCTGTACAAAGTATGGTGATTAAAGTGCTCTAAATACAGGTTTCTTCACTTAGCAGGGATCCATTTTCCAAGTAATATTCAGAACACTATGCATACTCTAGGAAGACATTTTTTCCATTTTCCAAATCATCTCTTGTGGACTTTGAGACCTGTAACCTTTTGATTTTAAAAGACCTTTAGGAGTTTTACATTACACTTCATTAAGTCCTCATTTCTTTCTCAAATCTCTTAAATCTTCTCTGTAGCTGAAAAAGACATTTTTGTAGGAATGAAAACACTTACTGAGGAATCAAGCCTGTGTAACATACAGTACAAGCTGCAACAATAGTATGTGCACTTGAGTCACAGCTGCATGTGTGTTCATTTCCAAAGGTGAACAGAGAAACAGAAAAAACAAGAGATACAGTCGCACAAACTGACAGACACACAAACAACACCCATCCATACACACACACACACACACACACACACACAAGCGTTTCCCTTCCTCACTCCTACAGCTTCCCTGCAATGGAGCAGGGAGAGGTGGTCGCTGATGTGAAACATCAATTTCCAGGTTAGCTGCTCTGCGTGGCTCAGGCAGGTATCAGCCGTGACCCACCTGGGCCAGATAAGCAGCTGCAAGAAGCTGATCTGCCACCCAGCAATGCACCTCTCACTACTGGAGAAAGGAGTAACGCGTGCGTACCCCCCCCCCCCCCCACACACACACACACACACACACTCACACACACACACACACACACACGTAAACAAATATTCAAATATGAAACAATCAATTTAATTTGAGAGGAGAATGGAAAAAAAAAATCAGTAATACAAAACTGGCCACATCACATTTCCAATAAATAAATGCTGCGATGTTTGAAAATCACCAAATTCTCCAAATGAGGGGGAAACTATGCATCCCTGCATTAACACACATATACAATGCATGAGCACTGCTCAAGCAGAGAGTTCACCTTCTTGATACATTTCATCACACTTGCTGGGACTGCTGGGATTAAACTGGGTTCAAACCTGAGGCATTCCAGATAGGAAAAAAGTCATAAACACAAATACACACATACACCATACACGCACGTGCGTACACAAACGTGTAAACAAACTGAACTCTGTGATGATGCTGATAATTTGGGGAAACGAAAAAAAAAAGTTTGGCTAGAATCACCATTACAAATATTGTGGTGTTCTCTTTGATGATTCTGCATGTGCGCACACACACACACACACACACACACACACACACACAAAACCAGAGCAATTACGGTTAAGTGTCTTTCCCAGTGACAGAGGATGGTGTGTCGAAATGCTACACACTGAGATAGTGTGTGAGAGCCCAACCTCGGCTGGCCAGGTAATCTAACCACTGCCACCATCACAGTGAAGCCTGTCAGCTCAGTGCCGGGCGCCTTGGCAGTGAAGCTCAACCTGGTGTCGCACCACATTCCCATAGACAATTTCAATTAACTTTTACAAGCAAGAGAAATATCACACACACAGCCTGCAGCTATTCTCCGTATTCTCACTCTGTCTGGTCATAACACAGGAAAAATGGAATAGAAAAGGAAACACCGCAGAAGAAGAATGTCTTTTTAAAGGAGACGGGCAGAGTGTGAAACATCCAAGATAGAGTATCTGAAAAAATACTAAACAAGTCTTACATAAGATGTCAGATAATTCAGCCGAAACTAGGCACATGGTGAAAGCTGATTATTCACCTTCACATGGCATTGTTTTAAAGGTGGACCTACGATGACTACGAGAACCCAAAATAACTACTACAGTATGAATGTTAAACAGACTGTATCAGTCAGTCACATGTATGGGTCTGAGGTCATGTGAGATGGGAGTGCTCTGCCGTTTGCTATGTCACCTGTAATTCACACCAAAGTGACACATCAGAGGCGTTTAAGAACTACTTAAGTGTCCATTTGTGTAACCAAATCCGATCTCTGTCACAGCCCTCACCTTTCTGCTCCTGAGGTGCTGAAAGGACAGCAGCCAGCCAAACTTTCTTCATAAACCCACTGTCACAAATGATCTATCTTAACTCATTATCATCAAACTAGAAACTACAGACATTTGACACTGGCATAGATAAAATACAAATCAAGTTGTTTAAATGTCAATTACAAAACAAAACATCATTTTCCTGTTAGCAGATAAGTAACCTGACTTGTTCTGCCTATTTTATTTAGAAAAGTTCTGAAACTAGAGAAGCTGTATTGGAGATATGCACCATATTCTAATATAACTGATAAAACTGATAAAAAAAATACATAATTTAAGACTGCCTATCAACCTTTTTTTTAACGAAATGTTTCCCAAAGTGCTGGCAGAAAAGCAAGACTGAAAGTTAGATTGCTAGAAAAGAAAAACAAGATCAGGGAGAAGTGAGGAAATTAAAATTATGCATGAGTATGTGCAGGATGCTTAGGATCCGAGAAAACTCAGAGGCAATGTTGCATTGGGAAGCCAGAGTGTTGTGAGTGTTTGCATGGGCCATAATAACACTAACACATCACGTGCTGGGTAAGTGCAGACAATATAGTGCAGCACAGCGTCATGATGGATGGTGTGTTTGCAGACACCGCTGAACCGTGGACCCCATTATTTCCTGGGGGAGGAAGGGGGGAGCAAGGCACCGCTGGGGAGAGATAAGGGATGATTGACTAAACCAAAACAGAGGTCCCTCATGGTTGGCAGTGTGCTGGCATTATTTGGAAGCCATTGTGGGAGTCAATGTAACAGCTCAATGACAGCAGAGAGCTGTCATAGGAAGTAAGAAGATCAAGTGTGTCCTCTTCCTAAAGTGAGGAAGGGGAAGACTTTTCACGTGGGGAGAAAAACTTCCAGTCATTAAGAATATCTCCCGGAGATGTTGGGACTCATCTCTTACTGAGATCAGGCAAGAGGCATACTTCAGCAGGGAGGGATTCTACACTTCTGCAGCTAGTTGATCAGATTATATAGACACACAGGAACTAACAGACACAGTCTGTCTCACTCTCATTCACACAGCACAGCCGGCGTCTCAAACTCACCAACACTGATAGATACAACAGAAGTTAATAGAGATGCAGCAAGGACACACACATTGCAATCCAAATTGGCTAAATGAGGGCTGAAAGCAGGAGCCCAAACAGACCTGAGCACTTCCCTTTTCACAGCCAGGCAACAAATATTTAGTGCATGTATCCTGTATGTATGAACAGGCAAATTTAGGAGCAACTTCTAAAAATAATGGGCGTGTCAGTCGTAACTATAGGACTCCTAATTTTTGAAAATAAGAGTTATTCACAAAACATTTTAGGCCTAAAAGTAGCACCTAAGTCTGGGAGACCTTAGAAGTAGTCCAGAGGATTACTAACTCGCTAAGACCTAGTCACAGCCGAATGTTTTGGAAACGCTAAATGACAGGGAATTATTAAAACGATGTCGGATGGGCCGCGAAGGGATTGAAGTTGTGGTTGAGTTGGTGAGGGACGCAATAACATCCCCAACCAACCGAAACAATCCAATAACGCCGGAGTTAAAATGTTTGGCAACACGCATTTATTTCTCCTCATAAATACATTTCTTTATCCAATATCTTTTCATAGGCTTTGTCATGGGCTTGTAGGCAACTTCCTTATTTTCACTTCATGCATTGTGTAGCCTAAATGACTTTTCAATGGGCTGCCCTGTCACTCAACAACCAATCACCGTTGTCACCGCTTTTAAGGGCGTCCTTATAAATTGACGACATCCATAGCAACAGAGAGTTACTTCTAGTTTAGGAGTTCACTGTTTTCATAACTAAAAGTTGGTCTCAGCGGCTTTGTGAATTACTTTTAAGAAACGACTCCTACATAAAAACTTTTAGTCCGATTTAGGAGTAACTAACGTTAAGATAAAAGTCTTTGTAAATACGGGCCGTGGATACCAACCAACATCTCAGAAACACAGAATCAACTCTCAGAGAACTGCCCCCCTCTTCTTCCCCTGACAATACCCTGATTACCCTTTCATTTTACCACTGCTCATTTTTCTTTATTTCTCATTTTATGTACTTCTGGTTCTGCCCAGGATTATCTTGTCTGCAGAGGCAAAGACATGCACAATATTCTTGGATGTCTTCTAGTCTTCTAGGACACAATCTCCCAGCCTGATGAGGTAACTTCATATATTTAAAATGTCGAAAAATAAATTGGGGTTCACACTTATTCCAAAGGATTTAAACGATGTTTCCTGATGAAGAAAACATTAAACATTTAGTGGATTTACAGAGACACTTTAAGCCTGATATTTCTCCTCCTCCACCACACTCATTGTATTAAGCTTGTTTTTCTTGTGTTATTGTATTGTATTGTATTATTATTATTATTGTATTAGCTCATGCTGGTTGGTATGATGTACGTGCATTAATGCCTACAACTAAACTGGTGTGGTGGACTAGATTGTGATGAATCGCGGGGTACATTTAGCTCTGAACGCCGCTCCGAAACAGTGTTTGGGTAAGTTGTTTCTACACTAAATTATTCAGAGTTGATTTACTGTATATGGATGTTGTTTAACAGACTGTTCATACTCACACAGTCGCACACATTTCCCCCGAAAACATACAAGTCTGGTCTGTTGGTCACTGAGCAGCACCACTGGGACAAATCGCTTGCATACTTACGTACCTGGTGAACATTCAGCACTCGAGACAGCAAGTGTGGATACTGGGACCGATTTTTAGTCTGAGCACTGTCACAATGAATCTTATCTAGATACAAATTTAATTAACATACCTAATGTCAGTACACATTTGCATGGATGATATTTTCAATAAAGAATTTTTGTTTCCATTATAGACATCTTGTCAGGAGTTCCAAATAGGCTAAAATGTGTCCGAGCTAAGGAGATGGTCCAGTGGGGCAAAATCTATTGATGTTAGTTGGGAAAGAAAAATTGAAAGAGGGGATTTTTATCTGAAATGTGTTACAGGGCTCATTGATGTAACAGCCCTGAGCTAAAGACAGAGCATGTACATGCTTGGGTCTCCATCACACTAATGTGCAAATCAGCTGATCGGTCAATGATGTGTATCAGTAGAGTCGATCAGGTAAGGAGGCTGTTCTCTCCAACCAGGTATTGGTCTGGCGAATCGTTAGATCAGCAGCAGAAAACACAGAGCACTTATCTCTAGCTAACTGTCACTGATGGGGAGTCAAATATGGATTTCACTACACCAAACACAAAAACCCTCTTGAGCAGGCGAAAAGCAGCATCTGTTCTTCCTCTTTTCTTTAACATAAAAATAAAATACATTGATGTCTGCTTCTAAAATGTTGTCATTGGTGTAGGAATGGAAATAAAACAGTTCATGCCACAAAGCAAACGATATGTTCATGTCTAATAAATCATGAAAGGAATCTGACACCCTGAACCTTGAAATTCCAACCAGAACTTAAACCAGAGAGAAAATGCATCACTTAAAGCCAAGCAAAATAATTGAAAAGTCTCTGACTTTGGACTTAGCTAGTTATATAAGCATAGCAATTTGCAAAGTCAAACTTATTTGTAATCCATAATGCAATCACATATTCAGTAAAAGGAAGACTTCTTGAATATGATATTTCTGAAAAGACCAGTCAGGGCTTTCAGATGCTCGGTGAAGCTTCTTCATTAGGTCCAATCAAGATAAAGGAGCATTCACATGACATCTCCAATCTACAATAGTTAGCAATAGTTACAAACACTACTTTGTTTATGACTGCAGCTACCATAATCAATATACTGAATCAGACAGCCGGGAAAAAGAGACAGTGTCCACAGGAAAGAGTTCTGACAAGCCACAGTTCATGTAGATTGAGCTGGGCACCTGACAGCGGGGAATTGGCTGGGGAGAAAGCACACAGACATTATCAACACATTTCGGGGAAGGTTTTAATAAGTCATTCCTTGAGGCTACTTCTTGCGCCTTAATTATTATTGAATTAGGAATGCCACGGAGCTAATTAAAAGTGCAAGGTATTTACCGTGGCAGGAGAAGAATGTGAGAGAGCAGAGGAGAGCAAGTGGAAAAGAAAAGGTGTCCTAATACTGCAGCTGAGATAGTACATTTTGGATACACAGAAGCATAAAAACATAAACATAAAAAATGGCTGAAAAACTTTGGCTGAAGAGTCTTGGCTCCTGAGCAATGTTTCGCTTCTAGCAGTGCAAGAGAAAAGAAAATATATAGCCAAGGAAATATGCAGTAAGAAAAGTCTATTTGGCTGAAATAAGAGCTGGTATACAGCCACATCGCACTGAAACTGGTAAGTGTGCTGCTTTGGAGTATAAGGACTATAATATTGTTTCTTATAGTCTTTTTCTATTGGAAATGTCATGCTCTTTTGTTAAATGACAAAGGATACAAGAGGAGGAGCGACAAAGGATATGAGTGACTTCCATTGAGTGATAAGAAAGAGAGAGAGAGGGACCTTCAATTCACTTAATTCACTCATGTAATGAAAAGTGCCAAAAGCTTCCACCCTGTTGTACTCTCTGCCCTCTGAGGCTTCTCACTTCCTCAGTAAAAATAACTGAATTTGAATGTATACAATAACTCATCCCATCTAAATGAACATGTGTTTTAATAATGTTAGCCTAAGCAGAATTTGAAGCTTTATGCTCAACTGGCATACACTATGAGACGTGCACAAGCCATCCCAGCAGAGTGCGGAAGTTTCTTATTTTGCACAAATGTTGTGTTCTTTCCACAAGTTAATTACTCAGTAGAGAGCTTAATCTGCCGAATCAGGGCAAAGTGGATTAGAAGATGAGAGTGTTTAATCAAAGCGTTCTCTCGTTCTAATTACACATCCCATTCCTGACACAACGCACACTGTTATCTGCCACTGCATTTAAACATCAGCTCCTCTGTTTAGCTGCCACCCTATCCCAAAGACTGAATGATCCCAATGCCTGAATGTGACAAAAATTCAAGAAACATGGACATATGCATGCATACTCACACTAAGTGCACACAGAGAACACACCGGCGTGCAGAGAATAGATGATTTTGTTCTAAACCCTGTGAAATATTCCTTTTGTCAACATTTAAATAAAACATCTGATGCATCATATCACTGTAGCGTACAGCAAACCATTAATGCAGCCTAATCACGCATCAAAGGCATCATTCCATACCAGTGGGGACTAAAGATTCCGCTTGTGTTCAGTCTCAGCTATGCATCTGCATTAAAGACAACAAAAACTATACTGGACTCAGAGCTAAAGGACAGTATAAATGTTAGTGTGGGGTCATCTCCCATTGTGTTACACCTGTATTTATAGCTCACATCTCTGCATCCTCCTTCAAACACCTTGTGCTGATTCCTGTACCAAACCCCTTGCTGGTGAGAGGGGGAAAGGAGCGGATGTAGTCTCAGATCAAATATCCATGGTATTTGGATGTGTTCCTTCATCTTTCTGATAAATAATCATGTGCTTCTGCCTGCCATACGGAGCTCCAGTCACTGATCTGCTGCCTAGACGAGGCCAGATAGAGTTGGGAGCGTGTGCAGGCAGACATGGTTTAACTGAAAAAAGTCTGCTTTGCTAATCTCTATAACACAGTATTAATGGTGCTGCTGTGCAGTCAATACACAAACTTTCCAATGAATTCTACCATATAACATCATCACAGAGACTACAGCCTGATAACCTCCACAATAACTGAAAGCGACCAATCACGTGGCTGTGGAAACCTGATCACCAGGTTCAAGTCATGCAGTTTGGCTTCAGTCAGACAAGTGCTCATTTATGTTCATCACATCAGTGGTAAAATGATGACCTAATGAAGTATAGAGAAATGTATGAAGGTTTGAATATGATTAAACCACCTCCATTGTGCCCTGAAAGTCCCATTTAACAACTCTTTATTCTTCGCACAATCTTTCCACTGAACCTTGAGATGAGAAAATATGTATTTTCAATCTACCCTTTATTCAAATCAAGAGTAAGAGTGATGTCAGCATTGAAATTGCTGCCAGGCTACTCTATTAAACTGGTGGGCTGGATGATAAGTATTCTTGACTGTGTGTGGAGAAACATGTGGGTGTTTGTAGTGAAAATGATCTTATGCTGTTCTCAATTATATCACAAAATTAACTTAAAAAACACACACATTTCTATCCTTGTGATGACCAGTGTTGGGTGTACTACTCGTTACTGAAAAAAGCAATGTGATTACAGTAACGCGTTACGCATTTGATAATGGAACAGTGATTGGTTGGGGTTTGGCATGAGGTATCTTTCACCATCACCGATTGGTTAGTCGAGATGGGATAACAATGGCAGCGTCAACAACACGAGCACAACATGCTGCTACATGCGACTTGCCTGAAGTCCCCCCGCTGCATAAAGCCACTTTTGACGGTTGGAGATACAAACAATACTTTGAATTTGTTGAACATGAGGAAAATAACTTGACTGTAAGGTGCACACTTTGTCCGTGTTGGAAACTTCTCTCCACCGCTGCTAACACTACCTCAAATTTAACGAAACACCATCGGAAGCACCTACAGAGACAGCACGCACACACAAAGCTTGTTGCTAAGGAACCGTTGAGCAACATGAATGTAACGAGTAATGTAACTAATTACTTTCTTCAGGGAGTAATCATGTAATGTAAGGCATTACTATTTTTGAGAGTAATGTGTAATGTGTAATATATTACTTTTTTGAGTAACGAGCCCCAACACTTGTGATGACCCTAAATGACATGATGTATGTCTAAACCTGGAGATGGACACCCATAGAGGTTCCAAGTTCATTGCCATGGGTCACCAGATGGTTATAGAGAAAAAAATAATACAACATAGTTTGGACTGGCAAATAGTTTGTTCATTAAATCACCTGTACAAGAGTGATAGACAGCCAGATCTTATTTAGTGTTTTGGGAGTGTCCCAGTGTGCCTGCACATGAATTGTGATTGTATGTGAATATATCTGTATGCCTTAAGTTTAATGTCTAACCTAAAGATATTTCTTCTGTCAAACAACTATTTGAAATTGGACCAGCCAAAATGTCTACACTTTCAAAAATGTCTTTACTCTATTAGTTACAAATGTGCTCTTGTTCTCACAATGTAGCAAGTACAAGACACACACACAAACACACACACACACTTGACTTGTGTGTTCATGTGTTTATGAATTGGAGGGCCTCCTCGGCGAGGACATCTGCTGAGCTAATAAACAATAATCTTGACAAATTGTCACTGTCCGATCACTCAGCCCACCCTCATAATCACACCGTTGAAGAAGCCATCATAGACCGAGCCAGAGACATGACTGACAGCTCTCTGGACCAGTGGAAGCCGCTGCTGGACCGGAGCCCAGCTGCCTGAGGAGAGGACACAATGATTCATGGCCAGAGGGCAACCTGGACAGAGTGGTTAGGGAAATTAGCAATGCCACCCACCAACACATCCATGCCCTTCACTGGTTGGAATAAAAGCAGACTGAAAGAAGAAATGGCCTTCTGCCAAAAACTGCTTAGTACTGTTGGACAAAGATGCCACACTGGGCAAGCATGAGGGTAATGTTGTTTGGGGTCATGGTGATGATGATTTATGATAGGCTCTGTAGGATACTGTAACCTTTCCTGGCTGCAGTCCAAAACACGTAACTAAAATGATGATGGAGACGCTGAAGTCGAAATGACTGAAATAGTGGTGATGATGGAGGCGCAGTGATGTATTTGAACTTTCATGACCCCAAGAAAAAATATGAGAAAGGGTCCATGTTGTCAGTGCCTGTGACTCGTAGCCACTAACATAAAGCAACTCTGAGGGTGTAGACATGGATAAGCCAACACTCACGACTCAGGATGGGATTGTTGACAGACTGGCAGAGTGTAAAGGTCATGTGATAAAAAAAAAAAAATACTTCTAGAAAATCAATCCAATATAAAGGATTTTAATTCTAAGCCACTGACACCCTCAAAGAAGATGAAAAGCTAGACATCTCCAAATTGCCCTGTCAATCACTGCAACCAACAAAAAAATGACAACAAAATAAATAAGGAGGGGGAATTATAGATCCTGGAGGAATCGGACTCAGCCATGTGTTGTGGCATTCATACCGTAACCCCCAAATGCCTCCAACAGCAGTGACACATGACATAAAAGCAGGCTTATAATAACATGGATATATGAAATCTGGACAATCCCTTTCATCCAGACATGAACACCAGGACGCAAAATATCCAAAGCATCCCACCTTTCTTCTGTTGCAGTTATATATTATAGAGAATCAGAGGAACAAGCTCTCGAGTTTCCTTCTCATCACACAGAAAGACACATGACACACATACAAAAACAAACACATGTCCTCATAGAGGACATCCATTGCCATCACTGTCAATGTCTTTTATCCCGGCTCTCTTTACTTGTTGTTTTCTCTTTCTCAGTTTTATATCCAAGACATACAGAGGACTGTGAGAAATTTACATAGAATTCCTTTGGTTTATCAAATGTATTGTAAGGACAGGAAGGAGAGAGAGAGATTGTCACACTGCCTGAGGTGTCACATGAGCCACAGGAGGGGGCACATCCCCACATTGGAATGTATACAATCTTTAGATAAGATGACATTTACTGTCCCCTCTGTTAGATCAAAGGGTCACTGTCCTGGGAAGACAGGACACATCAAAATATCAAAGAGTCCTTTATCTGTAAAGAAGATGTTTTATGACTGTTTGTAAAGGAAGGTAACCTCCTCTCTGTTCTGTACTTAAGGGGTAACAATTTAGAGTTTGTCAGAGAATGCTTTTGCCTTCTCTCCACGCTGCGTGTATTAAATGACATCTGATTCATACGCTGAGATCTGAAATTCTTCGGAGATTTAGCACTCTCTACTCGAAGGAGAATTTCCACGACATTTTGGCGACGAGGATGGGATGGACGCTTCGCTGACTGCCGCCTGCGCCTGAACTGAAGGAAACTGCCGGCAGGAAAAGTTCCACTCCGACAAACGGAGGATTGGATTCCACCTGAAATTCGGGCGCAGACGTGGACAGCGGACGCTCCACAAATAAGTGAGTACAGCGTTTGAATCATTTGCTCAAATCTAAAAGCCTAGGTTTGACTTTCGTAATGTAAATCCTGTGTGGTAGAAAGCAAGTTATAACAGGTCCGCGTTATAGAGGCCTAAATTTCCATGTAAATCCTGAAAAAGAGGTATTGACTGTGTGAGTTTTAAAACGTCCGCGTCCAGAGGCGTCTTTCCATATAAAGCTGTGTGTTTATGGAAAGTTTTGAGGTAAAGGGCTCAATGAGGAGCGCCTTTTTATTTCCCATGTAATACCTGTGTGGTTTTGGGTAGAAAACGAGAAAAAAAAAAAGAGAGAGAGGAGAAAAAACAAAAAACAAAACTGAAACGCAGCGCAAGGCTGTCAGCACTTAACGAGTACAACAGGCGAATTAATTGATTATTATATACCTACGGTGTGAAGAAAATTTCAAGGGATTGTAGATTTTCAGATGCTACTTACTGATGAGTAGATATTAAATAGTGGTCGACCGAAAACCTGATAACAGGTAAAATAAGAATATAATAGAATATAATATAATAATATGATCTTATGTGAGCTACTGTAATAATGATATGATACAGTATACAATTATACAAGGCCCCACTATGATAAAATGGGCGTATGAGTGATATAAATATACGAAATAAGTATAAAGAATAATCTTTGTTGTGACATTCAGTGACTATAGCATACAGATTGTATGCTATAAAAGGGTGCGTTGCTTGGAACGAATGTGTCATACAAACCACCTGGCTGAATAATTTGCTCAAAGTTAGTGTGTGATGTGATGAGATCCAACCATACACTGTATGGAAAGATCAGTGTGATTGTGAAGTTTTGTGTGAATGATAAGCCCATTGGAAGTTTAAGCAAATCTGTCCCAGTGAGTCACTAAAAATATGAGGAACAAAATGGGGAAATTAATAAATGTATCTGACCTTTTTACAGGCTCTGCTGAATTAAGAGCAGACAAATGGGGAAAATGTGGTTCAGGATTTCAACTTTGGCATTTTGTCACCTTTGAGGTTTTTCCACTTAAAGGCAAATTAAGCACAGAATGTTTTGAGATGGTGTAGAGTATGTTGAAAAAAAAAGGTAAAATGAAAGTAGGGAAGAAACAGATGGACTGATAAATTGTTTTTTCAAAATCAGTAGCACAATTGAAAGAAATGTGAGAAGAGGGTTTGAGTAAGAAAAGAAAGAGAGAAAAGAATGTAGGGCTAGAATTTATGAAATGGACCTCCTCCCTGCTGTCTCCACACCTACATCCTTTCAGCGACACCTTCTCCACATGTGGTCAAACACCCCAAGATGACTTCAAGAAATAAGGGGGGAAACAAATACACCCTGACTTTTCAGCCGCCTTCCTATCTCCTGAACTGCAACAAACTAACCTGCTTCTCCAAGAAAGACTTTTCTCCAATAGCAGACTCTACTGACTGCTGGGTGCGGAGTGAAGATCACAGAGGGGATGATGTTCCCTAACTCCATGCCAAAGCAACCAGGAATGCAGACTGTCATTGAGATCCAGAAGTGTTTGTATACAGGCCATACCAACTGAATGAAATGAAGGAGGTTGCAGAGGAGGCACTTGACAAAGACTGGAGTTTTTGGTCTGCCACAGAATCCTGGACAAGAGATTACAGTCTAATAACAAAAAGCAAGAGGAGACGAAGACTGAATCCACATCCATCAAAGACTGATGATACAGAGGGAAGGAGATGGGAACCCTGAGTTTAATCGGAAAGAAAGGCAAGATCCAGAAGAATCCTGGCCACATGCACCACATGAAGGTGTCTGTTCATCCACCAGGACACAACCAGAGGAGACAGTGGAGGAAGGTCAGAGCATTTGAACAAGCACGTAGACATGAGCAAAATTAGACACAAGTACTTATGACACACACACACACACACACACACGCACACACACACACACAGAAACACTGATTGACTGATAAAGACTAAAAAAATTGCTTCTAACACTATTAATAGCTTGAGGCTGTAAGCAAGTTAAATTTCTGGGGATAAAAGATGCAAAATTCCCTAAAGCTGTTGAAGTCAGTATTTTGTCATTCAGCCTACCATAAATTAAGGTGCCATTGTTGACTTCCTAAATCTTACCATGTACCTCCCCCATCTTGCCTGAAAGGAAAACAAATGGGGGGTGGAGATCATTAAAACACCTTTGGGTCATAAATGAAGCTGGTCAGCATCCAGCAGATGTTTTCTAACACTAATGTTAAACATTCTATCAGATTGGGTTTTTCAGTTATTGATTTAATAAATGCATATTCTAGCATTCCTGTTCATCCTGACTCACAGTTCTGGGTTGCTTTCACTATCAATGGTAAAATGTTATACTTGGATGCAGATGCCATAGGGTCTTCTTCTCCAATTTTCACTTTGGATTGCAGTAGAGCTGAAACTTATCATTAGCGGCCATTGTGTGTTAATACACTTGTTCAGTAGTTGACAATGTTTGTGCATATGTTTTCCTATGCAGGAGCATTGTCAAACTGAGACAGTGTTTCCATTTTAGTTTTCTGGCAGAGAACGATCCTAAATTTTTAAAGGAAACGTTGCAAATTCTCTTTAAAATGAAATGCGTTATTTTACTCCGGAAGATCATAAATTGGGTACCGATTACATCCTCAATCTTGGATGTTTTAAAAAATAAATAAAAATAATAATAATAAAAAATCTGCGAATTAAAATAAAATAAAATAATTGCCTTATTGAATTTAGCAGGCTATTGTTGTCCATGGATTTGATAAAATTGTGGAGATCTCCCAACCCCTATATAATCACATATGGGGGTAGACATTTGGCCATGACTGACTTTTTGACTTGGACTCCTGACGCAGAGAAAGCTTTTACTGACTTAAAACAAGCTTTTTCGAGTTCCCCTTGCCTATAGCTACCAGACACTCCCACAATTTAAGTTTTTGTTTTGTATGTAATGAGTTTATGACTGAAAATTCTAACTCAGTCACATGGTGACAAACGACCTGTGGGATACTATTCAAAAAGAATGTCCACAACAGAGTGAGATATGGGTTGCATACCACAAGGCTGTAGCAGCTGCTACTGAAGCAGTGCTGGCCACAATTGATATTTTTGCTATGTGCCATCTTTAATGTACATGTCCCACATGCTGTCAAGTTTTTCGTTTACAGGAAAATCTGCCCACCTTAACCCAGCTAAACTGCTACACTAGCAAAATGTGTTGCTGACAATGACTCACGTAACTTTCTAAAAAAGTTCTGTCTTTTAACCCATAAATTTTGGTCCTGACAGCTCAAGATGGAGAATCATACCCCTGTCTGAGAGTGGTCGCCACGGTGTCAAAACCAACAGATGCTCTCTTTTGACACTTTCCCTCATTAACTTTAACTCTGTTTTCTTTGTAGATGATTCTGCTGTGAGAAATCCTACAGATGGATCCCCTTGTGTGTCATATGAAATATGTACTAACTATGATATAGTTTGAACGTACTCATATTCTAAATAACCTGTCTGCTCTGGCAGCTGTTTTTTCTTTTCCATTTTTAGGACCGGGAATAATATCACTGTACATACTGACTCTCAGTATGCATTTAATATGTCATGATTTCACACATTATAGGAAATCAAAATTTCTTACTTCTACAGGAACATCTAATGCTCCTAGAAGTCAAAATCATTAACTTTTTGTCTGCATTACTTCTACCTATGCAAATATAAAGCTCATACAAGTGCTAATGACCCAGTGTCACTGGGAAATGAAGCTGCTAAGACAGCTCATCAGAATCTAAATCAGAATACTGTATTTAAAAAATAAAATTAAATAAATTAATAAATAAATAAATAAATAAATAAAAGTTGTTGTTTTCAGATACTCCGTGTAAAGTAAAATATAAATACAGCATGAGTGGAAACAAGTGCTAAGATAATGGGTAAATAAAACAGTAAAATACACTATAAAATGAAATGAGATAAAATATACAATAAAATAGTATGGTAATAAAGTAGACAATCTGAGCATATATACAATATACAATGAAATGGTTAGCGTTTATAAATAAAAATGAGAATAAGTAATTAACATTTGTTTGTCTGTTCTATAAATAACCATATGAGTCCAATCATCAAGGCAAGGAGTGGTACAGTTTTAATGACCACAGGCAAGCATGACTTCCTGCTACTTTTTCACCTGTATACCCCACTCTACAAATGCTTTTATCTGTCTTTTAATAAAGTCTATCTGCTTCAAACAGGAGCTGATGATGTAGTAAAAATTCTATGGAAGTAGGAAAAAGTTTATTGAACTCCCATCTGAACTCTGGGTTGATGTAAATGGCCTCCCAGTACGGCCAAACGCCATACTTCCTTCATTGCAAAGTTTGACACATGGTCTTGACCATGTATCAAAAGGGAGGATGTAGAATATTGTAAATAGATTATGGCATACGCCTGGATTTTCTACTTTTTTGCTAAAAACTTTGTTTTTTAAAAATGGTGTGATTTGTGAAACTTAAAATGTCGATAGAGGCGAAGCCTCTGTCAGCCCATCCAAAACATTAAGATCTTTTTTGAGCATTAAATTATGGATTTTATTCAACTCACTCCATGTAGTAGGTATAAATATTATTACATTATTGTGAAAACATTTTTTCAAAAGAGATTGAATGATTTCCACGTAAATATGTAACAGTGATCTAAATCGCTA
This sequence comes from Sparus aurata, assembly GCF_900880675.1. NCBI lineage: Eukaryota > Metazoa > Chordata > Actinopteri > Spariformes > Sparidae > Sparus > Sparus aurata. Next base: position 14,818,684 of record NC_044201.1, on the reverse strand, counting down.
AATAATTGCTGAGGAAAATAATTGCCTGTAGATTTCTCCCCTAAATAAATAAATTAATAAATAAGTGAATAAGAAATAAGCAATTAATAATGAATCACATTTACAAATGATTAATAATAATAATAATAATAATGAGTAAGAAAATAAATAAATACAAGTAAATCATTTTTTATTCAAAAAACATCTCAAAAAACCTGCACATAATCTAAAAATCACATTGTGTTAGCTAGTGGAGGTGCAGTGGAACACGCTAACCAGACCTTAAAAACAAAATTGACTAAATTGATAGCAGAAACAGATATGTCACATAAGATGACTAGACTGTCTCCTTACGAGATAATCACTGGCTGTCCTTTGAAAATAATTAACACCCCGTTTCCTCAAATAGGTTAACCCTCACCAAATTGGATGCTGATAGTTTTAAGATAGTGTTGTGCATTTAACCATGTTCTTTGAAGATAATTTTCCATAGGTGAAAGCAGTCCTTCTGGAGCCTACTATGGTGCAAACTCCACAATAACCAGCCTGGAGACTGGACAGTGATAAAAGAACCTGAGGAGGAAGCACTGGAGTCAACCACGGTGGACAGGACCACACCTGCCCACTGCTGTCCGGATAGCTGAGAGGGACACCTGCATACATGGATCGTAGTGCAAGCCTTTTCCGAGCCATGCCACTGAAGGAAGGACAACGACCTAACCTGCAGAGTGCTGAGAGAGGACGCCATTGGACGAGTATGACTGTGGTTCTCATCCTTGTTTTTGGTCAACACAATGGCCATTATCCTATCCTGTTTTTCAACGGAGAAAAAATTTAAAACCACCAACTGATTCACCTGCAGTCATCAAACACACTAAAATCATCCATATTGATACTCAGACACCCCATCTCTTACAGAAGGGTAAAAATGGACTGGTTGCAAGAGCAGAAGAAGACACAGAAGAACCGATGCAGGATCAAACAATCCTGAAAGGACATAAAACTAAAACTTGACACAGAGCAAGTGATCAGGAGAAGAAGCGAACTGTTTTGAGAAAGAAAATGAGTGGAAGCCCTGGGTTTTTGATGCTGATGAACTCTTGGATGGAATGGGCTCCAGGAAACCCATATGATTCAAATGATGAGTTGATATAATTCTGTTCTTTAATACTAATGGTTTGAATGAATTTGTTTGTGTGTTTGTATTTTGTTTTTGTTTATGTTATTCACAGTAGAAACTGATAGCTGTAAACATTTTGTAGCGTTTTAAAAACTTTTCTTTTCCTATTTGAAAACTTTCAATGTAATTTCTCAAAATGTTGTGTTGACACTTTTGTGTCAAAAGGGAGGAATGTGAGAAATTTACATAGAATTCCTTTGGTTTATCAAATGTATTGTAAGGACAGGAAGGAGAGAGAGAGATTGTCACACTGCCTGAGGTGTCACATGAGCCACAGGAGGGGGCACATCCCCACATTGGAATGTATACAATCTTTAGATAAGATGACATTTACTGTCCCCTCTGTTAGATCAAAGGGTCACTGTCCTGGGAAGACAGGACACATCAAAATATCAAAGAGTCCTTTATCTGTAAAGAAGATGTTTTATGACTGTTTGTAAAGGAAGGTAACCTCCTCTCTGTTCTGTACTTAAGGGGTAACAATTTAGAGTTTGTCAGAGAATGCTTTTGCCTCCTCTCCACGCTGCGTGTATTAAATGACATCTGATTCATACGCTGAGATCTGAAATTCTTCGGAGATTTAGCACTCTCTACTCGAAGGAGAATTTCCACGACAGGACACACCATTTCTATGCAGTAAACAAGTTGGCAAAGCAATGCACAACATCACAGTGATACATCAGAATACAACAAGCAGGCACTCCACAGAGACTCACCAACGGGCATATCTTCATAGATGAGAAGGTAGGTGGAGAAGAAGTAGTTCAGGAAGCGAGGTGGCTGGTTGGAGCCTGTGATAATGACAGGAGAAAGAATGGTCATTTAAATTCTGCCCCAAATCATCTATTGAGGCAAGCGTTTGAGCTAACCGATGCCAGTACAAACATTAGATAGTTAAAAAAAAATAATCTATATTTTGGCTGATATACACACATTTTCCAAAATTATGCCTCATATGTGGCTATCATACACTTTTGACAAAGACGTGTAACAGAGGCTGGAGATTTAACATTTTGACGAAGTCCTTTTGTCTTAAGTGAAAGAACTCCATCTATATTAAAACAATTTGAACTACCCTTCTGCATTGTAATGTCTTAAACCAAAGTTTTCATATGGAAGCATATCGAACAACTTAATTGCAGATACCGATATATCTGTGATAGGCCTATATCGGCTAACCAATATATCAGTCAGGCTCTAATTAGTGTTTGATTTTGTTGCTCAAGTGATTAATAGCAAATATTATATGTATAATCACCATATTGTCAATTCTGTAAAATTGATGTGAGGTACAGTAAAGTGTGACAGATTACTTATTACTAGCCTACTTACTTCTTGGAGTTCTACTAGCCTGAAAACGTGTATAAATGTAGCTCTTTGGTTATGGCAGGTCGCTGACACCTTTTTACTGTTTTCTACATCAGCATTTGTAAAGAGATCTTCAAGAAGGGCAACAAACATCACTGCAATGAACACTTGAACTGAAACATGGAGCATCTAATTGGTGAAGCTGATGCCAGTGCACACACCCTTGTTCCACTGTTTAATTCAAAGACTGCTTTCAAATCGTTTTACAAACAAAGCATGGCCCCTCCATCCAAAACGGGGGCCGTGGCAAATATAGAGTGTGTGAGAATGTATAAGTGGCTGGGGACAAATATATTCAGTGTATGGCATTGTGTGAGTAATGGAGCAGATGCATTCAGTGGCAGACAGAGTATGACATCTGGAAACGTTTGCTGACATTTAGAGGTAACCACAGCTGTTTTCACAGGAAAAACACATCAACACTTAAGTAATGACAGAGGTTCATAAAAAGAAACATCAACCTGTTATTTTCAGTCCTTCAACTCCAACCCAGAATGTACTGCACAGCTTCACAAATATCACTATTTGTAGATCTGACCAAGAGATCCTCTATTTGGCTAGACAAGTCTTGCTCAGAGTAGCTAATATAAACTGAGCAAACATTAATTTTTAAGAATACCTATCTTGGTACATTTTCCCGGCTTGGTGCCATTGATCTCTTGGCAGCACAGGCAATCCTTTAATTCCGCTATTCTCAGATGTGCAAACTGGTGTGTATATAGTTCAGCCTGTGTACCTCTGAATGTAATACAGGCATTGTAATGTAAAATGGGTCAATGGCTCCGACTTTGTCTTAGGAAACTGACTAAATCTTAGGTTAAGAAGCATCTGAATGTTCTGTATCAAACCCGTCCTAACTTTCTCTTTAATCTGCTGGATTAGAAGCCTTAATGTTAAATGTAAGACTGGACCAAGTGGGAGGAACCATTGACAAACGTATCAAGAATCAGAGAGCCTGGGCACACAGGTAGTGAAGTGGTTAGAGCGCATGCCACATATGCAGCAGACCCTTGTTCAAATCCTGGCCGGAGGACCTTTGCTGCATGGCACACCGTCTCTCTCCCCCATTTCCATCTGTCGACTGTCAATAGTAAAGGTGTCTATGCCTGGAAAAAATCTTTAAAAAGAATAAGACTGCCTGCCACTATATATCACTTTCCATCAAGTCATGGTTTTTGAGGTGAACTGTCCCTTTAAATTACTGCCCTCTTTTAAAAGTTTACTCAGTTCTTCATCACTCACTACAGGTGTGGAAATTTCTCGATTATAAGATGCATTGTGATACAGACGTGAATGATTCTGCATTGATGCAGAGACAAAATATAATGGAGAATCTGCAGCTTAAGTTGCGCGGTTGCTCCCATGCGTTGAATTGTGGGTGGACATTAGGCCAACCTTACTTATGTAGGAGGGAGGCAGAGATTATTTGTGAGTGATAATAAAAACCCAACGAGTATTTTTTTTTAAATCGACATTTCGGGGCACATGTCAAACCTTATGAACCATGAACAATAATTACTGATCATGTTAGCCTTTTTCAACATCTGCAGCCATAAACAGCAAGCCCAGCTAATCAGCCAAGATCTGGGGAGGTGCTGTCAACTTAACCATCCTACTCTGAGAGAGGTGTGTGCAGGAGAGTCAATAAATGCATTATCTTAAAGCTGCCATGTAAAAACAATATTGAAGATTACATCAATGTGAAAGGCACTGCAGATGAATAAATGTTTTGTTTTTGTAATGTTTATGTACTGAGATGCAGCTTTTATTTTTTTAGACTGCTGTAGTTTGATTTTTGGAGGGGCGTTCTGAATGAAAAGGGAATTCAATTGATGAAAAAGTAACAACGTGCAGTAATATAGATCATTGAGGATGCCATACACTGAGATGCAGCACGATGCATCGAGAACTGTTTTGTATTCAAATCGTTTAAAGCTGAATTTGAATTACATTGCGAGGCCAGTGAAAATTCACACTTCTACCATTCACTGCAACATAGTTTTACACAGCATTATTGTTTTCATGCAGCAGTCTTATACTTGAAGGCCAGTTCGAAGACCAGTTTCTATTACTGTTCTCATATCTTGTGAGTGTTTCTCTCATCCCTACTATATGTCTACCCATTTTAGATGTTTGCATGTTCATATCTGCTTACTGCTGTATGCTGATTTACTGAGTCTATGTCAGACACATCTCTGAAGCACATCAATCACTCAGCAGAGGGAGAAATGCATAAACGTGACCTTGAGCAACAACCCTTCCCTCGTGCAGGTAAATTTAGGTCAAATTTATCTAAAGAACAGTACAAATCATATCTTATTTATATCTCCTTATTGGTTTAAAAAGGTTTTGCAGTTATCCACTTTCAAAAGTACTTAGCAGTCAATAGAATACAGTGTAAGATGAGAACATCAATTACACACAGAGAATTGTGCTGCTGTCAGTTTTGGTCATTATTTTCATGTTTTTATGAATCACATAACATGGTCTGTCCGTAGGTAGAGTCATTCATGCCTCCGGGGTCCGTATGAAAACACCATGGTTAATTTATAACACTGTATAGCCATCAGACTAAAAATGTATATGGTGGAAATCTTTAAATCTAAATGCTGTGATAAAAAGGGATAAACACAATTTTTAACATATTGAATATCCTGCACACGTTTGGAGTGTGAGTGTGTTTTCAACCATAACATTATGTGCATAGTATATTCAGACCAAAATTGCATTTACCTCATATTGATATCTCTGTATAGGACGGAATGTGATCCATTACAGTGCCACACTTTTGAGGGCATGTTTAAGGGTTAATAGTCTGCTGTGTTTGGGCAGGGCTGTGTGGTGTCAAAAGGCAATGTGAAACAAGCTGTTTTGTTGAGAAGATCAGGGAACAAAGCTGATGGTCTTTGATCAACTGAGCTGGGCGGCAGACCATAGAAACATTGAAGCGAGAGAAGGGGAAGCCAACTTGTTTGAAGCGAGAGCGCTTGATAGAGTGATTCAGTGCTTTGAAAGTGGGAGCTCTATGTTCAGTCATGTGCCCGCCTGTGCAGAAGAAGATGCTTATCTCTGGCTTGCCAGCGTGGCTCTTAGTGGGTGCCAAGAACATGGAGCGTGCTTCACAGGATAGGGGGTGGTGTGGAGGAGGGTTAACAAGCTCCCGTCTACACCTGTGGCTTAATTACTATGAGGCACTGCGTCAGGCTTGGATAGCTGAATGCAGATTGATTACAGCCACAAAATAATCACAGCAATGATCATCAATCCAATTTGCTGGATCGGGGGGGTAATGCTCAAGAGGATTGGAGGGTCAGTATGCTAATGGGTTAGTTAGAGAAGGCAAGGAAGAGGGAGGTAGTGAGGGGAAGACAAAGCAAACACAAGGTCCTTCAGAGACATAAAAAAGGCCTTGACAAACTCATTGTGCTTGATGGAAAGAGGTTGTGGCATTCGCTTAATAACTTTCCTTGCTGCTTCAGCGCTGTGTGTGATTGGAGGTGTCTCCTGCCTGTCACCGTGAGACAGTTAACGTGACTTTCCACAACATGGAAGATCTCTCTGACCATTTCTCTCTCTCTCTCTCTCTCTCTCTGTCTCTCTCTGTCCTCACAGACACACACTCAGCAAGGAGGGAACTATTTTAAAGTAGTTCTTAAGCTGAACAATATTGCAAGACATTATGCAAGGAGGAGGGGACAGAAAAAAGAGAGCAGGAGTGAAGTAATGACAGTGATAAAATGTGAAAAAATAAATAGAACATGGTTGGAGCTGACAAGAAAAGGCTCCATGAGTCAAGAAAAGGTAAAAGGAATGTCTCATGTGTGGAAAGTAAGTGTCAGACAGTTCTTTCAGGCAGCTAATGAAGAATTGACAAGGAAGAGGGAGAGTTTCTTTAAAACTCCTGAAATTGAAATCTTGTCATCAATTCTTCACTAAGTCACAGATAAGGACCAAAACATATTTATTCATAATCCTGTATTTGTCCTACAACGGTAGATTTTTTGTTAAATGTTGATGGCACCATGGTATTTTTAAACCATCATTCCTTTATACAGGAAACATTGAGTGAACATACTCCTTTTCAATTATTCAGCTTCACATTCACACAACTGCACATATTCACAAAAATAGCTGCAGAATAAAACCACTGTCCTTTACTTTTTGCCAGCGAGAAGCTACACTACATTAAATTAAATATAAGCACAGCACCAGGAATTTGGGGTCACTGCATTATGATGAAAAATAAAAGCCTCCCCTCACAATCATAAAATAAGTCTAATTTTTACAGATTTACTCATTAATTAAATGAAGAGGACCCACCTTCACAGAAAGAGTGGAGAAACAGGAAGGGAAGGAGGAGCTTGGTAAATGTCATCCTGCTGCCTAAACCCACACTCCTCGACATCACCTGCACCTGGAGGAGCACACACAAACACAGAATACTGTTCAGTCATTTTCAGTTTGGTTAGCTGATAATCCACATTGCAGTTTCAGTCAAGCCACATAATGTCCAAAGACATTTCAGCTCCTTTATTTTCAGTTATGATTGTGTAAGTGAGCAGGAGATGTGAGCACTACAACTGGAGGACAGAAAAAAAACATTTGCTGCACAAATGTCGAGTAGGTGTTTCTGTGTGTGTGTGTGTGTGGGTGTGTGTGCGTGTGTCTGTGTGTGTGTGATGTTGATGAAGGGCAAATTCACAGCAACAGCTCATTTACACACATTGTTAAATAGCCATAATTAAGAAGTTGCAGCATTAATTGTCTGATAAAAAAGAAAAAGAAAAACTGAAACAGCATCATTAATTGCAATTTCAAGATTGGTTTGACCAGTCAGTGATTCGTGACACGTCCCAAAGGATGTTCCTGCAGGGTGTCCTGCATTTTCACCATGAAGTTCACACTACTCCATAGAGTACATATGAGTAGTCTAAAATATGATGATGCATGTAATTGAGTATTCATAATATATAGTTTAGAGAATATTACAGATATAGATTGGTGGGGACTAGGCACAAATACAAATCCATCTGCTACTTCAGCACCATGGACAGCGCCATAGATTTTACCTTGCACAACTTCAGTCTGATAAAAGATCAGTGAGTGAGGCAGACTAAATCAGTTGTTCTCAAACTTTTTTGGCAGAAATAAATCAGGTTTACACTTAATCCACCTTCAATCATTAACATGACAGGGAAAGCAACTCACAAAAGCAGCAAATGCGTCAGCTAAATAATATCAGTAAAGTCTTGTTGCTTAATGTCCCTACATAGATCATAGTTCAGTCAACTTAGTTTTCCGTCCATATTTTCCCCTGGTCAACAACTAGACGAGACTACTAAACAATCGCACCAACTTAACAACAGCTTGGCCCCTGCACTCTCCCTGCTACAAGGTGATGGAGAGCATTTTGGTCAGAACAAGAGAGATGGCATATCCCCTCAGATTGCCTACAGGGCATGGCATAGCTTCACTGGACCTTTCTTGAGTCAAAATTGATAAATAATTAAAGTTAGCGTGGGTCGCATAGAGCGTATATATGGTCAGATGTTGTTGGAAGTAGAGCAGTAAATCAGCTGTAAATTGCTGTACAAATACTTTTGACTCAGAGATTCTGACAAACTTTCTCCAAGCACACATTTTGGAAACATTGTATTGGTTGCATGAAGCCCCCTGTCTGGAGGCAACTCAGGATATGCAATAGCCCTCACCTTCATCGCTCCTTCTCCCTCTCTCCCCTTGTCTGCTGCTCTTTCCCTCCCTACCATTTGTTCCTTCTCTTTACACTGTCATCACTTGTCGCAACAAGGCCTCACTGGTCGGCAAACTCAGTGACAATTTAATTTTGAAGGGTTATCTTTCTAAATTCCCCATCTCCCCAAAGCCCACTGTGTTTGGGCTCACAGTAAAAGGAGCGGCACCGCTTGTCCTTCAGGTATCTGCTTGGTAAAAAAAAAGCTAAAATAAACTACAGAAACTGGTGTGAGGAGCAATAAAATACAATACAGATGCTGCGTTGTGTTGCTGCTCGCTGTCCTGTCACTGTGCTGCTGTTAGAGATATGCAATATGGAATGGATTGAATTTAGACAAAGCAGTTAAAATTTACAGGTGAGTGAGAAAGAGACAGAAGGTAAAGAATAGGCTGTCATTGCTTATTGTGTATATAATATATATGCGTGTGTGTGTGTGTGTGTGTGTGTGTGTGTGTGTGTGTGTGTGCTAATAATAGCTGTGCATGTGTGTCAGTATGAACAGGCACATTTGTTTTCATTTGGATTCTTGTTTTCTCAGCATTATTGCATTTCCCTTTCTGTAACAATGCAACCTGCAAGGCTATGTCTGCTACTTTTTTTACTCCATCACCTCTCATTTCCTTTTTCCCTTCCTTCTTCACCCATAAACATTCATTTTTTCTCTCTTGCTGTGCCCCAAAAACCTTGTCTTCCCCCTCATACCCTTTCCTCCCTCGTTGTCCTCTCTGATACAGTTGTGGTCCTCTCGTAAAGGGTATTATCTCAACTCAGTGGGAGTCTCAGACAGCCTGAACAGATTACACATTTGCACAATTTGTCCTTTCCAGGACAAAATGTCACATCCATCCCTTCCTACTGTTTGTATCATAAACACACCTGAGATAGCTTGACTTGGACACCCTGGAGCACTTTAGGTACACTCATGTACTGACAAACACAGTTTATCAAACCCAATAACTACAACACAGCAAAACCTGAGGGCAAAATCTGAGTTTTTCCTGTCTTTCTCATTGATGCTTGCTTAGGGTTGATCAGTCTGGATGAGGACAATCAATAAAGCCCATTCCCAGCACTCCACACTGAAAAAAACACATGTTGAGTATCTTTTTGTCCCATTTGCTGACTGAAAACACATTTAATAGAAAAATATGTCATCTCTGTATCATTTCTATGTGCTATCTCCTTTTGCAATAAGAGGCAGACCATGCTCTTACGATTTTTTGTCCCTCAAACTCATTAAAAATATAAAATGACATAGTTAAAATCTTGTGAAAGAACTGCTGTAATCTGATTTTTAAATTGAAGGAGGTATTAAAAATACTGCACCGTCACTGGGTTTTTCTTCTCCCTGTTCTAGTGTAAAACATAGGATAGTTGTTGATGTATATATGATTGTTGTTCCCAGCCACACAAATGGTCCTTTTTCTCTGCCCACGCCCCTTATTCAGCCTCTTCAGTAATTCCTCCTCCAAATGCTAAAGGACATTTCTGAGATGACGAATGGGTGAATATGAGTGATGGATACTGGTTGAGACAGACATGCTGGGTTTGAGAGAGCTGAGGCAGCCATGGAAAATACAAGCAGTCATCCTGCAGCAGCATCCGGATCTAGTCTCACCAGGATGCAGGAAGATTCAATATTAAACATTCTCAGTAAGAAAGCATCCACACAAAGTTACGGATGAACTGTACTTTACACTGACCTACCTATCTAGCTCTATCCTCTAGTGCGTATCACTCTAGGTTGCTGTCATAGCCTTTCGGAGGCAAAGTAAGCAGCTGCTGAGGACCTTGCTCTGCGCAGATTAAAAACGTAAAGATAACGGATAATATGTTGTGTTTAATGTGGTTAATGTTTCCTTTGTACTGTTTATTGTACACAATTTCAATGGTGGCAAGTTAATCTATTGTGTGTCTTGTCTTTCTCTCGTTCTCCTTTTTTCACTAGCACAAATAAAGTTTGTTGTTTATTTTGTCTAGGTTTTTAGATATCATCTGCTGAGTTTCCTGCCACCACACCAACCTAATCTCAGTAAACTGAAAATAATTTGTGATTGAAAATTGATTTTTGAAAAATTCAGACAACATAGCTTTCCAGAAAGACTGCACATTACTCTCATTACACATTACTCTATACTATTTGTATAAAGGTTATAAATCTGTCCACAGCGGGTGGATTATCTTGGGTGAACCGGACATTGTTACTGAAAAGAGACTTTGTTGTTTAACTCCACTGTCTCAGTGTACAGTGGCAGAACTCACCGATGCAATATATGCCAGAATCTCTGCAAATCAAACTGAACCTCTCTGCAAACTTGAGAAATGATGCAATATAACTAAGTACATTTACTCTACATTTACTTACTACACTGCACACTGTATAGTAAAGGAATAATTCGAGTGAACCATTATAATACAGGGCTCCATTTTGCGACCAAAATTTGAGACAGTGGGACAAAATTTCACAGTCAATCTGTGAATCTGACAGTGTTTTTTTTGTTTTGTTTTTTACACTGGTAGGTGGAAGGGGCAAATCAAAGAATCTGGAATTTGAAAATACAGGCGGCAGGCCAATGTTAGTGAGAGGGGAGGGAATGGGGAATGACACTGTAAGTAGCTAATGTGTGAAGGGGGAGGGTCCTGAAGGTGTTCTGAGAGCAGTTAAAGAGAAGGTTTAACTTTCAGCGAACAGTGGCGAAACAAACTCTTGACGCTTATTTTCTCCCCGATAAGCCTAGTAGTGTGCCAGAGTCATATCCTAACTCAGAGGATGAGTCCGAGTCTGAAGACACAAGTGTGGCGAAAAAGGGCAGAAAATACTGTTTTCATGAAGAATGGCTTGCGCGAATTTGACTGGTTAAGGCATCTCAGAGAGACTGATTCCATGAACTGCAAATTTTGCAGTCGATACCCTCAACATGTGGGGAACACTAAATTAACAGGTAATGCTGGTACTACACAGTTAAAACATAACACACTGGTCAAACACAGTGCTAGTCTAAGGCATACAATATGCCCTGACCTGAATGCAACTCCACTGTAAGTTGCGTTGAGAAGGCAAGAGGCTGTTAATCACTGTGATGAGGAGGCAGAATTAATATTTAAGTATAACACAACCTTTTTCATTGCCATGAAAGAACTACCCTTTACCCTTTTAATTATTATATTATATCATATGACACATACACATATACGTGTGAGTGTGTATATATATATATATATATTAGGGCTGTCAAAGTTAACGCGTTAATAACGCGTTAATAACGCGTTAACGCAACATCCTCTTAACGCCGTTAATTTTTTTAACGCGCGATTAACGCTCGGTATAAAAAAAAACAAAAAAACAAAACGCGCATTGAAAGATTTACGGCCGTCAGTGGCACCTGTAGTCTTGATCCAGAGGATGGCAGAAAGGGAATCAGAAGAAGATGCAGCAGGGTTGGCGGTTCGGGAAAAACACGGTGGACTGAAAAGTGAGGAAATTGAGAAAGGACTTACCGTAAAATACCAAATAATAGCCGGGGGGTTTAGTTGTTTCAATCACTTAACAGACCAAAAGGCAATTTGGGACAGGCGTTTAATTCCTTCCTCACAATAATCCTGGATGAAAACATTACAAACTTCTCCAGCTTCTCGGTGAATTCTCTGTAAGTGAAGTTGTTGCGGCGGAGGAAACGATTCAGCCAACCAGCACTCGCTGCAAACTCCTCATCTCTGCTGTCACTCACGGTGGCGGACATTTGTTTCTCCATCGTCCTGATCATTCTGCAGGACACTCTCTCGTGGCGTGCCCGTTTGCTGATAACTCATCCCCGCATGTTTATCTCAGTCTCCTCGCTAGCCTTCTTCCTCCCTCCAGCAGGCAGCCTGGCCCTGTTGCTGTCCTCCTCGGACAGACGCTCAAGCTCCGTTTCTCTCACTCTCTTCTGGTCGACAGAGAAACATCTAGCGGCTGCTTCTCCCGAGTTTTCCTCTGCATATTTTAACAGAAAGTTTGAATTTCAAGTGGTACTTTTTATTGTTTTGCTGCACCGGAGCCATGACGATCATCAGTGTGATACTGACTGACAGAAAGCAGCACACTGCGTGAAAAAGGCGAAGAAGAAAAACGTGCAGTGTCAGTGGACACCTCTTAGTCCTTAATTTAAAAAAAAAAAAAAAAAATTAGACCCGACAAATAACCGGCGGTTATTATTTACCAAAATATACATCTGCACCGGCGTTTAAAGGGACCCTGTGGATAATTGAAACCCGTATATTATTTGGTCATTTACGGTATGAACGGCAAACTACTTTCGAAACACTGCCAGATGGTTCGGTCGATAGGACAAAAGTTATCTGCATGTACTATCGACATGAAATGACTTACCATCGAAGTACATTGAGTCTCAAATATCACTTGCAAGCCAAACACAGAGCAGATGCAAAGAGCTCCCCCCCCCCCCAAAAAAATGTTCATAATGCAAGCATTTTTGCCCTTTCTTATGTTGTTAAAAGTATTAAGAACATTAAAAAATACATCAAGGTACATTTGGAACAGAAAAAAATGTGCCAAAAAAATTGCGATTAATTTGCGATTAATCGCGAGTTAACTATGGACAAAATGCGATTAATCGCGATTAAAAAAATTTATCGTTTGACAGCCCTAATATATATATATATATATATATATATATATATATATATATACATATATACATATATATATTATTTTTAATATAATATAATAATTAAGAAATGATTATATGTTGTATAGTCAATATAATTGATTTACGGTGTGCGCCCCTAAATTTTGTGCCTGGAGCTATGTGGTGGAGAGGTGCGGGAAGGTGGCAAATGGTAAGCAAACTGTGGCCCTGGCCCTTACTATGTCATTTCTGATGGCATATATTCAAGGTAGAGTGAAACATAAAATTGAAGACATGCAGATTAAATACATACTTTCCAGTTGACCATAAAAGAAAATACAGGAACTAAGAAACTTCCCTGATGTAAACAAACCTTTATAGCACTGAAGACCATATATCAGCATTTTGGTTCTGCCCAGTGTTAGAGCACTTCTCTGTGAGAGCATGTTAGAATTCTGACATTTAGATTGTTTAAGAATAGTGGAGAAATGCCATTGTGCGCAGATGAACAAAATTGTATGTAAGCAGGGGCTTTTGATGAGGAGGTGAGTTAGTGATTAGTGCAGAAGCATGTTCTAGGTTTACATTTAGCAGAGGACAGCATGACGTGCTCTAATAAGTCAGTTACGCACAGGTCAATTACACTGCAGAGAACAGGACTAAGCAGAGACGTGGTCCTCAATGCGAGCTCGGCTTCGCTGCAGCACTGTCCCACTCCACAAGATATACTGTCACCATCTATCAATCCCTCACTTTCTTCACCCCCTCTGTCACTCTGTCAGAGTCACTGCTCATCTTCTGCTCAACCCCCACCCCATCACAATATCTCATACCAGTCTCTCACTCTCTCCACGCTAGCCTTTTTCTGTCCATTTTCCTTACTTCTTCACTGTTTTTAGTCCTCTCTCTTTCTATTTTCTCTTCTTGGTTTAATCTACATTGACTAATGTCTCTTCCTTTTTGAATTACCACGCAACTCGGCTTGTCCAATTTTATGTCTTCCGTAGTCATTTCCAATTCTTTTTCTTTGGCAGATAATTGTCTCTCCTGTGTCCTGATGTAAAATGTCAACAGAACAAATATATGTCTTCTGTGGGCTTGTTGTGTTGTCATGGTGTGTGTGGGTCCAAGACGACCGTTTCCCTGTACCCAAAGAGTAATCAAATGTGTATCTTATGATTGAGAGTATTTCTCTTTGAAAAATCAGGATATCCTTTGCCTGCTCTCGAGGTTTTTTGTTATTGTTAGAAGAGTTATTATTCACCAGGTATTCATGAATCATCAGTTTCTCACAGTTATGCAGCAGGCTTTTGAAAGCCGAAACTATTTTGAGTCGATTAAATCAAGTCCAATGTTTACACCTGTAATACTTGCCAATATGCCTGAGATCCTGCCCTGAATCCTGAATTAAAGGCAGTCTATTCTAAGGCCTAGAATGACTATTAGGAACACATGAAGCTCCCACTGGGCAAAGCTTAGGGTGGCTGAGATCCAGGTCTATTTAATGAGTTGTTGTCCTATACCGTATCTGACAGTAATGTGTGATTAAGGCAGTGTAAAGTGAAGAGTAATATCTGGACCTGCTGTGCTCTCTCCAGAGAGGCCTGCCTGCCCACATGGCTGTATCTCCTGGCTTACTGCACTCGATATTATTGATTACATGGCAATTGTGTCTGACTCGCTTTAACCTCAAAGGCACCCTTCTCGGAGGGAGTGTTGGGCCTCAGTCGGCGGCCAGATCTGGATTATCACAGCAAATCGATGGCAGATTTCTGCCAGCCCTGTCCTCATGAAAAAGCCATCACTCATTAGCACAGTGATCACAGACAGATTAGCGGACATTTGGCCTCGTCAGGGAGAAGGGAGGGATGGCAGTGCTCTGATGAGCTGAGTAATGTCTTCCTTCCCGCCCTCCTGATCTCTTCATCTCAAACATGACATGACTCTCTGAAAGCCTTACTCAGCAAACCTCACTCACATGACAAGATTGCAATTTAAACAGGATAGCACTGGGAGTGTAGTGCTTCCTGAGGAGAAATGACAATCAAGTGGCCTGGCACACTAAGGCTGAGTAAACTGTTCACTTTGGTTGGGTCATGTGTCATTACTGCTGCTGATGTTCATATATATATATTGTTGATATCAGTTAATATGAAAACTTTTTGGTTTTAAATTACACAGTGCAGACAAACAATAATTTATAATACAATAATTTATAATCATTCAATTTCAAGAGAAGTTTTCTCTTTCAGTACGCTGATGTCATTTTTGACATGAAAATATTTTGCCTTCATTACATATCTTTGTCACAAGTGTTTGATTACCACATTCAAAGGATCAAGTGTATGAAAAATGCATGTCTATCGGGCAATATTTATTTATTCATTTTTTTTATTTATGTTGTTTATTTCGGGCATGTCAATTCATAAACATCACATTTCATCATTGTTCAAATAATACAATACACATGGCCGAAAGGGAAAAGCGGGAGAAGCCAAAGCTTATCAAGTCCCGCCCCCATTACCCACAGGATAAAATCTTCATCCTGATCTTTTCTTGTCATTTGCATTTTACATTTTCTTTTCTTTTTTTTCAACTTCTTTTGTTATGACCTTTGACAAAACATATTACAGCAGTAGCATACAGAGCTGAATTCAAGCTCTAGACAGTACATACAGATTACATGTGTGTCTACTGTTGTGTGCCGATTTACAGGGCTAGTTGAGTTCTTCACAGCTCAGAAGAACTTGTGATAACTCACAGTAGTGTCACAGTGTTCGTACCTAAGTTATCTCACATTGTTGATACACATTATAACAACATCCTGCTATGTACAACTGGCATTGGCCTTGGACCATACAATTTTCTCAGGTTCAACTTATTGTATGGGTACAGAATGGTATTTGTTATGCTCACATGCCGTCTCAACACAGTGTCTGCACAGTGTCTGTTGATTCGTGCCTCTGACCTTTATCAACCCTCCTGTATTGATCTGTACTGATCAACGATTGAATGTACATACTTTTTCTTGAAGCCACTTAATGTTACACTGGTATCAGGGTTTTTTACTTCCCGATATCCCGAAACTGCTCTCGGTCAGGCTCTAGACCAAACCTCAGCTTTCCAGAGGTAGAACCACCTAAGCTGTCCTCATCTTTACCTACGTTTTTGAAAATGTGCCCAAAATCACTAAATCACTGCTTCTTCAGAATGCAGCTGGACTATTCTGGACACACAACAACTACTCTATGCCTCCCCACCCTGAGAGAGACATCCCTCCCCTGTTGTTTCCTTATCTGAAACATGGGTCTAAAGATAGAGAGTAAAGCCCTATGAGGGAAATCTGTGATAATGGGCTATATAAATAAAATTGACTTGACTTAACTCAATAAAAGATCACTAACTCCCTGCCAGGCAAACACAAGACAGGCAACTGTAGGACACATGCCAAGACAAAAGTATTCTTCCACTGGAGACTATGCCTGTAGCCTCTTTGATTATGTATGGACTGACAGTAAAACTAAACACTGTGGGAAAGACGCGGGGAAGCTTACACAGGACCTAGGGAGATGGTAATTACCAGGAACAGGATGGGAGCGCTGCAAGGCGCCGCATTAGAGCACCCTGTCACAAAACGCTTGAGCAGGCACAACTCATACACACTCCGTCCTGTGCTGACCAGCAACATGATGTGTGTGTGAGAGTGACACGCGGCCTGAGGGGAGGGGTGGGGGTTGATTAGTGTTCACTTGGAGTAAATAGTGGAGGAGAAGCCCCCTCATGCGCCGCACACTGAGACACAACTGGGTGAGAATGTGCACTGCATTTGTCAAGTGAATGATGAGGAGCTGTGTCTGCAGTAGGAGCATTAAAACCTGATGAAAGACTGATGGTGCAGTGATGGAGGTTACATGTTGATAACACTTCATCTTGTAGACATGTCAACTGTACTCTACTGCAGTGTCAGTGCATAGCACTCATGTGACATGGTGAAAGAGAAACAACATGGATGAAACTGATAAATTCCTATTCAAACATTCAGCACTTTAATGATGGGCAATAAAGCCTATAAAATCACAAGATTCTGTTGTTTCAGTCAAGTAATTTGAGCAATGTCAATGTTCTCTTAATCTGCATATACAAATGAAACAAAAGAGCCACATGAACAAGATTAATGTGGCACTTATTACTGAATTGTTGTAATATCAATTCAGCACTTTGCAATATTCACTGAATTACACTATAACACAATGAAACCCAAAGTTCTGTTCATCATTATGAGTTTAAACTCCAGAGATTTAAAATAAAAAGTTCTAATTCTCAATGAGTTATTATCTCATTAGAATTGTGGGACATGAAATCTCAATTTCAGGCTTGAGAATTATATGGAGAGACGATAAGCGATAATAATGAATTATTGCTTCACAAAGCCCAAGATGACGTCCTCAAATGTCTTGTTTTGACAACAATAAAAAAGGTATTTGGCTCAGAAAATATTCAAAATTAAAAAGCTTAAATCAGAGAATTTTAACCTGTTTTTCTTTGAACAATTACTCAGACCACTTAATCGATAATCTAAAAAGTTGCAGATTGAGTTAATAATTTACATTTAAGTTATTAATCATTGCAGCCCTAATCAAATGAATACTAAATATAAACGATGTACAGACACAAGTCATTGCAGACTTCTGTGAAGCCAATTGTCTCACAAGATACAAATCTAAAAAAAACCAAAGTAATGTGTGACAAAGGTGTGCAGGAAGCAAGATACCATACGTGCTGCTGCCACCTCCTTTCTGCCTGAGTGCAGACTGACATAACAATCTTAGCTCTCTGATTTCAGGCTTTTAGTGTGTTTGTGGACAAATTGTGGTGAGAACATAATGATACACTTCATGACTTTTCCCCTCACATCCATCCACTGATAGAAGCAGCACAGATCAATACGCTGCCATGTCCCTCTCGTCCTCCACTCGACTTTTATTCTACTGAATCACAATTTTTTCGGCTTCACCTGTTTCAATACGCAGAGACTAGAACTATTTTTAAGACAATTAGATGTGTTGTTAATGAGTTTCCCTTGATTTATTCTGTAATCACAGCATCAGCACGCTATTTATCTCAATGTTTATTTGCCTCAGCTCTACACTAACTAAAACGTTATGCCGGTAAACAAATTCAAAGCCTCCATAATGTGATTGCCTCTTCCCCAAATTTTGCTGTCAGTCTAAAAATGCCCATTTCTTTAGCCTGACTTTCTTTTTCACTTGGCCGTTACTTGCTGCAATGAGCTCTGCAAAGCTGTCCCAGCAGAGGCCTGTGTGTATATCAGACAACATAAACACAGACAGCTGTGTCAGAGGGCAGCCGATAGCCTGTAGAGACTCATTCATCTCCTTTTGTCTCTTTCTTTGTTAGAGTTCAGTCATTCCATCCCGCCAACAGCTGACTGTTTCCATCCCGGTTGAAAGATCAAAACAAACCATTTAGTAGCTCCTCTCTGGCACAGATGACCTTTGCATCTTAACATCCCTTAACCCATCCTTAACCCTAACCCTATCCTCATTCAGCCCTGCCTCTCCTCTCACTTCACCCTCATTGTCTCTGGTCCCGTCCTGTCTCTCCCTCGCTCCGTGCTGTTTCAGCTACACTTCAAGGCAGCAGCCCATGCGTAAATACCAACAACAAGGATTTGTCACACAACAAAGCTGCCATTAAATTGCTGTTTTGTTTGTTTTACATGGCATGTTTTTTTTTCAGGGGAGAATATGACACAATCTGGTAAATGCTACTAGCTTAGATATAAATGTTTTAACTGTGGGATTTGAAAGGCCTACATTCTTTCCTGTGGGAAATTTCTGTTTCAAATTGCTTCAGAATGGTTTCACAGTTAATAATAAATTAATACAGGGACTAGGAGCAATAGACTAACACGAGATTAATGTGGATGGTTGTGTTTACAACCAACTGTTCAAACAATTGTCCTCAAAAAAGGTAATGTCAGTGATCAGATTCATTTTACCCCACTGAAGTCAGAAAAGCATGTTTTCACATCCATAAGGACAGCAGCATGTGGGAACTGAAGGTTTATCTGTAATACAGTTGGCTGAGAAAAATCATCTCCTTAGCCCTCCCCTCCTCTCAAACCTGTTTTTTTCAGTTCTGCCCGACTGCCTTGGCTGATTTAATGACCACACACAGCTGGACCAGTAGAGAGAAGAGAGAAGAAATGGGAAAAGTGGGAAGTGTAAGATGATCATAATTGCAAGTACCAGGGATGTTGTGTAGAGACCAAAAGCAGCAGAGAAAAGGCAGAAAACCGACATTTAAGGTGAGCTTTGTCTAAAGCTGTCATATACAGAGCACTGTAATTAAACCACAAGAGTGAATTATTCTGTCAGCATAAATACACTGCTGTATAAATACAAATGTAATAAAAATCAATTCCTGTCAACTGCAGACCTAGTGTGCCATAAACAAATGATGCTGATATCCTAAATATAAGCAAGTAAGGAACAAAAAAATAAATACAAAATTAAATCACATTCATGTGCAATCACCCATCAGTTACTCAAGAGCAGGTATATAGACTATCCACATGCATGTTCACCTGGAAATCAATGCCAAATCCCTCTAAATACTTCCACTCACAATTACAAAATCTATATCAACACCACTAGGGAAAAATGTAATGCTTAATTCTAATATCCACCACTTTCCAATACTCTGCATTCCCTTATCTGCAAGTTTACCATTCTTCAATTTTATGTCGTCCTTCCTTGCCATTATCCTTGCTCTGCTCTCTGTCTGTGTCCTCATAGGATAGTCCCGAAGAGTCACCGTATCTGCAATTCATTCCTCGATCCCTCATACTGAGTTTCATTTGAGCCTGTCAGTCAAGGTGTCCGTCAGATATGGACTCTCCAGTTAACTGTTTTTTTTCTTCCTTCTTATATTCTGAATGAATTCAGGGAGAGTGACAGAAACTCAGAAAGGGAAACTGTCATAGGCATGTTGTGTGTGTGTGTGTGTGTGTGTGTGTGTGTGTGTGTGTGCGTGTGCATGCATGCATGCGTGCGTGCGTGCGTGTGTGTGTGTGTCAGTACTTTAGAACACATTATATAAGAATAAACCTACAACCAGGGTTACCTGGGCCAAAGTTTCCACCATATTCCAGCAGAAGCTGAGACAGCATATCTTCAGAGACAGTCAGGCTGGCTCACAACTTTTATATAATTTAACTCTGATTTGGTACAAAGACATCATTGTATCCAACAGGGTGAGCGAAACATATTTTCAGCCCCTTGTCTGGGCCAAAAAATAAATAAATAGTGAATTTCTGCTTGAAGATGACTAATTTATAATCGCTGGTCCAACTCTGATAATTACTCCTTTGCTTCCTGACGACAGTGTCATATATTATAGTATACTACTGTTAAACATATTTAAGGTAATTAAGTATGAATACAATATCTGATTTTCAATTACACGATTATGAGTATTTAATGTTAATTTGCATATTAAAGATTTGATCAACTTTAAAGTTTTTTGCGAATATCGATCAGAATTGCTCCAGATGCAATACATTGGCCTTGGAAAAACATTACAGGCATTACAATCCACATAATGTCATTCAGACTTGAGATATGGTGCTTATAATAAATCGATTCAAAATTCAATTTGAGCACATGCACACAAAAAAAAAAAAACTATAACTGGCTGAAAGTTTTGGGCGCTGAGAGCAGGGGATAAAACGAAAAAACAAACAAACATCTGCATTGCATTATTCTACATTGTTGCATCCGCGGTCTATGAAGGTATTTCTAAAAGAGGACTAAAGCCCCATTAACTAAAATATTTAGCGACTTGTACGGCTGTATCTACAGTTACAAGAATACATATGTAATGGGGAAAAAATAATATACTGACCCAGGCCGCAGGTTTAATAGTTAGATTCTCAAACTGAGTGGTGTTCCCCTTTAACCTGGCGTTGCGCTGCGTTCATGTGACACATGAATAAATAAGTGTGCACCGAGGCGCTTCCCAGCCGCCACTTCGGGAGTCGCCCGGGCTACCTGAGATAACACCGTGCACCTGACACCTCTGCAGGCATGCACGCTGCCTCACATTTACTGACGGCTTAATTACTCCGATAAAATAACCCGTGCAAAACCAACTGCAACAGTTGGAGTGCACCATTACCAAAAACAACATAACTTGAACGAAGAGGAATGCATTACTATGGTGTCCATTATCTGCCCGCACATCCCATTCAACTGACAACTCATTAAAATACTTATTCGTTTGTCTTTCAACTACTTGTACAACTCTTTGGTGCGCAAATTCAAAAGACACCGCTTAGCCATATGCCAAAGTAAGAGAACTATTCGTGACTGTAAAGTGTTGAATTACGCACAACTCGTCTACAGTGAGTAGAACATGTTACACTACAGTGAAAAACATTCTCATTGATGTGAAAAGCTGCTCTCTGCCGCAGTCGCCCCTCTAACACTGCTTCCTGACAATCAACTCATAGCAAGATGATCATGTCATTATCATATTGTCCTACCTTCCTCGTCCGTGTCCGTCGCTGGCTGAGCGCCTTTAGATTCGATTGCCTGTCCTGCTGTGATGCGTTACCAAGTATCTGCTACCTCTCTCTCTCCTCTCTCCTTTCTCCTCTCTCCCTCCCTCCTTCCTCCTCTCTCTCTCTCTCTCTCTCTCTCTCTCTCGATGTCTCCCGTTAGCTCCACTCTATCACCACCAACGCCCTGGTCATTGAAAGTGTTCACTTCCCCTTGTTCAGAACTACCAGTCCGAAAACCCAGCAAGCCCAAAATAATCCTCCACCTGTTTGGAGCTCCTACATGATGTCCCGTGTTACACCCACTCTTCATAGTTCCACTCCAGAACTCCCAGCACTTACAGGTGCAGCCCTGGAGGTTTTAAATGATCTTCCTAAGCATCTTGTTCTCTTAATTAAAAATCCCTCACATACTGCCAGTGCATGCAGTCTCAAACGAGTTCCATATTTGCAGAGAGCATAAAGGCATGCCCCTGCTGCCTTTCTGTCAGTGAAAAATGTAAAATAATTACTCTCAATGTGTTCACAGATCATTTAAAGCTTCACAGAAGAGGGCTGAATCCACTGAGATTAAAGAGATCTATTTATGAGCCTCCTAAATAAGCTTATGAGCTAATATATTACACAGATTAAATTTGAAATCCATTATTTAACCACAGAGGTCAGGGATCTGAAGAGCAATAGCCAGTGTGATAGCATCATCTAGTGTGTAAAATAAGAATTACAAATTAAAACAGCCACGGAACTCCCATTTCTCATCTGCTGTGCAAACTGAAATACATATCTATTAATTCAAATAATCTCTCCTGATTAACAGTACTGATTAACAGTAACTCAGAGACACCTTGGACTGTTCATCTATGAGATTCATTTCTATCAGAATTCCTCTTAAATGGACATTCAGTCAGTAGTACCACAGTTACTGTCATTGTGGAGATTTTGAGGAGGAGTGGTGGGTTTAGTAAATCTTTTATATTTTAAAAGGTACAATATGTTACCACTCTTTTATTACAAATATACATATGTGGAAAAAGAGAATGAATCCGTTAGGATCATCATCATTTTCTTAAGATGCACAAGTGGAAGAAAATGCCTGGACTGTTTTTTATACCTGCAACATCTGCAAACTTTGTTTCTTATTCTGCTGAGTATTGTTCTTACAGTGCAGCAAAGCTGATGTGCCGTTGAAAAAGTTCTTTCCACACAATTCACGGCTTCATGGCCTTGCAACCAAGTTTACTTTCAAGCCTTGATGAAACATCACACATCACTTGTCATCAGTGGTCACTCACGTATGCGAGACATTCCTCACATTGTCAGTAGTCTTAAATGCTACTCCATCCATGACAAGCTTTGAAAGCATCCTGTTTCTATGGAAAAATCTGCTTGCTCCTGAAAATATCAAACAACTTCTTTCTGATGTGAACAACGGTTGTAATTTGCATAAGGCAAGGGCAGTAATATCCTCCACGTTTGCTATTTTTAACCACATATTGCAGTGATGTAAAACGCTTGCTTCCAGCATGACATTTTATCCCACTATCCACTGCTATGTTATATGGCAAGGAGCCTTTTATACATATGTAAATTGACATTACACTTCAAATTAGAAAGTTACAGTTTGTGAATTTTCTGCTTTTATTGTTGGTTTAATTTATAACGCTCCAAAAAGAGAACGATTTTTATGGTAACACATCCTTTTATTGGTCATGCAGGCCACCCAACTTCAGATAACTGATCCCCTGCTACTAATTCTTGCTGATAATGAGATGCCTTTCTTTTTGTATGTTACAAATTTCAGAGGGGAGGAGGGACTCACTGAAGGAAGATATCAAAGCATTACAAAGCTCTTATGCGGAACTAAATGCAGTTCTGTGGTGGAGTAAGGCTGCAGATGCGTTTTCTATTTCAGCCAGTCTGAACTATGACAGCCTTGGATTTTCTTTCAGTTTAAAGGTAAACAGTAAAATTACAGAAAAAATATATCACTCATAATGTTGCTATTCTGATGATGTTTTGTTCTTCCTGAATACAAGTGGTACAGCTGAAAGCCTTAAAGCACGAACCAAAATGTATCATGGCTACATGAGCAGGTTTCAGAAAGGTTCTTTACAGCTTTATACAGACACTTTGTTATGCTCTTTGTAAAGAGAAACTGCATTGGTCAACACACTATCACTGAGGTTTTGCACCACTGTAGCCAATATACTGGAAGTTCAAGTAACTGCAGGTATAATTCATTGTGATTCATGCAGAAATTAGACATTTCCATATATATGTTGTGACTTCATGATTAGACTTTGGCAGAACATCTGTTTTCTTTGACTCAATAATGCTGAAAACAGACCAAGACAAGCCAATTCCCCCTCTCTTATCACCACCTTCTTCCTTGCATGTATGATGCAAAGTGATGCGTTGGTGCTCTCTGGTGGGTATTTAGCTCAACTGCAGTTTAGAAGTGTTTGAAACTGAGGTGCCTCTCAAATATTATTCAAGTTTGAAGCCATTTTGTTTAAAACACAAAGAAAAGGGGCAAGGAAGAGATGAAGATGATGTCAAGCAATAACTAACATGCATATTCAATCAATTGCATACACAGTAGCAGCCAGTATGAAGTCTTTTGTTTTTACTTGAATAACAATATATAACACATATATATGAATAATGTACACATCTCTCTCTCTCTCTCTCTCTCTCTCTCTATATATATATATATATATATATATATATATATATATATATACATATATATGTATATATACATATATATATATTATATTTCATGTACATATTTCTTTATATATATTTATATATATATTATATTTTATGTATATTTTACATACAGTTAGGAAGAGTGGTATTTGTACATTTAAGCTTGTATGACATGTTTGGCTTACCTGACCTTCCTTCTTGGCTGCCAGTAGGAAATCATAATATATAATATTCTTTCCCCCTCTACACCAAGAACTTGTTCAGAGACAGTGTCTGGAGAGAGAAAACCTCTAGGGCCATCAAATCACTCAGACATTGGTATTGGTTGATGGCCTGATGGATCCACTATTTGAGAAAAGCCAGGATGCTGTGTAACACATAATAAAAAGAGAATGCAATCATTTGCAAACACTCTTTCAAACTGTTTGTAAGTAAATGCAAAGTGTTCCTGATCCCATGTAGTAAAGTCTTTTAAACAATCATGTGTGTCACATTGTGAACATCACCCTATCCTCCTACGGATGGACCTGTTTACCTGTGACAGCTGTTTTATGGGGCATTACACAACTTTCCAGGGTTTTTTGTTGCTTCTGTCCCAACTTGTTTGACACATGTATCTGCCATCAAATCCAGAATAAGCATTCATTTACAAAAATCAATGGTGATGGTGTAAGACCAAAAAAAGACAATATCTTTATACTAGTGTACAGTGGTCAAAAATGTGTTGATGTTTTACAGAGATCCAACTTTTTTTGATACAAGACAGACTGATAGATAGACAGACTGATAGATAGATAGATAGATAGATAGATAGATAGATAGATAGATAGATAGATAGATAGATGCTATTAAATCACAACCTCTCTAACTTACTTTTCATTGTCACTTACATGTAAATGCACACATTTTAACAGTAAACATGCAAGATCACCCAAACTTAAAGATGACTAGCCTAACTTGTGTTATGCTAAGTGTTTATTAAGCTAAATAACTTTGTTGTTATCATGTTATTCATCTGGTTAAAAGTGTAAACTGCAGGGTTAAATATAGGGACTCTGCTGCCTTTCATAATGTGAAGATAATTGACAGAATATGTTCAGTATTAGCCAACATAACTGAATTATTAATGTTAGCTTGCTAATCAGAGCTTGATGTACTTCTGTCAGATGTTAGCTTACTAGGCTACTGCTTTGCTACACAACTTCAGTTCACAACATTCATTTCACCTCCGGCTACATATAAAGTTATAACATACCCTTTTTTTTAAGGTGGCTGCTTTTTACTACTTTTAAAAGTCGCGGTGAGTGACGTCCTCCTCATGATGACTAGCGAGTCACTTGACTTCTCATAGCAGGAAATGCACAGCTGTAATTAATGATATTAATGAAGCTAACAGCATAAATGTTACACGGCCGTTATACATTCTACCAATTAGCTGCACCTGTGCTATTCCTGCTCTGGCATGAAAACATGTCTGCTGTGAAATTATACTATATGCCTGATGAAATATGCAATCAATTTAGATAAAGTGAGCAGTATTCTCTTCTTCTGACTCACTTAGATATAAATTCAAATAGCCATAATGGACATGAGTCTCACAATGCATTCAAATCTCAGTGTGAAACCATTTCTCTAATTGTGATATTTAATTTTCAGTCCTTGTAATATGTGTAAGGCTTGTTGATATCCACACTTGCGTTGTGGAGACACAGTGCTCATTTGCTTTTAAGATTTCCCATGTCCGCCGCACCCTTTCATGAAACTCAGCAGCGGTGCCAGAGTCGTCGTGTAATGCCACTTGGCAGCAGTGACAAAAACCATGAAAGTCAGGATTTGTACTAAATACCAGTGAAAGTCTGGGGAACTGTGTCTGTGTGTTTCGACTGAAAGGAAGATGTGATTATGACAAAGAATTCCTAACTGATCGCAGTGTCGTCACAGATATGGCTTTCGTGAGATGCATGTGCACAAATGGTGTGCGGACAAACCTTTGAAATGACACAGCATTTCCCGTTTAGGATTAGAAAGCTTAGATATGCAGAATTCCCTCAGCCTCTCCCCTTTTTCATATTGTTCAGAGGCAAGTATTTGTCCCCGGAAACCCGTTCCGACGCCGAACAGTTGCATCTTTACACACCGAGTGAGAGGGGTCCTTCTGTGTTTTGAGCAATGTGGTAGTTTGCTAATGACTTCCCAGCTGTCATCTGGAAGAAACTGGTGCCAAAATGGGCAGGAGGATGAAGAAAGCTCAGCCTATTACACTGGCACTGCCACCACAGCGGCTTCCCTCGGCAGTCATGAATACCTAGACATAAGCTGGCCGAGGTTAATGTGCGCCCCTATTAGTGACAGTTACCTAACACCTTTGGAAGGACTCACCGCTGGGCCATGCCAAGCTGCACCGGGGGCTCCAGTGCTGCACCCGGTGTCCCTTTATTCCTCTCTGCTGAAGGAGTGTCTTGTGTCTGCTTCATAGACCTGCTCGTGCACTTTAGACGTGCTGCTGTGCTCTTCCCAGCCCACTGCCCGGGGATCGGGAGAATGCTTGTTGGTCAGAGACAATAAAAGTAGCCTTTTTCTGATGGCAGGAGATTATACAGAGAATGAAGACACAGCAGTAGAGCCACCCATCGGCACATGGGAACCAAATTCATAATGAAAGAGGGCACAAACGAGAATGTTCATTGAGTTATGACATGGTTTGAATATCTACTTCAGCACAGTAGCCCGTTTTGACATGTCACAGCGAGAGGAGTTCAGGTGTAATTGATGAGAATTGATGAATTCCGCTCAGCTGCTTCACTTTCAGGGCCCTTGTGCATGATACATGATTATTATTTGTAACACCTGGGCTTTTCCTGACACGTCAAAAAACGCTGGATTTAGGGTTGCAAAAATTCCAGGAGGGCGGAAACTCTCCGTGGGATTAACAAGAATTTACTGGAAATGACGGAAGGAAAATGTAGGGTGGTTTTTTGCTGAGGCAATGTGCTCTGTATCATATCATATGCAGATTGAAACAAGAACTTTTCACCATCTTAATTGGGATAATTAGCCACAAAAAGGAGCCAGTCCAGGCAGGCAGATGGCTGTAACAAAAAGCAAACCAACAAACAAAAGGCAGGCAACAGAAGAAAGAAACCAAGAGAATTAAACACACCGGGATGAAGTGAGGAACAGAAGGAGCGAGCACAGGTGAGACACAAAGAGCAAAACAGGACAGTGGAACTTGATTATGTTGGGACTAGTTATCAAATGAGACCCAGGTGAAGACAGGAAGAGGTCTTAGGCTTTAAATAGGAAATAACTCATCTAAAACTCAATAACTTGCCAATTATAAGCAGACATCATTAAAAACCCTTCTAATAGAAATGAAAAAAATTACTTTTTCATTGACTAGACCTTTAATCAAATGAGTTGACTCACTTAACAAGCATTAATGGAAATAGGTTGATTCAAATTCCTCAACCTTGCCTGTTCAGTCACGTCCCCCCCCCCCCCCACATGGTAACAGCCAGCTAGCAAAAACTAGCAGAAAATGTTAACATGTTATAAACAGTGTACTTTGCTCTAGGATACCATCTGCTTGTTTACTAAAATATCTTAAAAGAACTCACATATATTGAGCTTTGTGATAACGTTTTGATTGAAAGCATGTCATCCTTTGGCCTCCAGCCTTCAGCCTGTGTGCCGCACATGTGATATTAGAATGCACTGTTCATGCAGACAACCGTAATTTCATTGAAATTCTATTTAATGGGATGCTAAAGACATTATCTGTACATGTATTGGAAGAGTGCACTGCTGAACACAATGCATGGTTACAATTCAGTCTATTAGGGTTTGTGGATCATGGCCATTTTCTAAGAGGGAAAAACATTGGAAAACATTTAGAACATGAACATCTAAACATTTGAACAACCTACCATTATTGTATTTTTGGTAAAGATTTATACAATATATATTATCCATAATATTGTTTTAAAATGTCCCCAAAAAAATAACAAAAAACATTTTTGTAGAGACAGAAAGAGAAAGGGTCGAAGGGGAGATTATAAACTGATGGAATAAATGGCTGAGTGAAGAACAAGATAGAGAAGAAGAAGACACTGTAGCTCTGGGTAGTGCACAGTCGGGTAGTGCACAAAAACATATTGTCTCCGAGGCAGCTTCGGCAATGAACCATGAGAATGACCCTTGCAAAACACCCTGATACACGATGACACAGTGGAGGTGTGACATGTACCATGACAGAGGCTGAGGGAGACTGGGGCTTTTACAAAGTCATACTAAAGTTTAGTATGGTTCAGAAACTCATACTCACAAACAGGCTATGAATATTTTTATTTTTCTGCTCGATGATTGATGTTACATGATGTCATATTGAGCCGCATTATTTCAACTTCTGTGGGTTAGCCGAAAATATGTGCACGGTATTGACATTTTGATTTAATCAAAGGCAAATAAAACCACAGCCCTCTTTAATGTGCAAAATTCAAAAGCCTTCTTTGCTATGACAAATTGACATGTGAACAAAGCTCTCTTAATGAAGAAATGTCTAAGAGACTACTAGCAGGACAGTACAGCATGGAAATGACATATCTATATCAGTGCATGGATAACCCATTTCTGGTGGAATAATCAAAAGGCTTCGAGCTTCTTATTGTTAATTGCACGTGTACTTTCTAATGTCATGCATCCTGTAAAGCAATTTAGATTTTTTAAGTATCGGTAGCCTGTTTAATTGATGAGGCTCATATGAGCATGGAGGACATAAATCACTAAAAAGTATTAAAGTGGAGCAACACCACGCTGTTTGCAATGAAACAGCAGTGTCTGCCACCATGCAGCGAGGAGGGTAATACATCGAGGTGGGTTTTTGTCAGACTTGGGTGCCGTAACAGATGGCAGGTTGAGTTCCCATTAATAAGGAGCATGGTAGGCCGCGGCTTGTTTCTCTTAGAATCATATTAAAATGAAATTACTGGAAGCAGTTTGGCATGAAAGGAGAGAGCGTAATTTGCTCAGAGGAGAGGAGACGCACAAGCTGGATAGAGCTCCCCGTTTGATACCCATCCTGCTTCTCTTTCTCTTTTACTTAATTACACATGCTCAGGCGTGCCGTTCATAATGCAGTTTAGCTTCCACCGGGGAGTTGAAATCATATCCACACTTCTGTAACAACATTACCCTGTTTTTATTTGCCTTTGCTCTTTGTTTTACCTTTGTTTTCTCTGCCCCATGTATCTCATTGCTTGTTAATCAGTTTTAATGGATTTGGGTTTCTTTTATTACACAGTCAAAAGCAGCAAGTAAGTAAGAGTGAAAACAACACATCCTCACACCTAATCAAATCAGTATATTGAAAAAGACTTATGTCAGAACAACATGAACATTAACCTGACTGTCTAATCCCAACCTCCTCCCTATACAGATTTTTTATTCTGTATACTACTGCTCCTCACTGCTCCTTTACAGCTATATTAACACTACAGCCACAGCAGGTTGCCGCCGAACAACAAACATAAATGTGGGTCATAACAGGCTGCTTTCATTTTCCACGTCTGATGTCCTTAATTTTTCTGGTGAGGACAAGCTCAATCACACTATGTGGACTTGATACATTACATCACACTGGTTTCATGAGTTCTTTAGCCCGTAGCAACTGCTGCAGGTGTCACATCACATGCAGGTCCATGCAGAAAGCATTTTAAGTCCCAGTGCACAAGGTGACATTACTGCATACAGATGAATTCACGGGGCTTCAATTAGAAAATCTGGCTGGCTGAACATAGTTGCATCAGTGACCTTTTTTGAAGGAACTAAGATAAGATTTAGAACTGGCACTGTCTGCTTAATTGGAGAATCCTTTTCTCCACAACAGCTCTCCCAGTATACATTTTGCAATGAATAACCAAATGAGGGAGCGGGAGACAATGGCCCACGTGTACCAACTGTAATCACTCACTTCACTCCAGTGTTCTTAATTTATTCTTTTCTATTTCCTATCCAACATTTTTTTTCTCTCTCTCTCTCTCTCTCTCTCTCTTGGCTCATAGAAATACCACAGTCCTTTCTCATTAATGGAAATTTAGATTATGCATTCAGACAAAAAGTGTCAAGAATACCACATAATCCAAGAACAGGTTTAGATTTCAGAGCTACTGCCAATTTTGGGCGCAAGGCCACAGTCCTGTCATATAATGGGAATATATGGTTCAAATATTTACATTTTATATGTGAATCATTGTCTTTAAGCACAATCTGAATATCACTTTGATGTTCAATAGTTCATCCAGTTCATTGTGATCCAACAGAGAGTGTTTGAGGGCACATTTTAAAGGTCCTGCATGCCTGTATAACTAGATATAAGTTATTAGACCTCTGTATAGGTTAATGTATAAGTTACTAGTTTTTGTTTTCCTCAATACTTTTTGATGCTGAACGTAAAAGCTGCCTTGCTTACTGGTTTCACTTTCCTATTGGCCTAACACACAGAAATCATTAAGAGGTAGTCAGGATAAATTGTGGGTGTGCAATGAACATGACTTCATGGCTTAATAAACTGAATACACAAACTGTCCTATACAAATAGGACCTCAAAGTTATGGAAAGATATTAATCAAATTAAGATTTCTTTGAGTTTGTATTATGCCTAGCCGTATGTCGTAAATATGACCTTTCTAAGTTTGAATTTCTTCCCCAAAACTAAGCGCACCTTTAAGTCACTTTTGGCATTTTCAGTATTTACCCGACCCAAGATCTTTCCCTAATTTGAACCAATGTGCTGCGAGTGTCTATCCAGAACCATAAAAAAACATTTTATCTTTAGTTGCTACAAGAAGATATTTTATAGCAAGGGTAGATAGTATCATGCAGCAAATAAAATATGTTGACAGTTAACATTTTAACATGGTTAATGGACTTGGATTTATATAATGCATTTCTGGTCTACCGACCACTCAAAATGCTTTACAAGGGCGGCTGCTGCCATGCTCTGTGCCAACCTGCTCATCAGGAATGATACAGGGCTTCCTATCCAAAGTGCCCTACAATACTTCTGTGCTCAGCCTTCCACACACTTACACACACACCAATGGAACAGACACTGGGAGGAATTTGGGGTCCAATATCCTGCCCCAGGAGACTTTGCAATGCAGGGATCGAACCACCGAGCTCTGCCTCCTGAGCACAGCACCCTAGATGATGATGCTATCAATATCAACTATTCTGTGAATCAATCAACACTAATTCATAACCTTATGTTTCATTCAAAACATTATTGCGGTTGTAGGTTTGTAGTGTGGAAAAGTAATTTGGAGGCAGCAGTTACATGTGTCAAGGCAGTGTAATATGGAAAATGATTGAGTAATATATCAAAGAAATTTCTAGCTGACATGTTTTGTCAGGGAGACGTCAATCACACCCAAACAACCCTTAGAAGGGCGCTAAGAAAAACACCTGTGTGGGTGGACCGTGACTTGACAAAGGAATAAATAGTACTGGTTCAGTCAGAGGCATTTCAGG
The DNA here is from genome assembly GCF_900880675.1 of Sparus aurata. Taxonomy (NCBI): domain Eukaryota; kingdom Metazoa; phylum Chordata; class Actinopteri; order Spariformes; family Sparidae; genus Sparus; species Sparus aurata. Next base: position 14,786,951 of record NC_044201.1, on the reverse strand, counting down.
TAGGAACTGAACATTTATAAGTGTTATACAGGGAAGGCTCTGCTCTCTAAGCAACAATGAAGATTTATTGCCATGTGTTTGAAAAAGAATGAAAGTTTGGCGGTTGGATTCCATCATGATGAAGTAATATTTGGGGAGGTGAAGAAGCCTCCACCCCCGAGGGACTCTAGAAACTGGTGGTGAAGGAGGAAGAATGAATCTGGATATCTGAGGGCAGGGGAGTTGATCCCGAAGAGTAGAACCTATCTACTGGATAATGAAAAGCTGAAGGAGGATGGGGTGGAGGACCGAGAAACGACCGCTGACAGCAGAGAGGAGAGCCGTTTTGAGTTTGACAGCAGAGATATCACTGGCTGATAGTGTTCGAGGCAGAATCTGGTTGGTTAAATGGAGAGGGAGTACATGAAACGCCCATGGTCAGGTAAATGGAGGGAGCAGGGAGAGAGGTGAATTAAAAGATAGGTCTTGCTGATTGAACTGAGATCCATAACTCCTGTAAGAACTAATTCCCCTTTAATAAACCAACATAGATATCAATCTTAAATAAATAGCATCAGTAGTAAAAGTATTGCACATGCGGTGGAGGCTGGGATAGTAAAGGTGGGGGAGAAAATGATTAGACATTACATTTAATTGACCAATATATCCTTTGGATTGTTCTGGAAGTTCAAAATGCTGTGCGTTTTCTTGTGGTTCATTTGTCACATTTGGAATTCAGGTGACAGTAAGGTTTTGTCCACATGTACTAAAAGTGTGGTCATAATGTTCATAGAAAGTAGGTGTTTACTGTTTATGAGACTGTGTATACAGTTGTAGTCAGTCCCATAGAGAGTGGCAGGCTGGGTTATAAGTCCATGCAGTCATAGTGCACAGGTGTAGAATCACAAACAAATAAGAGACTGTGTACTCAACAACAAAGTACAGCCCTGGGTAAATCAATACATTTTCTTCACCCAACAAGAACATCTCTGAATCAATATATATTCCCTTGACCTTGTTTAAAGAAAGAATTTGGGATCCACTCTAAAATCATAATGATTTCTTGCTTTAGGTGTGTGAGAAATTGATCAGCGACAAGATTCTCATTCCAGGCAATTCTTGTTTTAGCCGTGAAGCTGCAAGTATCTGACAGTATTATAAGAGAAGAGAGAAAAAGAGTCGTTCACAGTCACGCTCTGTATGTGAGGATATACGCCCGGTGTGTATAAAGTTATTCTGAACAGTGTGAAAATTTACATAAACTGTGTACAAATATAAATTATTGGCACTTTTCACAACCATCATCACAAACTGGCCCATTCATCCTTTCAGCTCTGACAAGAAATGAATCCAGCCAGATGCAAAACCTTTTTTTCTGCATTAGAGACGGCATCCAAGGACTTGAATTACAACCGGGCGAATGGATGGCAGTTTGACAATTACAAATCAGATCAAACCACAGTAGGCCCAAACCAGACAAAAAGAGCTACATGAATATTCCTATTCTTGTCGCAGTTTAATATTTCATCACTGTGTGTCATTGTAAAAGGCAGAACTAATTGCTGACATTAATTATGAATTTCACTGATGGCATTAGCGCTGATAAGTGTGATGATGATCGGATTAGTCAAGCTGTGTTATACTTAAAGACCCAGAGCAAGATTGGGAGTATACAAAAATGGTGGGCAGTGAAAGGAAAATGATTATACACTAGATTCCCTCTTTTCTCTTTCCCACATTAACATACAGGTTCAATACAAATGTACAGCTTCAGAGCCATTTGCTTATATTTAGCTTTGACTTCTTTTGTATCTATTCTGAAGCTGTGAATGCGACATAAAGTGTATATATAATACATATATGTTAAAATACATATAAACCAAAGTAACAAACATCATACACTTTTCCATGAAAATATTATACATTTTGATATGTATAGTTAGATACTAGGGCTCTGTATTGGCAAGGACTTCACAATACGATTACATCACGATACATTGCGATACAATATATATATTGCAATATACCATGTAGTTCACTGAAAATGCAAAAACAGAGCTGAAATGCGACTTGGACACATAGTAATTTTTATTACTGTGTCCTTGAGTGCATGGATTGTCATGTAGGACTCTGTGGCCCGCGAAGTCAATCTGTGCTCACCATAGCAGGTGAGCACAGTTCTCTCTGTTAACTGTAGTGCGTCCTCCAGCTTTCCACTTGTCTTATCATAAAGAGCTGTTCTTTTCGGTATTACACACCTTGGCTCCGGTGTTTGTAGCATTTGTCAACGCCTTCATTTTCGACCACACGGTACGGTGGAGATCCTTGCAAATAAAACCAGCGATCAACTTCATAATACTGGCGGCCCTCAGGGGCGACAAAGGGAGCTTTGCTTTAAACATTGAATTCACCGCTGCAGGTTGACTTACAGTGTCAACATTAGCCGCTCTCTCTACAAGGAGATCGGGTTGGTGGCATCACAAGTGGCTTTGCATGTTCATGGTGTTGCCCGTGTACCTTTATTTTCACCAGAAAATAGCCTTTATCAATTTTGTTTGTAAACCGTAAACCATGAGCCATGAAGTAGCAATGCTGAGGAGTGAAATCTGGAGTGAAATCTGTCTACAGCGCCTTATTTCTTTATTTAAAATATCGCTATCTGGCACCAGTATATCAATACACGTATCGCACAAGGAAGGACCATGATATATTGCTGTATTGATATTTTGACCCACCCCAAGTTAACATCCCTGCCAACCTGGAACCTCGCCGGTGTGCTTTCAGAACCAACAGATCCACAGAGGATGCCATATCGACTGCCCTTCACTCAGTCTCCACTTACCAGGAGTATAAGAACAGCTACTGCACATCAGGATGGCCATCTGGAAAAAGATACTGAAGGATCTGTAGCTGTACCACTAAACTACGGAGTAGCTTCTTTCCCCAGGCTGTGAGACTCCTCAATTCATCATCAATGCAAGTAGTTACAGTATAACTGTAAAAACATGATTAAATATGGGCAACGACAAAGAAACAGTGAACAAAAGGTATCAAATATCCAGATTTTACAGAAAATTTGGTACACTAGGTCAAATACCATCCTGATTGGTAACACCTTCTCAATATATTCTCTAAAAAATATAACCAGACATGTACTGAACTTATATGTTAAGACCTCAACAGGTTTTTTGTCTCACCGCTGCCAATCAAATAGCTCGAGCGTGAGCCGCAGAGCTAAATCTGGCAGAGCTCTTTTGAATTTGACAGACGACATTTTAATATCAACTCGGTCTGGTTCACTGAAGGTGTGTCTTATCTTAAATTCACCCAAAGGTAAAGTTTTGGTCGGACAAAAGGTGAATGACAAAAAGATATTGTATCAGCATGGATCACTGCTTTCATTCTTATTTGCAGATGTTGCGTGCAAGTAATATGAGAATTTGTAGCAAGATCAAAAGCTGTTTCAAACTACACCACCTGTGTGTTAAATATGAATATGTTTGATTGTAGTTGTATGCTGTCAATCCAGTGTGACTAGCCAGAACAGCATGTTACTGAAAACAACATTGCATCAGCCAGGATCCTAAAGCATAACTCACCTAAAACGTATGATTCTGCCCCAACTGAACTGTGGATATGAACAATTCCCTGGTAGAAAACTTGGAATCAAGTTGTTGTGAAGCAGTGCAGTCCACTGAAATGGACTATCGATCTCTCCTTTCTCTTTAGGTGGTTGAAAAATCCCAGTCACAGGCAGTGATTAAATCGAAGCCTGATGCCAAGATAAATTGTATTTAACATATACTCGGGCTGAAATTATCTGGCACAACTCCTGTCAGCTGACCTCAGGACAACTTTTGTGGCTCAGCACTCTTCCTTGAGAGCAGTGACTCCCGCACTTTAAATAAAGTTGTGATCACTTATATAAAGCAATATGTCTAGCTTTGACTCCTCGTCTCATGAATGACGGTAAGTTATGAGCTGTTCATTTAAAGAGTTGTTTCCCTTCACTTTCTGTTTTCTTTTGAATAGTTTATAGAGACCTCAATGAAACAACAACAAAACAACTACTTTGTTTATCTGAATTATTCGCTGTATTCACAACTATTAATATCATTTTGTGTGTATGTGCCTATTCTAATAACTTATCTTCCTTCCTACTAATTGACAGCTGGACTATGTCAGGTCTAAACGAGGGAAAATGAGGGAAATGTCATTTGGTGATGCTGTTAACAAAGAATGAAATAACCATTTATTAAGCAATTTAAGTAACTTTATAATGACCATCCAAATAATGTTTATAGATAAACTAGCAGTCCATTGTTTGTTAACAATAACTATTAGCTAATGTTTAGTTAACTATGAAGTTCCCACTCATGAGTGGTCATTTTAAAATGTAATGTAAGGTAATTTTCCTTTTACAAATAAAAAGTTAAGAGTTATTTAAATCCATTAGCCTACCTTGTCTTATATCCTACTAGCTTAAAATGAAAGTAAGCAAACATTGGCTGAGGTTAGGGATACTTTTGTGTGTATAAATAGCTTTGTATTTTAGGGAAATGCTCAAATGTAGTAAAACATTTAGCATGATCCCATAGTTGTCATGTAGCGCTGCAATGGCCAGTGTTCCGTAGAAGTTACATAGCTATGTTTTAACTGTCACATTAGAAAAAATGTTAACGGTGCAGTTGTTTAGCTGACATTATTTCAGTGTAGTGCATGATATATTAAGTTATAATGTGGAAAGTTCATAACAGGGTCGAATATTCCCACATAAATTGACCAAGAGGACAGAAGAAGTAAGAAGATTTTCCAAACGAATGGCCAGATACTGTTTAAAATATGACTCTTGGACTCAGAAGCATTTTCTTAGCTTTAAAGTACTTTTCTTCACTATTATGCTGCATTTCAAAGTAATTTCATGCCCAGTGTTTGACGCATTATTTCCTAAGGACAGAAGACACCAAGTTCATGAAGGTTAGATCCTGACAAAAACTCTTTGTATTACTAACCCTGTAATCGTGGAGAGCCAAATTGTTGTTGATTGAGGATGTCAGCCATTCCGAATTGTGAAACATGTCTCTCTCCTCTTAGGGGACAAGTTCAGCAGACTGACACAGTTGGGAGTTTCTGACTCAAGACCTGAATAAAAGTTTCTTAGGGAATAATTTTGTATAATTTATGGAACCCCAAGAATAAAACTTGGTTGCTTTCCCCTTCATGCCACCCTTCAAGTACAACTACTTCATCTTCCATCTTCTGAAACATCCCTTTTTCCCTGATGTACATCTGCTTAGCCGCAGACTCAGTGCTCAGCGAAGGAGTATGTTATCATGTAGTAGCGTTATACAACAGTATCAAACTTTACACCCCCTTAGGTGGATCAGCGTGCTGTCCACAGTCTGATATAACTGTATATAAAGCACGAATGAGGGATGTTTTCCAATAAAACCTCAACCAAAGTGTAATGAGCAGCGATGCCCAATAAAGCTTAGAACCTGGGGAGCAATGGACCAATCCGTACGCAGCATGATGAGTCACTGTCACAGACTATCCTAAGCAGGGAAGAGTACATTCACCCATATACCCGCGGAGGTGATTAGGAGCACTTCGTAATGATGCATTCAACTTTGATTTATTGAAGTTCGACCTATTTTTGAGCGTGCCATATGTCTAACCCTGCGTTGTAAGCACAACCTCAGGGAATGTGACTCACAGTCAACTCTGCAGAGAAAAGAAAAAGTAGCTCAGGAGGTGGGTCAAGAAACAGAAATATTAAGATGCTGACTGCAATTCAGGCAGGTAAATAAGAGAATACAGATGAAACGGGTGGTTATGGCTTTTTGATATAGCTCAACAAACAACAAAGACAAAGCCAGCCTGATAATAACCACAAAGAACACCATGTTCTGCCCTATAATTGAGTGTTTATCAAGTCCTGTGCCGATGCGGGGAAAGGTCCGGAAAGCCCTCCTGACCGGAGTGAATCATCCGACTCACAAGCACTGCGATGCTGTGAGCTAAAACCATGTTGATAGCTCATAATAAACAGGACGCACTCTCTAAAAGCTGAGAAGTCTGATGGCTGCCTGAGAGCTTTGAAGTTAGATCTCACCTCCTCACCTACCGCCATTTCACGTCTCTTATTGTTTTGTTTTGTCCTTATTAGCGAGGCTGGCGGAGACTTCAGGCGCATCACCCACAACTCCACTGTAAGGAAGGAGCAGATCAAAACCTCTGCTGTATACCTTAGCGTGTGCATGCATATGTTCATTTATGTTACTTGTGCATAGCTAAGAGGAAGTCTTGTTAACCGGCACGAAAATTACACATGCAGAGTAAGTTTCAGCTGACCTAGAAAGGTTGCTGGAAAGTTTTTGGGTCAGGGGCTTTTCATGGTAGTCTCCCCCTCTCTCACACATTCATGTACACACAGAGGCATATCTTGGATTGGCAGGTAATGCGGGAGGGCCGGTTTTAGAAGGCATCAAATATTCATGCGTATCTATGAAGTGCTGGCCAGGTTTCATGGCCCGTAGGTACACGGCTGCCTCTGCTCCTTTATCACTGTCTGACTGAAGGGACCCCAAGGTGCTAGATTCTTCATAGTGGTATGATTGGAAAGTGTGAGGAGGAGCCAACAGAGAGGAGGGCTCCCCTGAACCAGCGTTCTCACGGCACAGTAATGAAATATCACATGTCAGTCTGACTGTTGAGCGTAATGGCTTTCAGGAGCAGTAGTGTTCCGGTCATGAACACCTACCAGACTGGCTCTGTGCTATGTCACATTTATTGTGAGGGCTTCATTATTTATGAGGAGATGTTTGTTCAGCAGTGATGGGGACTAAGGTCACTTGGACTCGAGTCGCACTTAAGTCGCCACACACAGAGACTTGACTTGGATTCACAATCCGGGACTCGTGAACAATCTTCGTTTGTCTGAGTCTGGTATCTGACGGTCATTCCCTCTCTCTCTCTCACAAGCTCACAGCATAACATGATGATGAATGCTGCAGCAACAGCGCAGCTCAAAAGAACACCATGGCGAGCATGCCCGCAGCTGCTGCGCCGTTTGTCGACACCTTAAAGACTTCACACAGGGCCCAAAACAAAAGACTCGCCTAATGCACCATCTGCAGCATCAAAATAAAGGATGCTGGACTGACTGCGTCAAACAGACATCTGAAAACACACCCGGATAGTTCAGTTAGTCAGTTGCGAAAGTTAACGTTTGCATCTACCAACTGCTGGCAAACATGTTTAGCCTGGCCAATTTAAAGTAATCTAACGTTAGCTTGTTTGATCAGATTGGTTTAGATTGATTTAATAGTGAAATCTGCTGGATTTGTAGGTAAGTAAGACCTCAATACTTGCTCCATATTGTCGCTGCATGTTCACGTCACAAGGCAAAATACAGTTATGAACTTTTAAGGGAAGCTTTCTTTGAGTGTATTTTTTTTATACTGAAATGCAATAAGTGTGTTTAAAGTGACACAATGCCTGACCTCCTAACATAAGGATATGGCATACAGCAAATGGTAGAATGCCCATGACAGACATAAGAGACTAGAGACTTGCCTTGGACTTGTCAAAGCAGACGTGTGAGCATCTCTGGCTTCAGACTCGACCTGAAGAAATTGACTTCTTGGCAGCAGCTCGTAACATTATTGGACTATTGGACTGGACTCATTCATGCAGCCTCCTGTGAAGTCCTGAAAGGTGCTTGAGAAATTCTAGTCGCCTGATTTTTCCAAAGTGAAGCCAATGGGTGAGAGAGGGAGGGGGAGTGGAGAGAGAGAGAGAGAGAGAGAGAGAGAGAGACCCACTCAGACTCCACTCACACTCAGCGGCGCTCAGAGTCTCTCTTTACTTTACAGTCTCCCATCACTTCCACCCTCAGCGCTCACCCGCACCTCTGATGTTTTCCCATGTCTTCTGCCCCGACCCAGCTGAAGTGATTGATGGGAGTGGATGAAGGGGACTTTCGCTCGATGAAGATAGAGGAGCCGCGGACAGCAACAGAATTGCAATAAAAGAAAATCGCTCGAGGGGCCTGAAAGAGCCGAAAGAGACGAAGACCGGCAGGAGACAGGCGGAGGCGAGGAAGCTGCTTCAGGTGACCGAGTCGCGATGGATGCGCACGGCGCGTGTGATTGAGGAGCTCCGCGCCTGGAAGCGCTCGCTTTGTTAGAGGTGGATTATAAAGTGAGCAACATCCCTCAGAACTGACCTCGTTTGTATCATTTCCACTAGACGGATTATCTCAGAATCATGAACGTGTCGCCTCCGGACCGCAGGAAAAACATGCGGGAACTGGCTTTGGAGATTGGCATCCGAGTTCTGCTTTTCGGAGTTTTTGTGTAAGTAAAGTCGACTTTTCTGCTCTGTCAAACATAGTCAGGATTTTTGAGGCGGGTATAGGCTTCACGGCTGTGTGGTGACAGTTTTAGACAGTGAAGTGAGCTGTAATCAGTCTCATTTGCCGCGGTGTGGTGCTGGACGGACAGGTCCCTGTGCCGAGCCCGCGGATCGTGAACGCATCACTCGCTTGAACGCCAGCGGCCGGGCGCTGCGTTAACAGGTTGCAAAAAAAAAAAAAGCAAGTTGAATATCCATCAGCGTCTTCCCTTCCGTCATGAATCGAGCCTCGATAATCTTGAGAAATAAACTAGTTGTGTTTGTATCTGAGAGGCAGAAGAAATCGACAGTGAAACGAGGGGAAGCCCAACGAAGCGGTGGATGTCTATCACACTTTGCACTGACGCTGCCTCTCAAAGGCTCAGCCTTCAAACCAAACAGAAATATTAATTATTAATTGTTTGTTTGGCCTTCAGGTACGACGCCTTGTTTGCATCATAATTGTGTCACTTATTGATGTTCTGCTTGATGTGATCTGAAAAAAGAAAAGCCCCGGGTCCTGCTTTCACTCCACCCGTGAAAAAGAAACTTTGAAAAAAAAAAATCTGCTCCCTCTGATTTTGGTGTGTGTAACTACACAGCTTGTGTACATTATCATTAATATCTGTCCTTGGGCTAAGTGATCCAGCTGTATCTGTGTTGCGGTCAGCCTAAAGGGATTACAGAGCCTGATGCTGCACAGTCCACTGTGGTTGACACGGTAAAAAAAAAATCTCAACTGGAGGGATCAGTTTAAAGAATGAGACATGTCAGAGAGGAGGCAGCAGAGTGGTACACTGAAGCCTCCTCATGTAGCTCTGTGTCTCTGTGTGTGTGTGTTATTCACATTTGTGGCTGATTTGTCAGCGCGTGCCGGTGCTCGAGGCCACACAAAATGCAATTTCACACAATAACATCATCATCATCATCATCAACTAACTGCTGCATTCTGCCACAAAATCCACCCTCACAAAGTCCTTGATCACTGTGATGAATTGAGTTTCTCTCCCTGTGTTCCCTCCTCAGGAAAATAAACTGTGTTGGTTACAGGTCCCCGTCAGTAAACCTGATTGCTTCTCGCCCCTGAACTGAGTAAAGGACAGCTTTGCTTCGGTGTGACCGTGCAACATCAACTCCTTAAACACTCACGTCATCTTCATACCTGCGCTGTGCAGTATTTGCGATGGCGGTGACATTTAGCACCACCGCATGGGCAGCTGTGGCAGGATAGGGTTACAAATTGGTGTAACAATGAGCCATGCAAGTCTAATTCTATGATTCAATCAATTATATTTTTGTTCATTTGAAATGTGAATGTGTTGTGCTCTTTGCTGAAAGATGCTGTTACTGCAGTTTTGGGGGAAGAAGAGATCTTCAGTGACGGATTTTGTATGCATACACAAACTCTCTTCTGCTCTAACTGACCTTAAATGACAGCACAATTTCATACTGTTTTACTTTGTGTATATGAGGCGGACCCTGCCACCTTTCTAGCTCCACACAGTGTTCTGTGGCCCTTATTTTCCTCTGAGAACAGCTAGTTTATTCAATTATGGAAATACTACATATTTCTGGGTCTCTATCATTACCTCATTAATATTGAAAATATCAAAATTCAGACTTTGAATTTCTTCTCAGAAAGACTGAGACTGAGAGCCTGATCACAAAAAGAGCCAGTTTGGATCATATCTTCTGACAGAGGGAGCCTTAGGTCTGATACATGTCATTCTCTTGGCACTGGCAGTAATTGTTGTAGTGAACTTACTGTGGTTTCTCGCCGGCAAATCAGAGAGAGCTGCCCTCTGGCCCCAGAGAGCAGCGGTTCCCTGTTCTTGTTTCACCTCGCAGCCCGAGATTAAAGCAGGATAATTGGGGTCAACCAGTGTCTGTGGTTTTCCTCACTGGAGGTGCAAAGGACAGTTTTAGGTTGCTGCCTTATGTGTCTGCAGTTCGGTGTGGCAGTAGCGTGCCGTAGTTCTATCCTGGTAAGAAAATGGTAGCCTTATCCGTGTAGCTCTATCAACAAGATTGTGCAGTCATACATTTCCGTTGCTTCATTGCTTAGATAAATCTTCTCCTTTTTCCGGTTTTGTTGAATCGCTGTCACGGGTAGAAAAAAAAGAGTAGAGAAAGAAAAGAACTGATTTTCTCATTTGTTGATCTCATGCCTTTATAAAAGTGAACATGTAGGGAGGCTGAAAAATGAATGAAATAATCCTTTAGTTTGGGCTCATGAGCAGATATAAGTGCATCAGAGAGAGACGTCTTTAATTAGAGATCACACATGCAAGTTCTGTCAGTCTTTTTGTCTTTGATCCTGATTAAATAATGCTGACTGTAACTCCCAAAAATGCGTATAACTCGTTCTCTGTGTCGTGCTGGTCACCAACACAAACTGTTTTTCTCCACCACATCTCTGTTCTCTCTGAAGGACAGGGATTTTTAAACATAGAGCCATGCATTCCCTGCGTCATTCACCTCCAGTTTTTCCCGAATATGACCCACCTCGAAGGGAATATCACTTTTTGTCAAGCTGCCTGTTCGTTCGAATCCTCAGGAGGCGCGCTGACCTTATATTGACGGGCCAAGTGTGTGACTCCAGGTCGAACCCTGCGCTATCAAACTGCTAATGTCATGCAGCCTTCATAGCTTGGCGGGCACCCCGGGAGTCGCACATCTCCCGCGTGTGAAGGCAAAAAGTTCAATCTAAATGGAAATAGATCTTTTGACATTTAACAAAGTGGAGAAAACAAAAGCTGAAAACTGAATCGGAAAAAAAGATACATTTCTCTGTTTCTTTTTTTTTTTTCTTCCTGCGGGTAGCCACTCGACATAGAAAGAGAGGATAATGAGGTTGTTGCTATTCTGCTTCCTTGTAATCTGGAGCAAAACACGCAAGAGCTCAGACAAACACCGAGAAGTCATTTCTTCCTTGAGTGCTTGTGAGGTGGAGCTCATGTCCTCAGTTACTCAACCCAAGCTCAGAGTTGGGACACTTGAATAAGCAGGTAAGTTCCTGTAAGCTTCCGAATGCTGAATGAAGAGGCAAGGCAAGAACGAGGCAGAGGTGGAAGATAAGATGGAGGACATGGAGTTGGGAAGATCTAGATCGTTTGGAGATTTTTTGCGGATTAAGACCTGAGGCACATCAGACAGAGAGGCACAAGCAAACTCCTATCAGTGCCATCTGAGAAGTGTGGTGATGGAGCGATTGGCCAGAGATGAGGGCAGTTTTCTGGGCTAATGCACACGACAAAACCCAACAGATTTGTTTGTGCCACAGGGACCCAGAATGTAGGTATTTGCATCTAAGCGTGCCGGAATGTACTATTTGAGATTAGCTAAATATCTTTGAATGTTAAGGATTGCGGTGTAGTCGCTGTCAAATGAGGTTTATGCTCTAAAACAACACCCTCATCCCTCAAAACAGTGTTAGCCGCTGCATATCATCCTCTCCTCCCTGAGGAAAGCTTAGGAGCAGCTCTGGGATACAGCCCAGAGCCTTGGCAAGTCTCAGAAAGCCTTGTGAGATGGGGAAGAGTAGAATGTCAGGCCTTAGACCGTTTAAGAATAAGGGGATTGTTTAGCTTGCATGTTAAGGATGGGGGGGCTCTCACGCTCTGGTTTTGAGTGGGAAATCTCTTTGCAGACAGTTTGCAGCCGTGTCATCAGAGCACATTATCTCTGCTAAGTTGATGTAGACCAAAAAAAAGAGTATTTAAGTGTTGGTGAATGTTCAGGTTATTCATGTTATGGTTATTGGATTAATACTGAAACACTTTAACTCGTAAACCTTAAATTTAGAGGTTCTGGTTAATTGGTGTCACACATTGTTACTGTGGTGGTTTAACATTACAAGAAACGCTTGTGGGGCTGCCACAGCAGAGCAATGGGTATATCTGTGTACAGTGCAGCCAAACAAACTCTTGTTGTAGTGATTGCCGATTTTACTCTGCAAATGGAGCAAGCAATTTCCAACACGGAGGGGTTGACTTTGTTATCTTCCTGAGGAGTTGGAGGTGTGCAGCCTGCTGCTATTTGTTGTTCCATTAGCTACACTTTTGCAAAAAAGAAAAAAAAAAAAAGAAAAATCTACTGACGAAAAGATGCCAAAAGTGCACTTTTTAAAACTGATTCTTCCTCTCTGACAGCTTCAGAGTAAAAGCCACTGGGTGTTCTGCCATTTGAGCACATTTAATGTGAAGCAGCAGTGTGAGGGATGTTGTGTTAGCAGAAACTCAAAATAAATTCCTGTATTTTTAAAATGTCTGCTTGTGCAAATGATTCATACTTACCAAAAGTTTTTGAAAAGTAAATAGCCTCGGCTGGCAGACCTGACACCGCTCCTGTGGCTGCAGCGTAATCCTGCTACTGTTAACAATACAATTCTTTTCCTGACCACAAAACACAAGTGTTGCTCAAATCTCGCAAGAGGTGAGCTGTTGAAGATGCTACGTGATTTCAGAGCAAGAATTCTACTTAAGCAAGACTTGTTTTTCTGCTTTAACAAAACAGATCTTATTATGAAACAAATAGTCTTATCTCCAGAGGAATTGTTTCTGTCATGCTGTCAGACACGTTGACTAACCGCACCTCAGAAAGAAGCACTTTGAGTGGACGTTACTTTGACGGTTGGATTTGCCCCCAAGGATTACGTTTCAGCCATTTCAGCTGTGTCACGGCTGTCATCTGAGGTGATCTACTGGACAGGTTTAAAAAAAAAAAAGAAAAGCAGAATACTCCTTTGATGCCTGTCTGATCGTGTGTCATGAAAGCGAACAGTTAAGAGGCTGTTATCACTGAGATAAAATTGTGCTGCATTACATGCGTAGTTTTCCTGTACAAGTAAATCCCCGGTGCTCAACGTGGTCTGAATTGAACTCAACAACTATAGCAGGAAAAATTACAATATTTGTGGTAAAGTACTGACGCTAAAATATTAATTTTAAAAAACAGGAAGCACATTCACTGATATGTTGAGCCAAAGGCCCCAGGTGTGAGTGCCACTCTGAAGCTTTAATAAATGCTGTCAGGTACTCTTTAATATTAATCCTGTGAACTAAAAGGGCTTGGGCGCTGCACTCTGCAGCTTTCAGCTTTGTTTTATTTCACCAGTCTATATGGTTCCGTTCAAACAGCTTTTCCCATGGGTGAAATATCCCAGCAAACAAGCTCACTCAGGCTGATTTTACAATACCTGCGCTCAGGGTAAAGGCAGAGAGCTGAAGTGAAAGAGTTGCTGATGAAGAAAGTCCAACATCGAGCGTCGAGGAGTCAGGCATTTTTCTCACAAGCTGGTTGACTTGAGGCACGAACCTAAGGCAGGAACTCCGGTGGCGAGAACAATGATATACAGTATTCTGACATAGATTGACAAAATGGTCATGTACTTGTGTTTGTTTTGGGTCTTCAGGTTTTATTGTGGTCAGAAATCACTTTTCAAGAGACACATCTGTCTGTCGCTGGACGAATCTGCTGTTACTTCCACCTTTGACTGCCTGCATGATTGTTACAGTGAATTCTCCATCTGCCTTTCTTAATTTTGGCAACCGACTTGTGAGGCACTGACTCACAGGCCATCCAATCTGTAACCCTCATTATCTCGGAGAAAGAAGGGAAAAATTGAGATCGCAGGCTTGACAGCTGACTGTGGTGGGAGGGACGTGGAGACACTTTCAATTTACACTTGATGCTGCTGGAACAGGTTGACCGGAGGGGAAACAATGACCGACAAGAGTGTGACCTCTAGGAGTGTCCAAATATCGATTGGGGTCTGAAATAGCGCAGAGAGAACACCCATGTTTGTACTTGTATGTAAAAATCAATCCGAATAATGACTTCATTATCGTAGGGGTAGCGGTTTATTCAGGGACATCCAATTACACCAAACAAAGGAAAGATAATTTGACAAGTCCGGTTGAAGGCATTGCTGAGTTTACGAAGGTAGGACTCAGTGTTTCAGGTTTTTTTTTTTGGTTTTTTTGTCTGCCCAGTTTGATTCGTGTCCGTGGGAAAAAGATGGAATAATAAAAGATAGATGAATGAGAAAATGGACAAACAGAAAAGACCGAGGCAGACAAAAGAGAATTCATGCAAAATGAGGGTGGACAGAATGGAGCTGTTTGTTTTGAGCAGAAGGATGAGGCAGAAAAGGGAGACAAGTGTGGATCAGCGAAATCTGCAGGTGCTGTTGAAATAAATGTTATCCCAATGAGAGCAGAGGCAGCTGACTGTGGCACTAAGACCAGGCATTCCCTGACAGCTCGGCCTGTCACAGCTCTAAGCTACTCTGGCATTTTATTCGTCACAATCGTTTGATCAGCTCATTATGCTTCGCTGTACCTGCTGTCATCCATCCAACCCCATCTCTTTATCCCTCCATAGGCATCAGATCCCTCGGTTACTCCCCACGTGTCCCTTTCACCGTTTATTCTTAAAGGAATATGCCAAGCTTTTGAAGGGACTGGCCTCTAGGTCACCACATCCATTAGATGATGAAATTATAGTGTAGGCACAGAAATGAGAGGCTAAGGGAAGTGTTGAAATGGAATAACTCAACAACTATACAATGGATTGCCATGAAATTTCATTCACGGTTCCGCGGTGATGAATCCTACTGACTTTGCTGATTTCTGTGAAGTTTCCTCCAGCGCCACCATGAGGTCCACATTTGTGTTTTTTTTACTGAAATGTCCCAACAAGTATTAAATGGAATTCACTGGAATTATTTTTGGGACATTCGCGTCCCTGTGGAGATCTCAGCACCATCATCTGATACAGATTTTGATGCAAAAGTTCAAATCGTCCATCCTAACCATCGATTTGAGTGGGGAAAAACCTGCCATGTTGAGGATGAAAGAAGATGGAAACCTTGAGAAGAGCTACAGAGGAGGCATCCCTCTCCCAGGACCGACAGACATGCAATAGATGTCGCATGTACAGAAAAGAACAACAAAATTACAGTTTACAAGTAAGTGCTGCTTGAGTCACACCACCTCCTCTCCACCATGGTGACCTTGATGAGGGCAAGCCACACAAGATAATTAGCAGTAAAACAGAGAAGATCAGAGTGAAGAGGTCTTAAACTTTACAGAAATATAGATATAAAGAGATAGTAAAACAGAGGAGAGCAATGATCGAGCGGAGCCCAGGGTGTGACGATCCATAAGCATCAATATCTGAGGCAGCAGGAGCCAGGAGAGGTAGATGGACCCAGGGGCCCGTGGTCCATCAGAAGGGAGCCTGAATGAAATAGAGGAGGCTCCATAGAGTGAGAGAGCGACACAGCTTGCAGCTTGTGTGGACAGAAAACAAAAACAAAAAAGTTAGAGATATGCAGTGTTAATCGGCATATACAGATGGTCTCCGTCGGCAGGAAAATGTGAATTCTAATACTCAAGCTAATTCACTGAGACTGAAACCGACCCTAATTAAAGGCTAAGTCAAAGAAGTGAGATTTGAGTTTAGATTTAAAGGCGTCAGTAGAGCCAGATTGTCTGATGTCAGCTGGGAGGTTATTCCAGAGGAAGGGGGCAAGATAGGAAAAAGCCCCGCAGCCAGCTGACTTCTTCCTAACCCTGGGAACCATCAGGAGGCCTGAATTTTGAGAGTGCAATGCATGAATTGGAATACATGGTATAACGCGATCTGACGTGTACGACTGGGCAAGGCTGTGTACAATTTTTGGTTTCTATTTGCAGGCGATGTGCAGTATGTGTAAATGCAGCTGTGCTGTGACAGTATGAACTAGCTCAGCTAACATGTTGGCAGAGAGGGCAGGACACAGCCTTTACTTTGTACACTTTAATATTCTGGCATGGTAAAGTTTGGCTAAAAAGTGTGCAGTTTTTTCACCCCACCTCATAATACCACTGAGGATAGAAACACACTATTCACTAGCAAGGACCACACCATCAACGAGATGCGTTTAAGGATTTATAAGTGACAAAGGAAAACGAAGTGTCGAAGATCTTGGTTCTTTTGAGTTCTTCGAGTGCGTTGTGGGGATTCTTGTAGAGAATCCGCCGCCGCTCCCGGGCAGCGACGGACCCCCTCATGGACCTACGAAGGAGAGGAGAGAAAGAAGAAACAGACAGAGAGAAATGGGGTGGGGGGGGGGGGGGGTGCAGAATACGAGAGCGAAGCAGATGAGAGGGTCAGGTGGTTATTTATAGAAATGCGGAAGTTGGCGCTGTTGAGGTGTGGTCCTGCTCCTGAAACTTCGCCAATTAAGCTTCAATATTAGAAACAGCTTTCATTCTAACGCAGTACAACCCAACAACACCACAACAAACTCAATCTGCTGAAACAATACTAAAGTTGAACCTCTGTAAAAGTACCCTGCATGTTTCAACAAACTTGAAAACCTTCAATGCAGTAGCTGTCGTAGCAGACTGCATTAGTTTTGCCTCGGTCTACCTAACAAACTGACGTCTGAGTGTAAAGAAGCACAGAAAATAACACAGTTGCTCGGCAGACAGATTCAGGCCAATGTGAAGTTAATCAAAGCAGACATTTTTGCTGAATTTTGCCATGAATTCATTACATCATATCTAAAGTTAAGTGTTTTCTCTTCTGCTGCATCCAGCCCGCACTTGTATCAGAATGAATTTTGCAAGAAATCAGAGCTCATTTGCTCTGCTTGATGCCGTAATCATCAGTGACATGTGTTTAAAAACAAGCAGGATTAATAATTTATTCATATTTTGTAGTTGTTTCATCTCAAATCTGACTTAATTCCCAGCCCTCCCCTATAGCTCTCATTAGAAAGTGAAATTAAGAACATTTATCAGACGCCACCATGTTCACGGGAGGCATTTAGTAAAAAATGAAATCCAGTCATTAAGACTACAGTCACAGTATGGAATGTGCTTACGCTGGTGGGCATTTTTTTCAGATGGAAATTCCTGTGCTGGAATTAAACTACTACTATAATACAATTAAATTTGACATTGCTGATCCAAGATGGTCTTGCAATATGGTATTCTGTTACAAGTCTGTTCAGTGTTTGGACAGACTTTATGATTCACTTTCTTCATCGTGATCACGTCGGATCCAGCAAACCCATTTCTTTTAACCTTAAATGAATAGTGAAAATTCCGGTTGCTGAAAATAATTCCATTTCACATGTTTCTGGCCGAGCGATCACCAGCAGTACACGGTGTAAACTAAATGATACCGAAACGTTGACTGTGGGTTTTTTTTTTCAGATGTTTTGGACAAGTTTGAAATTAAACAGCAAAGTGATGAGAGCTTTTCTATGATAAGGAGATCTGTCAATAATAAAAATCTACAGTCAAAGCTCGATAAATCAGAAAAAAAAGCACTCCACTCCTCGAGCTAAAAACACTATTATATAATATATTAAACACACTGCTTCTAGGGGTCTCTCAATGAATCAAAACAATAGACACAAGCAGCGTGGGATCATGGGAGTTTCTGCCCTCATTTGTGAAGCAACCACCGCTGCCAACGAAAATGTATCTGCTCAGGCACAGGCAAGGTAACGTTTAAGTGAGAGTCCACAAACACATAATAACTTTAACGAGAACTATAACGATAACGAAGGCGGGAAATCATCAGTTTTGTAATAGTGTAACGAACAACAAAAAAACTGACAGCCAATGAGAATACACCTGAAGTTACAGGGCTGTCCATCAGCGTGATTTTGGGGACATATGAATATTGATGTCTTTTATCTGAGGTAATTAATGGCAACTAGGAGACATTTTTGATGGTCTACTACAAGAGATAGTAACTCAGTCTTGGATACTTATGCAACTTATTAAATACTTATATACTATGTATATATATATATATCTATATATAATGTATATTAGGCTGCAAATTACGCCCAGAAAACATCATTTTAGGGGAGACATACTGGCAAGCGATCTTTGGGGCTGATGGAGTCTCTGAAGTTTGCTTTGATGTTCTTTAAAACGATTGCCAGGATAATTGGTGTCTACTCTGCCAAAAGTCTGAATAAAATGTGTCTTCAAAATACGACAACTCTCCTAAAAGAGTGCTGGATTCTCCTAACTCCTGTCATCTTTGAAGAATTTTGTCAAACCATACACTTCTGGGTTTTTTTTTCTTTTTTTCTTTTCTCTGTGTAACATACAGTACAGCAGTAACAGGTCATTTATATCCATATTCCTAAGATGCCGACTCAACTGGAGTGGTCAGCAGACTGCAACAACTGAAGAAGTCTGTGTGTTTGCCAGGGAAACTACAGCTCTCATGCTAGCTGACTCAAACTGTTAACTCACAAGACGAGGCGTAACTGGGTGAGGATATAACAAACAATCACAGAAAAGAGCCCAGCAGGGTGTCCCTCCCCTGCCCCTCCAGTCCATCCATCAACCCAAGTAATTATGTTTTTCTCTGGTCATTGGGAACATTTGGTATAATTTAAAAACAGAGCCCAACAAAACATTTAACAAAGGTCTAGTCTCTATTGGACATTTCAGAGCAAAAATTGTTACATATTATACAGTAAATATATATAAAATAAGATATGATGATATGTACAGTATGTGCTGTAGTGTAAAAAAAAAAAGAAAATGTCCCCATTAGACTGGTAGGTGATGAAATATTTGGAGGATGACTGCTGCTGAGGAGGAGTAGTGCTGTAGATCTCAGAGGCGGGGATGGAGTGCGGAAGAGACAGTTTCTGTGGGAGCAGAGACAAAGATCCCGCCACGGCTTTACACTTCTATTCTTATACGTTCTCTGTCTCCCTCACCTCCTCTCTCCGTCACCTCTTCCCTCCTCTGCCCCTTTCTCAGGTATTTTTCTCAGATCTGCTCCATTACTGTCATTTCCAGCTTCATACTCTTATCTGCACAAAGACAGATGAGGGACTGAGGAGATGAAAGAGCCTTCCTCCATCACATACACTCGCACATGCACCAGTCTCCTGGCCCAAAATCTCAAAATATATAACAAGCAATCCCCTCTCCTTCTGGAGATGCTTTCATCACGTCTGTGTGTGTGTGTGTCTGCTGCGTGGGTCGGTTGTGTGTATGTGTGTGTGTCCCGATCGGGCCCCTGGGTTTTGCTGTCAGCCCAGACTCTTTCCTTGTTGACTCCTCCGTGGTTTGCTTTAGACAACGCTCTGCAGAGTGATAGCTCACTTTTTGCCACTGCAAGGTGAATCACATCCAGCATCTTTGTCATGTAGTGGAAGGGAGGCTAGAGGTAGAGACAAGTTTGGACAACTTTTTATAACTTTAAGGTAAACTACCAGTGCTTAAGTGGAATAAAACACAGTCAAAGAGAGAAAAACTTTTTGGAACCAACATTACATGTGCAGTATATCAGCTTTACGGGGGAAATGGACGCGTAGTTGTTGAAAAGATGAGACCCTCCACACGCAGCGACTCATTAAATTGCCACCCACATTCCGGTGCACAGTTTTATTCTTGACTGCAGGGAAAAGTCAACACTGGACACCACAATGAATGGCCAAATCAAAAATAAAAACTCAGCTTTCTTATTTACGCTGCAACACTAGTGAAGACAAATGGAAGAAAGAATTAGCATGACATTTTCAAGGGACAGACACTAATTGCAAAACACTCAGAAAAAGGTGGAGGTGCAGGAAGTTCGTGAGGCTTTTAACTTTAACTGAACTTCCACTGAATATATATAAAGAACCCTCTCGCAGAGCACACAATGCTATTGCTGCAGTTGGCTCGCTGTTATCAGACAGTCTCTTCAATTATTATTTCACCACCTTACACACCTATGGTGTCAACGGTCCACACTTGATGTTGTACGTTATGTAATTTCTCTAGGGCTCCAGCTCTGGCAGCAGTTTGATGGTCCTTGACTTTTTATTCAGCAAATGCAAATCTGGTTTAAAAGCCCAACATGGTTAGTGCTGCACTCAAACAGATGTTTTCACTTAATTCAGCTAAGCTGATAAGACCTTGTTACAGAACTGTGATACCATAATAACTTCTTGTTGTTTTTATAAGACCTGTAGAGCTGTATCCATGTCACATTTTCTTCCTCAGTGTCCCCCCTGCAACTCTTCCATGTCCCCTGGGGAGGGCGCTGGTTTAAACTGATTTTCTCAGTGTGCGTGTGTCTGTCAGTTGCATGTTTGTTTAGGGGACAATATTCTGCAGCACTTGATAGACATCGGACTCAGCCTGGCTTCACACAGCTTTTCCTGGGAAGAACTCAATCAGCCAGAATAAAGTAAAACACCTGTTAGACTGTGCAGGGCTGTAATTGGGATTTCCCCTTACATCCCGGTATGTTGGCCACATGTTGTCACTTGTTTGTATGTGCTGATTGTGGCAACTGAAAAAAAGGAAAGCAATTTAATTTTTCTTGTAGACAAACAAAATCACCGGCAAACAAATCCCTTAAGGCTGTTGTGCTAACATCACCATCCTCGAGAAAATGAGAAAAAAAGAATCAAGATGACAAAGGGTGATTTTGCAGGATCAGAACTCATCCCAGAGAAGAGTGGTAGGAAGACAACAAAAATATTAAACAGGAGGAGAAATAAAATAAATCAGTTTGTAACCATGAAACGTAAATAGCCTGAGGCGAGGAAAGTGAGTGTCACAGTGAGGAGACCGCTCAGTATGTAACGCCTAACAAATCGACTGATGTTTTGGAAGCGATTATAAATCCATGAAAGTGTAACATCACCGTGTGTTGTGTAAGAAAAAGCGATAGCATTTGTGCAATGAAAGCTCTGTGCGTGCTCAGTATATATCTGTTAGATTGTCTTCCAGCGTGCATGGTTAAGTGTATATATGTCTATGGGCACCTTTTCGCAAATTAGCCTCAGATGCTGCTGCTAATGACCGGCTTTACCACTCATTTGAGTTCACCATTACATTAAGAGGACAAGGCCGCACTATCTCCCCTGTTGCTGGTGACTTTGACGTTTGCCAGGATGAACAGTGAGCATGACAACACTGATAAATGTCACCCCAGTGTCCCGGTCCCGTATCTGCACCCAGCATCACAGCTAGTGTGAGTGATGAGGGTGTCTCTGTCTAATTCTTACTGCCTCCCACACCTCCCTCCCTTCCTCTTTCCCCCCTCATCTCTCTAAGCATGGTTACCCTCATGCCTAACTTGATAAACTCCACAAACATGCACACCCACCCAAGTGTCATTACGTGCCTTTGACTTTGAAATACTAGGTGCTTGCTTTTAGCTAAAAACAGATTTGTTAATTAACCTTTAAGGTGATGATAATGTCCCCTTTTCTGCCTGCAGAATACATTAACTGTGCCGGAGCAGGCCTGTTTTCATTTTTTTGACAACTACCTGTATCGAAGAAGGGCAATGTAATCAAACTTGGATCCGACCTTTGCACTGTAGATTAAAATATCTCAGGGCTAACTGATAAAGACATAATTCCCGTGTGTATTCACCCCTCAGCGACTGTCATTTATCTACAGGATAATTAAATCTTGAATAAACTCTTGTCCTAAACGTACAGCAGGTAAAGTTCTATTTTTTTTTTCCAGCTGAAAACAAATCAGCACTGTCAATGTATAGAAATGATTACATCTCATGTCAACATGGCAACAGTTGGTTTCATAACAGTATCTAAACACAGTTAATGAGGCTCAATCCCGATACACCCCTTTCTCTTACCACTTAGCACTACCCCTCCTTTTATTTTGTTCACAGCGAGGTAGCACAAAACAATCCCGACCATCTTACTGATGTCTCAGTAGCTAACTAGCTACCTCGCTAAGGTTTTAGCATTACTTTCTAATGCCAGTACAGATTGGCAGGGTAGGAGCACAGATTGCTACTGGCAGCCAATAAAGCACCACAAATGTTACCAGCCGGTAAAGAAGCAAGGTTCTCTTTTCATTTGATGATTTTATTGACAGTTTGAAGTTGTGAACGAATTGCGAGCGTCCATGCTTTTCTACATTTATCAGATAAATGGCAGATGGCATCTGGATAATACCTGGATTGCCACAGAAACATAAGAGAAACCACAGCAGAGGACATCATTTCGGAAATGTCCGGTTGTAGTGTAAAAACATCGACGTCAACTGATGACGTATGAGGGTCTTGTAAATCTGCTCTAGAGGGCGAGGGGTTCACTCGAACACGAGTTGTAGAGGTTAAACTTGGAAATGGGACTGGGCCTGAGAATGCTCCTTTCAAGAGAATTTTGAAGCCACTTTTGACAATTTCTTCATAAACGGTAGTCAGCATTAGCCTGTCAGTGCTCAAAATTAATGGATGTATCGGTCTACAGATTCCACGGCAAAAAAACCACAGCATAATAGGGTATTATATGTTTCACTTTCACACGATTTGATCAATATGTGATTGTGTGCCGATTGTAATAAATTCAAACTGCTGTGTGTAAATAATAAGCTATCTCAGCACTGAAAACATTTTAGCAAAAAGGTTTTGAAGTGTCATAATCAAGCGGATGCGCCCTCCACAGCAAGATATTAATTTCTGTTTGAGACTGGAAACCATCAGAGGAAGGCAAATAGTATTAACTTCTGTAATTATAAGGCCCAGCCAAAATTACTGGCCCATTGGCAATTGAAATCCTGGCAGCGTGCCTGTAAGAAACATGGCTAAGGACTAATTAGAGATGTTGGTGAGCACATTGTTTGTTTAATCTGTACACCCGAAAATGACTACTTGTGGTTTGACTGTGGGATGAGTGCTCCGAGTCTTATCTGTACGTGCTGCACAGAGGGCAGGATGGAACAGCTTTTCGTCAAGAAAGAGCCCAGTTACAGCAAGAAGCTCCTCTGAACCACAAGTGTTTTTTCTATTTCTCTTTGAGTTAAAGGGATATTCCAGTGTAAATTTAATCCATGTTCTAAAACACCTTGAAACTGTGTTAGACGCCCTCTCGAGAGATCAAGTTAGCAGACCGCTATTTTACAGAGTTTTATCTACCTCAGAAACGGCCGCATGACAGCAATACACTGCAGTAAATGGATCCAAATATAAACCGCCACCAAAAAGCCACAAATAATGGTCAGAACAGCACCAAACTTCAGCAACAGTACAAATAGGGTCTCAGCACATAGTCCGGGGCATCTAACCTCCACTAGCTTAGCTGGATTTCTATTGTGAAGCTAAAAACTGATTTCAACTCTCTTCCATCAGCTTCCGGGTTGGGGAAGTCCCGATGCGGCGATTACCGAGTGTGGTTAGAGATGCTCAATTCCGTTCTTTTCCCTGTCCGCTCTCGATAATAACTGTTACAAACTTGCAGGTAAGACACATATGAACTTTGATTGCTTTTCCATGGAGTCATAATCATACATTTTCATCCATGAGCCGCGGAACTCTACTGCACTCGGTAATCGACGCGTCAGGACTTCCCGTCAACAGGAAGCTGCTGCAGAAGAGTGGTAAATTTTGTCAGCTTTTCAGTAGAAATCCAGCTAAGCTAGCGGAGGTTAGATGCCCCAGACTATGTGCTGAGACCCTATTTGTACTGTTGCTGAAGTTTGGTGCTGTTCTGAGCAGTATTTGTGGCTTTTTGGTGGCGGTTTATATTTGGATCCATTTACTGCAGTGTATTGTTGTCGTGCGGTTGTTTCTGAGGTTGATAAAACTCCGTAAATTAGCGGTCTGCTAACTTGATCTCTCGAGAGGGAGTCTAACACAGTTTCACGGTGTGTTAGACCATAGATTAAACTTACACCGGAATATCCCTTAAAGCAAATTTAGATTATTAGTGATGTTTAGAGGTCTTAGCAGGTGTATTTTTGAACGTTGGCGAGAGCGAGGCTAGCTCTTTCCTCCTGTTCACCCTTTATACAAAGATCAGCTCCTTGCCTCCCATCTTAAACTCTGTACTTCACAAACAAGAAAATGGTATTGATCGCCACATAAATCCTTAAAAAAAAACCCCAGCATGTTTCCCTGATAAACTGTTGGGTACAACTTCAACAAATCATTACAAAATATCTCCTACAGTACTATATACAGTAGGAGCATCCAACGGGGACAGTTTCTTCTACACAGTCCAAAAAAACTGAGAGGAGCTCAACAAATCTGATGAGCCGACTCCAATGGGCCGGTAAAGTCGATGCATTTACTCAGCGAGCTCAATGAATGCAAGCCTTGGACCTGTGGAGTATTTGCAAAGCCTGTTGGCAAATCAACTGTGCGTAGCAGCTTGGCTCCTTTCGTTCCTGCTGCGAGTTGGAAACTTATCTCACCATGCCCCCCCCCCATCACCGTGTTTCCTTGATTCCCCAATCCCTCTGTGTCCCTTTGGCCATGTCTTGTCTGCCTCAGGCCACTGCATTTCCTAATGCCTCTCTCAAATATGGGCCTCCGACCTTTCTCCAAGTGTCTCCGGGGCTTTTATCGTGAACAGACACCTGTAGTCGCACCAAGCCAGACCTTATTGTGAGTCTCATTATATTGTTGATTCTTAAATACACCTCCTTGAATTATGTGAATGGGTAATTAAAATGAAATGAATGACCCTGTATTTGCCACTGAATCCCACACTGGGTGTTCTGCGTGACAAGCGAGGGATGACGTTTTCTCGCCGCCTAAAGCCAACTTGAGAAGGCATATCTCTCGGGAAGCCAGAGCTGGCTGAGTGTCACTCAGCATCTATCCCGCTCCCCTCCTCTCTCCCTGCCTGTGACAGGACCGGCGCTGTGCATTCCGCACACGTTCGGTCAAGGCCCTGACTGTAACCACTAACAGGAACAGAGAGGGAGAGACATTTATTGCACTCATAGAATTGGGAGTATAAGATGAGACGCCTCTAGGAAAAATACATGATGTCTGTTTTGAACACATTCCAGTAATTGTGTTGATTCAATATGATTATGTTAGTTATGCAGTCTCCTGTAAGGGAATTTCAGTTGAGCTTATTAATATTATGAGCATAGATTTCCCCAGAGCTGGTGTATGACTTGATTGTTGACTAACAATATAATTTAACCATCTGTTTTCGTCACAGCCTGTGAGCATGATGTTTGAAAAAGGGTAAAGACTTGATATGTGTTCATTCAGAGGAACAGTGCTCCGCTGCTCAAAGCCTGTTGCCAGGCCTCAGTTCCATCTCCAAGCTTTACCCTTTAAACACATCCCCATAACCAGCCAGAGGACTTCACCTTCCGGGCTTAATAGCTTCTGTTCCCACACATTCTCCTCCTTTCCTGTTCCTTTCAAGCCAAAAAAGCAGCCTCAAAAAAGTCATGATTTATAGTTTTGGAAGCCAGTGGGAAACAACAAGTTAGCCTGTTTGAACTTCGCTTCCTTAAAAGCACATTTATGCCTCAGCGCTCCACAATCAGCACCATGCATAAGCACACATTAGTTGCCAAGGCAGCAGCCCAGCGCTCTGGTCTACAGGGCCAACAATGAATGAAATAAAGCAACATAATTAAATCAGGAATGCATCCACAGTGTGTCCGTCGGCTACTCTCCTTCTCCACTGTAACCCGCCCCCGAATCGAACTGCAGCAGCCGTACTCTATTAAATCGCAGTCACCCAGTTGTCTTTATTTTAATCCAGCTGTGCCACATAATTTGGATTGGATTTTACTGGAGCAGCAATTGCAGGATATTTTATTTTGTATTTCCTGCGAGGAGATAGAAATGGAAAGTCAAGCAAACTTTTTCTTCCTTCCATCAGTGTGCGTGTGGCAGTGTGAGCCGAGGATCACCTGCTGGGACACTCATACAGCAATCATCACAAATTTCTCTGTGTCAGTTGAAACATTGTGACAGCATATTTCATATAATAGCTCTGAAAAAGCTGATGTGAACTGGAAATCAATTTATTATAGCCCTTGTAGACACAAGTGTTTTTGACCTACTTTATCAGGTTTTTTGGCAGCGTACATGTGCGCGCTGAGATAGAACCCCAGAAATCTCGCAATTAATATCTCCTATGTTGGACTTATATGGTCATTTTTTATTCACGCTGTAAAATGTGCTGAAAGCACAACGCAGTACATGCCAGAAAGAGTATCTAAAGGAACAGTTCAACATTTTGGGGTACATGCTTTATTGCTTTTTTTGCTTGGAGTTGGTGAAGTCAAAGACTACCACTCTCCGGTAGTCAGTACAGTAAGTTGAAGCTACATTCGGTGGCTGGTTAGCTTAGCACACATAGGGATAATATTGTGTGCGCAGGTTAAACAAAGTTCATGTAATGTGGTACTTAAAAAGGTGCTGGTAAGCAGATTTTGTCACCTTTGGGTGAGCCAGGCTAGCTGGACTGAATTCGAGGGTATATAGTTTCAAAGTGATTGGAGGGAGCATATCATCAGAGTATCTGAGAACTGCTGCTCTCTGCCAGCAATCCTCGGCTGTGGGTAACTACCATTAGCTAATTAGCTCACGGCTCGGTTAGCTGTGGAGCCAGCGGCCAGAGTTTGCCTTGACCGAAACCTAGAATCCTGAGGGGATTCAACACGGGCAACAGGATCGAGCAGGTTTCACAGCTGGACATTGAACTCGGACTGAACACAGACTTGGCAGCGGGCCAGAACGGTGTGCAGAGCTGGAGCATTTCCATATTCATATATTTGTATTACTCAGTCATTATTTTCACCAAACCAAGACTCAGTTGTTTCCAGTGGCTTTTATGTCATTCGTGTTTAATGATGACTTAACAAGGCAATTAGGCTGTATTAGTTTGATGCAAGTATAATCTTTTCCTGACATTTTGTGCATTTATTTTGGTCATTTATAACAGTAAAAGCTAAGAAAGCTTGTGAAATGTAGTGAAAGTGCCGGCTGAATTTTTGGCCAGGGCTGCTCATTTCAGGAGACATCTCTGCAAAAACATACATACATAGATGCTGTTGACATAGGGTCGACACTGTTGTTTCCTCACATTCTGTTGATAATGTTCATAATAAGTATGAATAAGTGAGTTCATTACAAAAGTAAAACATTTTGGGGTTAAAATTCTGGCCATATTGTACAAATTGCCTCTTCTTCGTGTTGGATAAAAGGATATCAGAATATCAGAAAGATTGAAGAATCACTTTTGGTCATTGTGGCGATGTGTTTAATTTGCTGAATTGTAGATTTATTTGTGAAGGACTTGGGTCAGATTTTCTGCTGCTGTCCAAAGGATTTAACTTTATACATGTTCTCGAGTGCCTTGCCTCAGTGCCTCTCTCTAACAGAGAGCAACAGTACCAACAGTAGTTTGGAAATGGAGTTTGCTTACATAAACTGCTGAATGGCCTCCAGCACAACACAGAAGTCCCACAGAGCCCCCTTTAACATTTTATTATGTACCATGCTTAAAGTGAAAACATCAGCTTTATAGTATAGGACTGTAAACACCGATGTTACAGAAAAAACAAAATTAACAGTCAGTTTTATAAAAGAAAAAGTACTTTTTAATTACATTCTTTCCATGTTCTGTTCTCCAGTCCTGAGCACAATCTCCCATTTAATTTGAAACTGGTTTGTGCACCAACCAGAGGCCTCCGCTCCGACAGTCTCAGAGAGCTTAGAGGTGTTAAGTGGCCGTCCAAGCAGCATGCTGGCGATTTGTCCTCTCAAGAGCAGCCTGTCTGTGTGCCATCCTCCACTGGGACAAAACTCGGCCAGGAATCAGAGAGCCGGCAAATACTCTGCTCCAGCATTCTTCCTCTTCACACTGCATCTCTTATTACTTCTCCTTGAATCTCTCCGCCTCACCGTCTTTCCAATATGTATTTTTAGACATGAACATATTGAGCTCTCAACATTCACCACCGACCATTTAGCTTCATTGAACATACAGTTCTCCAGTCGGATCTCATGGCATGTAACCAGAGGAATGGGAATTAACCAGTAGTAAATGGACCAGAAGAAGCACTCAACAGACAAGGATTGGAATTTCCCTCAGGGCTAGACACAAGCTCTGATCTGAATAGCTTGTAAATCTCATAAGTCACTATATTCAATAGCTCTCTGCAATATAATTAAATGCTTGGAGTAATAAGTAGGTGGTGGCATGTGGGTGCTTGGACGGAGATAAAGACAGACGTGATTGCCCACCTCTGATTTGCTGGGAAAAGTCATCTCAAATTCTGTCCCAGATCAGGTAGATGGTCAGCTCCAGTTTTACCCCCCACGGACTCTTTACCACACACACGCACACGCACACGCACACGTGGCTCGCTTTTAGCTCATCTGCCAAATGTGCACCTGGTGACAGATTCAATCAAAAAGGAATGGACAAAATGCCCCGCATCCTTTTGAATGTGTCCCTGCGTTGCATCAGGTACTTGAGCCGTTGTACCTGTGAAGAGCGCTGGTGCAATTTGTGACAAAGTTAGGGAAATGGATCAGCCCTTGCCACTCGGGAAGGACGAGTCTTGCTCTGAGCGAATCTGAAAGGACCTCTGTGTGAGGCCTTGTGCCTGTGTGTCGCGGACATTGTAAGGCTCCCTGATATTTTTCATTTCTCTTGAGAAGCGAAGGTCACGCGCTCTGTCTGCTGAGGGAGCTTGGCAGTGTGAGAGCTGCTCCGTGGCCTCCTGCACCTGTAGATAAATGCTCTGTTACTATAGTTTAATAATGGCTCTCGGCGTTTGGCTGCCTCTCAGCCAACTCCTGCTAGCAGATACAATGCGATCAATATTGATGAAATCGCTCAGCTTCAGTCAGACAGGAACACATGGAGACTTTGAGCCAAAAGATTACTTTCAAACTTTCTTTTTTAAACTGGTGGCTTGCCTAAAGTTAGCTTCTACGTCCCTCATCACTCTAAGCATATTCAGCTAATTACCGGGAAATTGTACTTTCTGTCAAGGTGGCACAGCAGAAGATGTGTATTCCCAAGGCATTAGCAACAGATTCTGCCCATAGTGCATTGGAAATTAAGAGCTTTCAAATTAGCTTCTTGCGTTGTTTTTGAAGCCGTTGTGCGCTAAATCTCCAAGGCTCTTCAGTAGGGGAAGGAAGAGAGAGAGAGAGACAGAGACAGGAGATCTTGAGAAATAATTCAGTTTTATTTCCTTGGCTGTGGCTGCAGCTTGTCAGATTTAGAATATGCATCGAACAGAGATGGATAGGAATGGGTGATGATAAATTGGCCCAATTGCGGCGCTTTAATGACGGGGAACTTTGAAGAGGCAGCAACCAAAAAAGTCTCCGAGATAGAAAAGGTCAGATGTAAAGATTTAAAGCCGGAGCTATAGGGTGCTGCGATCTGCTCTTTGAGGGAAATGAATGTGGATCTGCGCGGCTCGCTCTGTGTCCACTGAGCCTGAATGCACAATTAAACCATTCACAGAGAAAAATGAATCCTGCGCCAGTATAAATCTCTAGTTTTTCAAAAAGTTTGATGCCGATATCGGTTGGCTTAAGAACTTCATGCATTCATCTTAAGACTTATCACAATGTCAGGTAATCTATAATTCTGGGTTCGGCCCCTACAGAGGCCGTTATGTACTTGCTCAATAATGTCTCAACACAGAGCAAACAGCTAATAAAACAGAATGAGGTACTCCCCAGGCAGCCAGCAGGCGGTGCTGAGTTCAGGGCCTTCTGTGCACCTCCTGTTCATGGGCTCTCGGACAGCTCATCTATTTAGACCTGTAATCAGGTCAGAGGGGTCTGATTAGAGTCAGCCTTTGTAGAAAAACTGTTGAGATTTCAGAAACACCAGTTATTGTGGTTATTTCTACATTTTTAAAACTGTTTCTCTGTTTCCTTCTTCCTCAATGTCATGAGAGCAATCTTCCCACAGGTGTCTCAGCTGGGAAATAAAGAAAGCAAACGTGACAGCAAATAAGCCACAAACAAAAGCCATGAATGAATGACTTGGGAAAAATAACTTTTTTTGGCTTCTAACAAGACATTTCTGCCAGTATGAATGTGCCGACTCTCAGTTTGAATTACTCAGCCCACCATCACCTTCCATCCCCCACGTCTCTCTCTCTTTCTTTGAATCAGGGGTGATTACAATTATTTCCCAGCGGGATAAATTGGGGTGCATGCTGCGTCTGTCATTACCTCTCCAGGGGCTGGCATTAGCTCTACTTATGTGACTGTAATCACCGTCGTCCTTCCTCCCCCGTACAGTAAAATGCATCCTCTGTCACCAGCCCGTAAATGATGCGCTTCCTGCTGCTCTCACTCCAGCCTGCAAATGAAAATAGAAGTGAAATTAATTTCCACAAAAGTGAGGCTCTGCCATCCACCGAAACAAGGACGAAGTCTTGATTAATTCCGACTGTGTTTGACGTTTTGGAGCCTGGAGCCCTTAAAGTGCGCCAAAAAACATATTGGAGTCTTTCTTTTAATAAAGTTTATCACCGGGAAAAGAAAGAAAAAGAAGATCAGCCAAAAAATTCAATCCGTATCTCGAGCCAAGGGAAATCCTTCGGGGGCGGTATTGATTTGCTGGAGAAGATTGGATACAAATTCTCTGGGAAAGGGAGGAATATAATTACGTGTCCAAAAGGCTTTTTAATTTTGAGCTTATGAGATCGATCATCCCCTGCAAACGAGGTGATGTTGAATATACAATGGAATATGAAATTTGAGGTATTCATTCATTGCCATCCACTGCTGCAATATTGTGTTACATTTATCACGTCAGAGATGCATTTAGATACATTTATATCATGATATTTTGTTACAACTGACTGTATGCTAGATTTAAACCCAGCACAGGATTGGCAGACGGCGCCACATTAAATAAAAATGACTTCTTTGCATGATGTACTACTTGCATGGAATGAAAACTGCAGAAAAAAACGCTTTCCGTAACAATATAAAAAATGGAGTTTAATTTTGTGAAACCATTACCTTTAAAGCCTGACACGATGGCCCCCTCTTTTTTAACGATAATAATCAACGCGTTTCTTTCCCCACAGCAAAAGTCAGCGTGCTATGTGCATTCTAATGTGAACCCACAAAAGAAAATATTGTCAAGATGGATTTTATCTATCTAGTTACCTTCGGGGAGCCTCAAACTCATTAAGCCGTTAAAGGGCTGGATGCTAGATAAGCCTCGCAGAGTGACAGGTAGACCACAGCAACATTACATGACCCGAGAGCTCAGTGTGTGTGTGTTCATAAGCGAGGAGGTGGAGGTCACGTGTCGGTTAAGGTGTGTGTCTGTGTTGACTGACTATCTCTCTGCCTTTAATCCCTGGGGGACATAAATAATGCTCCCAGGCAGCCATGTCTGAACAAGAAAGCTAAAGACAGAAGAAGCCGGGAAAATTTAGTGATTCAGGAAGCATATTGTGTGTCATTAGCAAAGTGTAATTTCTCGCGCACCCCCCATATCGTGAATGTAATGCGGCTGAAGTGAATCATGCACCTCGGCTCAGCAAGGTGTAAAATGAGCTGCTACTGATTAGGCCGCTCTCTTGTGAAAGCATCATGACACGTAGTTATCAACGGACCAACAAATAGACTTTCCACGGTGGGTAACACGCTGCCTGTCTTTCAGAGAGATTAAAAAAGGGTAACTGATTTTCCTGTTGCTCGGAGAGAGGGAAAATAACACAATTTGTTGCACATGATTCAATTATATATTTTTTTTTTCTTATCTTGGAAGGATTTTTGCGGGAGATGTATGTGCCCCTCAGCCAACATTTCCATATTTCCACAGCTAGATGCCCACTGAGGAGCTGCACAGGATGCAGGACATCCTCACATTTCAGCCGCTGGCCACTGAGCCACTCTGGTGGAGCAGATGCGTGATAAATGCCTGGCTGAAGGGCATGTAGTTGTTTGGGAGAGCACTGCTCAGTCACTATTTCCATTTAGACTGGAGTAGCTCATCTGGAGAATAACTGCTGGACCCAAGAATCCCTCCACAGACTTCGGGCAACTGTCTCAACTGCTATTGTATTCTTATTTTTCCTAAAGAGTTTTATGATTGTAATTTAAGGCACGTTTGATAATTTTGATGAAACATTTATTGTTTGGTTTAGCCAGTTCATTATGAACTTGGCCAGCAGTATAAGGCTACAGTTCCATGGTGGGCATTAGTTGTAGCATGGCTGAAGTTAAGCGCATTAGCTTCACCCTCTGCAATTTCTCAGGTGGTTTCTGGGGTGGAGGGTATGTCAGAGTCTCCTCCCTGATAATCCATTGTGGCTCACCAGATTGTACACCTGCGGTTAGTATACAGATAACTGGCTAAAATGCTGCAATAATACGCAATTAGCTGAGTACTTCACCATTAGAGTTAGGTGCTGCACAGTCACTTAGCCTGAGGTTTGGTAAGATTGCTTACATGATTGCATGAGGAGTCTTGGGTAGATTATCATCAGTGTAGTGTCAATTAGATTAATTTATTTTTTACAATTTATCTATGTTCCCAGTGCATGTGAATGTGTGTTTTTTAGACATATTGATTTATTTTATTTTTTTTAGATAGAAAACTTTGAAAATATGATCAAAGAATAATTAGGCAGCCCCCTTGCAGTGACTCCTCGAGGTGTTGCAGACACTCTACTGAAGACTCAGGAGCTGGACATTCAATTGTCATAATTACCCCTGCCATGGGGGTTCTGTTTTCACCTGTCAGAGGGTGGATGGGCGGAGGATGGTTCTCAGCACAGAACAGACCCTATTAAAAAGTGGGTCTGAATTAAGGGACAGAATCATGGATTTCTTTTCTCACTTACTTTAAAACTGAAGGATATGGCTTTTTTGTGACATTTTTGGTAATTTCTCAGGGAATAATAAAAGGATCTTGAAGGAAAAACCAGGTGCTTTGAGGTAGCTGGTATTTCTGAGTCAATACAAAAACGAAATGTTGGGCCTCGGCAGACGGATGTGCTCCACTGAGTGCTAATCTAATTTAAGTGGATTTTTGGTCGAGTCTGCAGTTGCAGTGCGACCACTTGATGTAGCAGAAACTGGAAGTTTTTAACCATTTATCCATTACTTTTAGCCAACTATTTAAACTGTTCTGTTCTGTACTCATCTAGCTAGTTAAGAAACTAGGCCTATACGTTATCATAAGTAAAGTCAGGATAGCTGATGGAGCCCAGAGCTGTGTAGCACTGGAACATGCCGGGATTCCATACATTTACTGTTACGGGGTCTATTACTATTTGGATCGTGAGTTGTTTTCAGGTTTCCCAGAATTTGTAGCTGCACCCCTGAGTGTGCAGCTGTAGTTGTTATTTTGAAACTCAGAGGGCCACTTATCCAGTCAGCCACTGTGAGACACACACAAATTTCCCTTATATATACATATATGTATATATATATACACACAATACATATATTGTATGTATATGTGTATATATATATATATATATATATATATATATATATATATATATATATATATATATATATATACACATATATATATATATATATATATACACACATATATAGTTAGAAGCTTCACTGTCCCAGCACCAGTGTTAAAAAAGATGGTATTTAATGCTAAATATCTGGAGCTCTCTATATCCCCCTGGGAGGTTCAGTATCTCACAGCCCAACAAGTGCAACAGAGCGGCCCGTTGAATTCTTTAAGAGCCTGGTGGCATGAAGACTTTGTTGAGACGACACGGAGCAAGGTCGTGTCTGACAGATCATTGGGTGACTGGGGAGGGCTGGAGCAAGCGGGAGCATGCTAATTTGTTCCCGCTCAGTAAGAGCGTGAACCGGCATGAAACATCAGAGCTCTTCAAGTGTACGTGATCTTGGGTTAAGTCGGCTTGCTTACATGACCTCAATTATGTTTATCCTTGTGGAAAAGCCAACAGGCCCTCTTTTCTTGTATCCTGAATGCAGAAATGTATGCGTAATCTTAATCATATGCTACATGGTACTGTATGTTGCTCTGTGTAAAAGCTAAACACCTGAAAAATGGGTAACTGACCAGTGTTCTTTTGTTCTTTGCCACAGTTTTACCGAGTTTCTGGAGCCCTTCGAGAGAGTGATTCAGCCAGAGGAGCTTTGGCTCTACAAGAATCCTCTAGTTGAGTCAGACCACATTCCCAAGAGGGTCATGTTCGTAAGTACCTGCTGTCTAATTAGGCATTCCTCCTGATTGCCACTAAATACACGGCCAATACTGCGGTCTACATCAACTTTAGCCTCTGCTTAATTCGAAGTAATCATTGTGGTGCAGAAATCCTTCATTTAAGACGATCAATACTGTAAAGCCACTTCTTTCCACTGTTGAGGTGCAGCAGCCTGGATTGTGTTGATAGATATGAGAACGACTTCCACAGAACTGCGGTGATTAGCGCCTTCAATGTAAATATCATCTCCTCTCGGACAGAAGTGGGCGGTGGAGGGTTAAGATGAATTTCTAACCAATAAAGCATGGAATGAAAATATCTTTTCTTCCTGCTCACGCTGTAAACACTGAGTTAATAACCCAATGAATGGGAATCGTTTCTATCAACCACAAACAGTTCTCAGCGACAATACACTTAGAATACATCACAGCGGTCATTACGCAGCTCATTCTGTTGCAGTTGTGAGTCATTTATTGTTTCCAGACTCGGATGGTGGAGACTAGATGGTTCCACTTTCAAAGTGTGATCATGGTAAAATATGACAACAGCAATGCCAAAACAAACAAGCTGTTGTTAAACCTGAGACGCTTCCACTATTTCCATCTGCTGCCAACCAAGACCATCTAATGACTTGAAATGGCTGGGAGCCAGTTTTGTCAAAACAATTTGAGTTTGAAACAGCTTTTTGGGAAATAGGAATACATTTGCTTTCCTACCGTGAACTTGATAAAAAAGATTCATACCACTCTCACACTCTGGAGTATGATGCCAAAGCCAGTAGGCAATTAGCTTAGCATAAAGACAGGAAGTAGGCGGAATAGCTAGACTGCCTGTCCAAAGTTCCAACGTACACCTACTCACACATCTAAATCTCAATAATAGACCATATTTACACAACGGCCATTTACCCCTCGCATTGTGCTCAGGGTAGCTCACATGTTGTACTGCTGTGTTCCAGGTCGCAACCCATATACACTTCTGTTTATACATATTTGATGACCCTTTAGCTTCTGTCAGCTAATGTTAGCATTCAACCAGCTCCTAGCTTACATTACTGTTTTATAGTATTACAGTATACAATTTGAGAGGCATTATTAGTTCTAAAATAGCAACACATATCTTGGAGACGTTCCTTTAAGCCCGGAACTGAAAGACTCTGGATGTAATCGAACATTAATGTTATCAGATATGTTGTTTCACCCTGAAATATGGCCTGATGTCCCTACGGATTTTCATTGTCCAAAACTTTTCAGTTGCCAATCAACCGGTAAGTAGTGAAATCATGAAAAATTGTCAGATTCCGTGCGTTTATACGACCTCCAATATGTAACACAGCAGTGTAACATTAACCAGCATTCAAGCCTCCCACCCTGAGCGTGACGCCAGAGGCAAATAGCCACCGTGTTGAATGCGATCAGTTAACTCCAGTCTATCTCCTTTGTTTAATCCAAACAAGGGAGCTGTCTGTTTCTTAGCGTACAGCAGCCAGACACTTAGACTTTCTGCTGTTTTATTGTCGCCGCGAGGTTGCCATGCAACCAGCAGAGACTCCAGGAAGTCAGAGCAATCGGCCGAAGAAGAACAGTTGCAACGGTTTTGTAACTTCATACAGAACTGAACGTCAGGGAACCTTCAGCAGAATGTGTTTCATCTGAAGCAGAGTAGCTTTTTAAAGCAGCAATGAAATGATTACCTTCGACATTTAAAAAACTATATATGTATTGGTTTTTTTAAAGTATCATACACCAAAAAGTGTAAAGATACTACAAATAGAACATATAGCAATAATATAATAACATAAAGAGAGTGAAAGAACAAATATAGTTTATCTCCATACTTGTCAAACTGAATGTTCGTAGACTGCTGCTAAGACATTACAATTTGGGCACATCTGAGCACTGAGTGTGCCTTTGTCGCATCAAACATAAAGTGCCCTCCTACACTGCTGATAGGTATTTAACAAAAACTGAGCTGAATGAAACACTTTTATCTGTAAACGGGCTCTGAAGCCTGCATTCATCTGACAAATCAGGGATCAAGAGCTTATATTTGAAATTGTGATATGTTGGACATTACACAGGCGACACTTTCTGCCAAGCTCCCTTGTACAAGAATAAATATTAGAAATTTCCCATCCCATATCAGCACATACTGCCAGTTTTGGGGTCATATCATGCACACCCAGAAAACAGCACAGAGCTCTGTTCTGAATAGCCTGACATTTTGTTTGCTTGCAATAACCCCAGATTCCTGCACCATAATCTAAAATAGAACATATTTTTACAACAGTGTATATGTCTTATAACTAAGATCCCTACATAACTTTATAACCTTATTAAGGACAGCTCCCGGTGCCCTACCTGCAGCGTCTGATAAGACCTTTATGCCTTCTTACTCCAGAAGTAAGATGGTCATTTAGAGGAAGTGCTAAGTGTTTGTAGTGCCCTGTGGATGTTGTTAAGCCAAAATGAAATTTAAACTCTAAATCTGTTTTCGATACTGATGCTCAAGAGCCGAAATCGGATACTCATGATGATTGCATTTCATGTTATCTATTGTCTTAGAATGAACTCTTCTCCACCACATCATACAGTGATCGATCCAGCTTTCAGGGGTTTAATACTGAGATGTTATGATGGGGCTGATCAGGGCTGCTGTCCTGATTTAGCAGGGCTTGCGCTATTTTGTGTCATGCTGTAAGCAGAGAAGGTGGACCCAAATGCAGACACACACAGCCAGGTGGGTAGAATAACAGGAGGTGAGCTTTGATTAGCTCGGAAACCCAACAAAATCTAAAATCCAG
Source organism: Sparus aurata (assembly GCF_900880675.1). Lineage (NCBI taxonomy): Eukaryota > Metazoa > Chordata > Actinopteri > Spariformes > Sparidae > Sparus > Sparus aurata. The sequence continues at coordinate 14,749,805 of NC_044201.1, read as the reverse complement.
AAAAAGGCAAAGGCAGCAGAAAACACGAGAAGCAGGCAGGGGCAAATCAAAGAACTAAAGAAGTATGAAAATACAAAAAACTAACTAAGGTGCAAACCAAAGACACAGTGGAAACACAGGCAGGAACACAGGCAGGAACACAGTGAACATGATGAACACGGGGAACACACGACTGTAGAGGGCAAAACACAACAGACGAACTGACAAAGAGAGTGGGGAAGACAAGGACTTCAACACACAGGTGGAGGAGTGATAACTAATGAAACACAGGTGAGGAGCAAAAAGGGTGGGAAAATAGACAAAGGGAGGATGTAGAAAGTGACACATGACATAGGAGGATATAATTAGGCTACCAAAATAACCCATAAAACCCCCAAATCATGGCATTTTTGTGGTAACAGTGGCGGTTTTGTAGCTTCAATAATGGCATTTACAGAACATTTCATGCTCGTTTATTGTGATTGTGCAACAATATCTGCAAAGTAGTCAGTGATTTCCTTCGTAGTCCACTGTTTTAGTTATTCATCATTTCTTTGACAATCTAATTTGTTAAATTCGGAGCAGCGGGTAACCTTTCTCTGCAGGCTAACTTACCCACTACATGATTGCTGTTTGATCACAATATCAGATCAACTTCAACAGGCAAAGACTTGCCCGCCCATTGCTTGTTTAGCTCACCTCTCTGCGAACTGACAGCGTTTGACTGACTGGCGCGCCGCTCTGTCCTGTGTGCCTCCACACACATCAATCAGCTCATTATGCGCAGAAACAGCTGCAGAGTAGGTGGAGAGCGCCGTCAGTCATTTCACGCTTCAAACAACGGCGGTAGTAAACTTTACTGATCTTTCAACTGTGGCATATGCAATACGCCCTCCCCAACATCTGAATATATGCTGAAAAGATTGAATATGGACTACTTAACGTTGAAGATGAGTTTTGCTCCAGTTAATTATGTAGAGAGGACTTTGTGCCAGACAGATTTTTACCAATGATTAACATAAAGGGCTCAACACATCAACAGAAGTGGGTTTGATTAGAAATAGAAAAAAAACAAAAAAACAAAAAAAACTCTGAGCTTTAAATTACTCGTCAACAAATAATTTGTTGGGTATTTATTATAAGCACTTAAAAGTCCATTAGTCATAGAAAGCCACCACCAATTAGGCAGAAAACACACACCAAAAAAACAAAACACACACACACGCACACACTCACACACAAATGCCTACAAATAAACTTCCTACACTGTTCGTCTGTAGAGCTGAACAACCAATGAAAGGCGAAAATGAAACCCTTGAGCTTATCTACAGCTTTATTTCTATTCCTTTACTCAAACCCTTCATATAAAATGTTGACAGTTTATATTAACCTCAACGTCCATGAATCTTTGCCCATGGCAGGCCACTAAATAATGAGTGGGGGAGAAAGCCCAGCACCCACATGCCTCTCAGGGAGTCTGCTCCCAGTGTTGACACCCAACAGTCAGGCTTCTTCAATGTCATTGTGCTGACAGGAGCCCCGAAGGTGTGGAGGATTTATCTGGCCATTAAAAATAGTCTGTGGAGAGGATTTACATGATGCTACATTGTGACTCACTGCGACCTTCGTTAAGATATATACATGTTTTAGCCCGTGTGCAGCCTCAAGAGTCACTCTCGGATTCTCTCATCATGGGAGCAGCAGCGGTGTTCTCAGTGCATGTTATTTATTGTTGGGCCCAATGATCTGAGAGTACAAACCTCCTCATCAGTGTAGCAAGAGGTCACATTTCTGTCCCCATGTGTAAACAGGCTATTAATGCTGGAGCGCTCAAAGCAGTGCCTAAAACAACTGAAGGAGATGGGAACTTGAGACTTTGTTGCGCTGAAATCTCAAGATAGCTGCCAAGCTAAAAGCGTCGGCTCGTGAATTCAACCAAACTTTCTATTGCCATGGAGTTGAGTTAATGATTGAATAATCAATTTTGGGTGAACTCGTCCTTTAACTGGTAAACCAATCAATGAGCATTTCGAGAAGAGTTATACAGACTGCAACTAAATATTCAGATAAATGAAAATTGATTGACAAATGCTTGTGCTCAACTGTACATTGTGGACAGTCTGAATCTCCCTGCGAGCAGCAGATGTGAGTGTAGTCACTCTAGGCCAACACTCAGTGGAGGCTACTGATCAATTGTTTAATGAGCTGTCTCCTTCGCTTTTTCACCCCCGTGAATGAGACGTAACACTAACTGACATATGTCCTTTGAAAAAAAAAAGTCTTTCCAGCCACACATAATCCGTGCAAGGTTTCGCGGTTAAAGAGATGCACAGAGTATGCAGCCTTCATAGGGTTGTGTCGAGTTAACGCGCAAGAGCATCTAAAAAATGAAAAGAACGGAAAATGGGAAGACACTGCTGTTCTCACTGAATTGCCAAAAAAAAGTATTATGACACAAAAATCATTTAGATTGTCAAACGTAAGATGTTTTTTGGGACACTTTAATGTGTATCCATGGCAACTCAAATCCCCAAGTACTGCTTTATGACTCGTCGCATCTTTGACAACTGTATTAGACTCCCAGGATTCCAGGATTGCCACTTGCATAATTTTAGGTTATGAAATCTACTTTGAGTAAAACACTGTCAGGAATCGTTAAATAAGACGTCGAAAGCTGCCAAAACATCCACCAAAGTCGGTTTCACCTGTGGTTCTGCTACTACTCAGGATAGTCGTCTCGCCCTGCGTACATTCTGAGAGGTGAGAGTCTCAACATAACAGAGAACTAGGTGGGTTTTTTCCCCCCCTTGGATTCCCTCACAATCTCAGTGATGAAGTGGAGCTGCTGTGACAGAAAGGGCGCTCAATGCATTTTTGGCAAGCTTGATGGATGTCACCAGCTGCTTACGTGCCACAGCTTTGTTGCTTTAATCATTTTTCTGCCAGACAACCGTTTTTGAAAATGTGTCTGTCTTTTTTAGGTTGTTTTTTTCTGAGCGATGTCTATCTTTTAAAACCAGCGCGACTTCTACAAGCTAGTCATTCTACCCACTATGCAGTATAAAATAATGCCTCAGTGGAGCAAGACACCGTTGATAATGTTTGCACCTGCATGTGCAAGCAAACACTTAATCAAACACCTATAATGTGATACCGCCATGTTACATTACTGCCTTGGATTGCTCTATGCACTTAATGTAAGGCCCAGTTTAAGCACTACTTATTATTTATTTCTTTAAAAGGATCCCCATTAGCTGATACCAGTGGCACCAGCTTGTCTCCCTTCTGTCCCAACTCCAGTACTTCATATTCATTATTAACATTATGTTCATCACTTGCACAGCTCTAATTGTGTTACATTGAGAAAGTGGTGGTTAAGTTTTTATCATACATTCATTCTGATGTGCATTGATTTCTGACCCTGCTTTCCCAGTGAATGGAATGATGGGTTGGGATGGAACAGTCAGAATTGGTCTCATGACTTACTTCCCCAGGGAACAAGAACAAGACATTACATTACACCACCTTTATTAATGTTCTTAGATTTAAACTGTAACTTGGTCTTAAGATCATTCCCTGAGGTGTGCTTATGTTTGATTCGTAAAATCGGATTTTTTATGCTCGTATGCTGAGCATAAAATCTCTTGCTTGAGTAGTTTCGAAGAAACTCATTTGTAACCTGTGATCCATAAATCTCAAATCAATTTGAACTGATGGCACCCGCTTGGGGATTTCCCCTTATGTAACGCCAGCTCGACCTAAGGTACGTGTCCACAGGGGACACAAGGGCACACAACGCTTCCCAGTTATAAATGCTTGACCAAAACAGGCTATACCGTCCGACAACCATGCAATACTCACTAGCTGGACCCAATTCTCCTGAAGAATGCCACACAGCGATGGTAGAGGAGATAGAAGCCAGGCAACGTGTATAAATCAGAGGACTAAATAGATGGTTAGCAAAGGCCAAAAACACAGCGGGGGAGTGTGTCGTATTTGCACGTTGTGCATAAAACTCATGCAAAACTGTCCTCAGGCTGGGACATGCGTATATATGCACCCAAAACAACACTTGCCATACCCCTACATTTAACTAGGAGGAAAAGCACTTATGTCAAGTCTAGACTTTGAGATAAGATCATTTCCACTGTCAACTGTAAAATTGTCTTTTTATGAGTAACTACGTATTGTTTTCTACTTAAGAAGTCATATTTAAGGCAACATTGATTTTAAGTCCGTTGTAAACAAGGACTATTGATCAGCAGCCTAAGTAATGAATTCTTAATGGTAGTTACATGTGGATTTGGTGTCAGATTGATGTATGAAAAGACAACAGCTATTCCAGTGATTCAAGTCACGATGAATGGCTTTTTTTTTTAAAGATAATAGTTTTTGAGCAAAGTTACATGATTTGGCCCTCACCTGCTGCTCTAGTGAAATAACTGTGAGTTACTAAATGAGATCATTTGACTGTGTAAAATCTTGGGTTTAGTGGTACAAATGCTGTCTCTGACAAATGCAACTGTTCTTATAAGGCAAACCTTCTCTCTGCTGGTAAGAGACTGAAATGAGAGTTCACTATGCATGCGGTCTGTATTTGTTCCTATAGGATAATGTTAGAGTAGTCTGGCAGCTCTGTTCTGGGTAATCAGTAGTTTCTTAAAGAGAAGATTTAACTACTTCTCCCAGAATTTATGCTAGAACAGAAGGGAATGTAATCAAGTAGTGATCTTTATAATCTATATTTATATATCTATCTCGAACTAAGCCTCTGGCAGTTCCTATTCCTGACTTCCTCCAAAAAAACATTTCCTGAACATTTTCTTATGTATAATTCTGACAGCCCATGCAGGGATTTTGGTTTCATGTCAGTGTCACTGAACACCACAGGAAGACAGACATATTGAGCGCAGAGCTCAGGAGCCCTTGTGTAAAAATGATCTACGCGTGTCGCTGCAGATGTATGATCAGCACTGTCAGTAACGACCCTGGTGGGTTAAGAAATCATTACCAGCATCGACTAATAATATACCTATACCTAATGACTAATGGTATTTTCATTTTCACTGGGCATTGACTCGCAAGGCACTCGATATTCATGCACCCTGTAAGGTAAATCTCACTATTCACATCTGCGTCTCTATCAGTCAGCTCACATAAGTCATTCAGATATTGAATTCCTGTGTCTCCAGCAACAACCTAGCGAGTGGCTTTAGGTGAGTAAGATGTACTCTGACCCATAAAGATAGTTATTTGGCATGAACTCAGCCCACAGTGTTGAAGGAAAATTATTTTTTGATATATATTGCTATCACCACCTCCCTGAAAATGTTATTGGCATCAATGGATACCTCTGCGCTCTGGATCGTAACATCCAAGTGGTTCTCAGACTCGGGCCAAGATGAGGGTGCTATTATCCCGAGTAAGATCGTCCAGTTCATGTACCTTATTTCTGTTACTGAAGAGATTTACATTAGCAATCCCGAAGCCCTTCGTAGCAGATATTATGATGCAGAATATCTGGATTTGATGCATGTCTTTACATTTAGGAGGGTGAGACATTTAATGGTTGAGACCCAGTCATGGAATGTAAGAGGGAATAAAACTGTTTGTTAGTGATTGTCAGTGTGGTTATTTCCAAGATGTCCATCAGCAGACATGTCATGGAATAATCCTTCCTCCACGATCAATTAGCCCCTGCAGGTCATTCATCGAACTCATCCAGTTTGATGATGTCACTGATAACAAGAATTTATGATGCCGAATATCACTGTCACTGCCTGGATCTTGCTCTATCTTCCTATTCTGCATGTTCCCCGGCAAGTATTTAATTACTTTTGAGTATTTTGTGATTTGTACTATTCCTGGCAATTATGTTTTAGTAGCATATTTAACAAAAACGTATTTTAACCCCAGGTGTAACTGTAGAAAAGAGCTGCACAATCAGCCTAACCCCAGTCTGTGGCTTTGGATCTGTCTTCTACTGTACACTGTAGCTGTTGCATCATACCATGTTGTAAAGGTACTGTGTCGTGTCTTTTGCACTTGTTCAATTGGTTGCTTGTAAACTTGGAGATTTTAGAACTTAGACTCCACTGCACTTCAATTTATCACCTTTGAAAAGGGCATCTACTGAAGCCCATTCTTCTTGTTACCTGAAAGAACTGTTTGCTGTTCAGCTCCCCCAGTTACACATGACTTGGCTTTTCACGCATTCTGTCAATGGACGCACCGACTGACAGAAACCACCCCGCATGGACCTCTGAAACTGCAGCCTCCCACCCACAACACGTCCTGATTGGCCACTTTAAATCTGTGTTGTGGAAAATGAGCAGAGCTTATGTTTTCATTCTAAGAGGGTCAAGGTCAATTTGTAGAGGATATAAATCGTATTCTCAAATGACAAATTACTGGTATTTTGAAAAATTGCATTTCTCATACCTGTATTTTTTATTTTATTTCCAAACATTTGATGAGCAAGTTTTTGCAATTTGTAACACAAGGTTGTATTCAAGGCCATCTCTTTGTTGACAGCCTTGGTGATGTGATCATTGACGTAGACGTTCGTCCCCTTTAGTTTCCTCTCTTGTCTGAGCAGCGCATGCTTTGTCTTTCTGTCAGTGAAGCGGATTATTATGCAGATGTTGCACCTTTGTTTTTGCCAGGCTGAGTGTGACAGGCTACGATGTCAAGGCTACCCACAGACAGAAATACAGATTGAGCAGTTGGCTTTATGTAGGCTGTAAAGTGACATTTTACTCCACCTGTCTGCATCCATGTCAGGTTGACATGGATACATTTTCCCTTATTTCCAGCCCAGTCTCCAGGCAATTAAAATTCCCCCAAACCACTTATACGTTCACATTTGTAAGTGTCATAGGTTATCTGCCACACTGACATTCATTCTTCTGTCATATGTGTTTATGACATGACATTCACAGTAGAACAAGGCTCAGTTGGCTCAGGGTTGGTTTTGGAGAGTACTTTAGGCTGCCAAGCCAGTGTTATCAGATCAATTGTGTGTTTCAACACTTGTAAGTGGTGTTTGTGGTGACAGAAAACTGTCTTTTTAAGCCAAAACATGATCTTTTTCTTACCCTAACCAAGTGGTGTGTGTGCCTTAAGCACAGAGTTGTCACAAGATAGAATAGAAAAGTGAACCTGAAAAAACATCCAATGCAACATAAAGAAATAGTTTTTCTAGTGATTTTGTTGCTGATTTCTTATCCAGACAGCAACAGTCAGTGAATTTATGACCATTACTCCAAGTTTGAATCTGTCTACCTCAAAGGGAATAAACAAAGGTACGTTACTTCAATATGTGTGTTATAATACTGAGCTGAAAATCTGCCTTTGTTTTTAATACCTCAAAGAGAATATATTGAATTTGGCTAGAATGTACTGGTTACAGTCTTGGGCATGAATAATTACCTAGGTGCTGAGCAGACCCAAATCTCTTCTCGGGTGCAGAGCGAAACCCCTCCCTGTGTAGTCAAGAAACCCCACTGAGCAGTAAAGAAGTTTGGCCCTCTCAGTGTGCCTTGTTAAAATTAACTCTGAATAATGGATGGGTTCATATCATTCCCAGAGGCAAAAGTCATTTTACAATTAACCTGCAAAACGGACCCTGTGGAACACCGCAGTTCATTTTTAACAACGACTGTACATTGTTTGTCTTTTATTTCCTCCCAGGCAATTTCATTCCTCACCCCACTTGCGGTGATTTTCGTGGTGAAGATCATCCAGAGGACGGACAAGACAGAGATCAAAGAAGCGTGTTTAGGTAGGTGAAGCCAGTTGCTTGAAATGTCACACATTTGTCACATGTCTTGAAATGACAGCATATGTATCATGTGCAGTTTTTAATAACCCCCTCCTACATGGACGGCTAACGCAGAATCACTTTATTTTCCTTAATGTTGCAGATCTTTCACTTCGGTGACTCAGCATGCCACCACACCAATTGATCTTAATCACACAAGTCGCAAGGATCTGCACCCACCCATGTCTTGCCTTTTGTTTAATTTTCAAACATCTGGGCATTTCTCTGACAGTGATTTTTTATTTTTTTTTGCCCATCCTGTTTGCCATTCCCCCCATGGGTTGAGAGGCCCGCAGAGGCTTTAGCACATCAGAGAGCATTAAGAAAGTTTAACACAAATCCAATTAAGGAGACACACAGAGATGAATCGGGCGGAGAGAGGGTGGCTCAGTGCATCAGCGTAGAGATTGCACTGCTGTGTAGAACTTAACAGCCCCATTACCGCCCGAAGAGAAGCACTTCTGCAGGGGTTATGGCCGTACAGGAAAACAACATCATTCAGAGGTACAAAGAATTCAAAAGGAAGCACATTATTCTGACGAGTTTCTACATGATCAGAGTTCTGAATAGGACTTTGAACCAATGCTACCTCTAGACCTAATAAAGTAGAGAGATCATAAAAGCATTTTTTTCCCCCTTTATTTTTTTGGCTTTGTGTGCAGTTTTAAAGAAACTTCTTTTTAACCACTTACTCACCTATTTATTTTTCAACCCGAGCTAAAATCACAGAAAAGCAGCTGGCCCCACACTCCTCATTTATTGAGTTCAAAGTTGTCCCTGAGGGTCTAATATTGAATTCATGAATCAGAATTTCAAACAGATATAATTGAGCCGGCAGATATCACGCATGCAAGTCAGATTTTCCGTACCGATGGGACCTGGTTTTGCTAATATTGTGCATTTATTGTTTGATGGAGCACTGCGATCACATCGCGTCTTTACTTCTCTTTGGCGTAAAGAGAACACAATGTTCACTTTGTAGAGTTGTCTAATAACCCTTTATCGTTCCCAAAACACTGCAGCTTAATTGCGTGATTATCTATCAGTCAACTTATAATGCAACGATTCTTTGAGGTTTGCTTTCATTTTCCGAGAGACTGCACTCTGAGATGAGTCTGCAGTGATTATTTTTAATTTTGGTTCCAAAGTATGAAGGATATTATTCATTAACTGAGTGTAAGCTCTCATAGCACGCAGACACTTTATAATTTGGTGTGTGTAGAGGGTGTAATCCTCCAGTTAGTGAGACAATGAGGCAGACTTCCAATAATAAGAGTTTGTTTTTTCCCTGCTAATTTGCTTTAATGAGTTTAAACATCCTAGTATGTTCAGCTTAACACTGCTGGGCCATCCTGCTGCTGAATGAAGAGGGCTTTGGTAAAGTGTTGGCACCTAAACTGTCTTCACTCAAAAGCTATGTTAATTTTTTCCTGAAATGACTGCATCACTAAACCCCGGGTAAGTGCAAAACCAATTTTAGGTGACCAGAGGTACAAGCAAAGACCTATTGAGCACAGACCAATCACAGCCAAAGACACAAAAAGGCTATTCAGACCATCCGTCCTGAGTTGTCTGATCACAAGTGGACGACTTCAAAACCATCAGTTCCCACTTGGCATTAAATGCGTCTCGACATGTGGCTCTCGCCTCCCTGCTCTATATGCAAATTAGCAAGTAAATCACTGGAACAAACAGAACAAACATGTTTTTTACACAAAGAAAGAAACATATTCATGCATAAGATTTGCCAGATTAACCAGATGGCTCTAACAGTTTTGTAGACGGCATTTTTACAAGTTTATAAAGATTCTCCTAACTCCAAACTAACAAAACTGAGCAATTTTTAAAGGAAGTCTGGGGATTCTCTCCACAGGCGTCAAAACACTTGCCTATATTTATTAGTGTTGTCTTTATTTATCAAATTTGACTTGTTTACTGTCAATAAAGTTAATGTTAAGGCTAAACTGTTAGATGTTGGGAGGTAAGACACACTTGAGACATGATAACTGACAGGCTGGCGCAGGGATGCCGCAACAAACTGACACTTTTCACAAGGTCAGAAACAACTTAATGGTCTGCATTTAATGCGGAATTTACAAGAAAGCATGAACGATTTAGAATTGTGCATAGCTGTTTCACTAAAGTTTGTTTTGTTACTCCTCACAACACAACTCGTAAAATCATGCGATCTGTTATGGAAGTCTGGGGATATTGCTCACTAGTTCAGTGCTTAGTTGAAACAGCGTGTACACAAACATCTGCTGGCCGGTTATAGAGAGCCCACACAGGTAATTAACACTACAGTGAGCCACATGGAAATCGGGCAGCACATAAGCCATTCTGCACGTTGTTGTGGCTTCTTCTCGATTTACAGAGGACATCAGTTGAGTAGGCGGTCCTTCAGTGAGGCCCAGGACACATGTGCCTACACACTACCAAAGAAATGTGGTCACATGCGGCCAAGACCACCTCCGAATGCGGTCTGAGTGGTCCAATCTCAAATGCGTCCTCCATGTGACTTGGAAGTGTTCACACCTGTACTTAGAGCTGGCCACTCTTGATCAGATCAGGGTGAACAGCCTCTATCAGGAGCAGTAACGGCGAGTTCAGTTTAAAGTGGTGGCCCAAAGTTTCAAGGCATGAACACAGTACACAGGCTTAATGTATATTAGCACAAATATGATACAAGGTCAGAGCATCTCATTTTTACGAGTTACTATGATCAGCTACGCTACTCCAGCTAACTGGCAGAAACTGGCACATCCGCCTTCAGGAGATTCACAGACGGGCGTAAGTGCAAATGAATGGACTGCCAACATTATGACAGTGTTGCTGTCGGCTTCGAGCCAGCACAAAAGTTAATTAATACTTTAATGATCATAAGCAAACTTCCCAAGGCTTGGACTGTACAGTAAATTAGAGAATGCGATGGTTTTATACAGTAAGTGCCAAGCTTCGTCTGAAGGGAACACATTGCAATTTAATGTCCCAATTTTTCAATTGGTCAAACAGAACGTGTCTCATTTTGGGCTTTTTTTTATGTGATCTGCACACAGTTTGCCCAAATTAACAGGCTGTTAAATAACATTGACACTGTGCTGCTCTCTGCAGCTCAGGAAGATAATACATTTGAGCTCTGGCGACATGGGGTGATTTCAATTGACCTACGGACTATTGGGATTTAGCTATGTGGGCAGGAACTCTGGCTAATGATGAGCCCTGGTGGTTTGCCTCGATGCTAATCAAATGAATGTACTGTTACAGAGCAATGCCTACCTGTCAACTAACAGCAGCCCTCCTGCCTTCCATTACAAAACGTGGAACAATCTGTAATTGCTTTACAGTCAGATAAGATCTAAGAAGGTTTAATCAGTCTGCCATCACCAATGTGGGAGGACTTTTCTCTACCAGTTTAATATTTATTTATTTATCTATACTATAGAGCACAGTAACCACATGTTCAGCGTCACAACCCTTTGACTCTGGTCTGAAAGTCTAAAGAAATGCAGACTTATGCAATGTGTTCATGATCTCATAACGTCTGCGAGACTGTCCTCAAGGATTTGGGACAGGGCCTGTTTGTCCCCCACTGGTCCAGAATGAAACACCTCTACAACATTTGCATGAATCACCACGCAACATTCGCATTTACAGACATTCATGGTGCCCAGGAGGCAAATGCTAGTTACTTTCGAGAATATCCTGACTTTTCCTCTGGTGCCACCACGAGGTTCACATTTGTAACTTTGATAACATTCGGGTGGATTGCCATGGATAGTGCTGCAAACACCCACGTCTCCCTTGGGACGAATTTTAATATCTTTGGTGATTCCCAGACTTTCACTTCAATTTCAATTTGTTCAGTGCCTTGGTTAATAATTGAATAATTGCACTGCTTCATTCCCACCAACCTCTGCTTTACTTTGTGTTTAAACTGGCGTATGTGGACAAGCTAAAACATCAACATGTTTGCATTTTTAATGTTAGCATGTTGATGTTAGCATGTAGCTCAATAGACCACTGTGCCGATGTAGCCGAGTGTGTGCACCAAAGGACCAACTTGTAAAAAATCGTCTCATTTGGCTGAACAAAGGACTTCCAATGCATTAATATGCGTGTTTCTCTCTCTCTCTGAAACTAATCTTTAAAAGCTGCTTTCTGCTGTTGCTATTTAGAAATCACGAGCTGCTTCACTCATAAATCCTGACAGCCATCTGTCCAGCTGCAACGGAAATTCCCATGAACTTAATTGGCTGTTTTATTTGTACATCATATCAGAAGAGAGGGCACCCCGCCACAACCTGTACTGCAGTGATCGTTATTCTTTTTCTTTCGGCAGCGTTGCAGGTTTCTGTGACTGTTAGTTAAACTGAAAACGCTCGTCTGTGTCACATTTCAACAAAGATGCTTGTTTGACTGTGTGTGCCAATCCTCCCTCTCCAGCTGTGTCCCTGGCTCTCGCCCTGAACGGAGTCTTCACAAATACCATCAAGCTGATCGTTGGCAGGTATGCTAAACAAACTGACGGCTCTATTTCTATCTAGTGATGCTACATGTGAATCTGAAGATCACATTCTTCAGCTTTGGCTTGAATTTCTTAGACAAACAAACTGAACTCTCTCTTTCCGTGTCTTTTTTGATTTTTAGACCCAGGCCTGATTACTTCCAGCGCTGTTTCCCCGACGGACAAGTGACTGTGAAGATGATGTGCACCGGGGAGCCGGATCTGGTCTCCGAGGGACGCAAGAGCTTCCCCAGCAGCCATTCCTCCTGTGAGTGCCAACAATCAGTCGGAGCAGGTCGCTGCCAGCGCTAGCAACACAATGCCAAAAGATATCATACTCACACAATGGCTCATTAAAACTGCATGCGACTGTAGCTATATACTCAGTGTGGATTCGATATTCTGATCCATATCCATGTCCATGTCCATGTTGGCTGACTTGGTGAGGACTGCACAAGGTTTTCACATCATTTTAAGGTGATGATTTTGTTCTTGCCTCCCTTCAAAGGTAATTAGAACTTAGAACTCATCCCGATGCAGCTTGTCGAGAGGCTCCTGGGTTTGGCCGCTTGAGTCGAGCATATTCAATCTTCTTCAACTTGTGTAGGAAGGACTGCTGAATGCACGCCTGCTGTTTCAGCTTCATCTCACCTCCCGCTGTGCAGACCAATGCGGGCCACCGGACTTCTTTTCAGCCTTGTTGGTTTCCAAGCTGTTTTGTACTTCGGCGGCTGGTTAAATAATTCATGTTTGTCTGTTGTCCAGCAGATGAATGTTCAGTGGTATGTGGGCCACAAAGATGTTGACTCAGTATTATATGGTGCATCGGGCCGTGAAGAGACTGCATTTGAGAAAATACCTTGAAAACACAACTTAATTACCTTGCTGCCATTGAGCTGAAGACATTCTTGAATTCAAAACCTGTATGGTTTTGAAGTCTTTCCTCTCTTTCTCCTGCGACTGTGTGCCTCAGAAAAGTCCACCCACTGTGAATTGCTTACGCTGTAATTACACCGAACCTGCTGCTATCTATTATTCAGAAAGAAAAATTTATCTCTATATCTTCCAGTGAGCTGTAACCCTGATGCTGGCAGGCGTGATATTCAAATAGTTTGCTTTGTTTTATTACATTTCCACTGTAGATGCACATTCACATACGGTAATTGCAAAAAGTAGTGCAGGAGTGTGTAGTAAGCATTAAATGTTGCGGGGTTGAAAAGTATGGAGAGAAATTATATTTTACATTCTCATTTAACTGAAAATGCTACGTGTGATTTCTGGGAGAAGTACTGTTCAGAGGTGGAGGCCGTGTATGTGTGTGTGTGTGTGTGTGTGTGTGTGTGTGTGTGTGTGTGAGTGTGAGTGTGTAACAAACAAAATTGTGAAATGGCTTGTGAATGTTCCCCATTGCCATCCTGCTGTGAGTGTGACTGCCTTAAACCAGTCTGCAAAAGGCTTGAAATCAAGCATTGGGATTAATTGGTCTGCTCGTGTAAAAGCAACACGGTGAGATACTCTCACGGATAAGATTAATGTGAAAATGCATTTCATGTTAAAGACGACTGTAATTTCATGGTTCAGTCCGATTTCAAATTTTAGCACATCACACTTTAGTGCTTCTCAGACACCTGCTTTCAGAAAGAAATGCTTTGAAGTAACGCCTGTGTCCCATTAGAAATGGCAGCGAGGGACATCGCTCTGTAATTCACTGCCGTGCTGTGTATGGATTACATTCATCTGTGAGACAGCTCTAATAGCCTTATGTTGTTGCTCTGTGAGTGGGAAAGTGATTGAGAGAAGCGCGCGACGGGGATACAGGGAGCACCCATATGCCTGCACGTCTAGCGAGCAGAAGAAATCCAATTTCCTGTCTGTGTCCCCTTCCACCAGGACAACGCTTTGCTTTGTTGGAGCACGCTTAAGTCAGAGATTTAACCCAGACGAATGTTGCAATGGAAAGGGGATAGGGCCGGGAAGGTTACAAGAGCGAATGTAGCCGTATTCAAAGTGGCATCTGGACGTTATTCAGCATCATCTCTGGCTGGTATGAAACTGGAAAGACAGGTAAAAAAAAAAAGTGCTGCATTGTTCACGACTCTTCCCTGTCCTACGGGGGGGGGGGGGGGTCATATTCTGCATGGTAAAAATAAGACCAAAACTAATCCAACAGAATCAGCCAGGACAAAAATAAAAATCCAGGCAGTAGTGTTTGATGACAGTTATTTTTTAAAGCGTACAAACTATTATTGCATTTCAAAGTTTTTAAAGCCGCTCGGGTTCTCTGTGATTTGATTTACTCTCTTCACCTCAAAGCAAAGTAACGGAAAGTGGAGGAGACAGGTCCCAGAAAGAGAAAAACAAACAGATAAATACCAACTCCCTTGAACCCACCGCACTGATACAGACACAGCGGCAGAGCAAGCGGGCCCGAAAGCAATAGCCCTAAATTGTCTCCTCCGTATTCGTATTCGTCTCGCCATCCTCCCTTGTGCTTATTAAGCCATTAGTTATGATAAATGAATATACACAAAAAAAATAATGAATCCTGCGAGACCGAACTAATCGCATCTCTGAATCTGCACAAAGCTTCTTTCACTTATGCACGACCATCTATCATAAATTAACCACAGCTTGGAATGTCCATCACATTACCTCAATTAGAGCTCTGCTTACCGTATTCCCATGTGTTTGCTATAACCCACTCAGGCACATTTCAGTTCGTACGAGTGTCCGAAGAGGTTGAGGAACAGCTTGTGTAGGAGTGCCGCAGCAATGATAACGAGCCAATAATGAGTTCCTGTTGGGCTTTTGTATGTTAATGCTGGAAACTGACTAGGTGGCTAAGTGGCTGGTTAATATGCATCACTTCTGACGAGTGGGAGAAGGGTGTCACGCTTGTCCCTGCAGGGGTCGGAGATCAGAATGAGAGAGGGAAATGGCTGGGAGATAGAATAGAAAGCCGCTAGCTGCAGTTCGACGATAGACATTTCAACGGTAGGTAAAGGGGAGGAAATCATTAGACTTTGCAGAGGTTTTGACCAGAGCATGACTCCACTCTTTGAATCCCCCAGCCAGCCTGTGGAGTTTGAAACAACACTTATCTGCTATAAGAGATCTCCTCCGTGGGTTCACCTGTCAGAAAACATTCCAGGCTCAACAGAAGTAGTTTACTGTGGCTTCCGATTCACATCTCCTTTCATCACCTGTTCCTTCACTCTTCAAACCTCATCTTAAAGTGGCTCAGAGCCGACAGTCAAAGTAGCTGCCCTGTGGCGCTGTACGCAGGCACAGTGGTGCTTAGGGCTAATTTGCTAACACCGAAATGCTAACATACTCACAGTGACTCAAGACACTGAAGTTTGCAGCCAGCGTTCACAAAGACAGCCTCAGCAACATGGCTACCGCAAGCAGCCTGGCTACGGTTCAAAACAGATAAGCAACAGAAGGATTTTATCTAGAAATCCCGATCTCAGTGCGATGAAAAGGCAGGTTATGCTACTGGAATGAATGCTGGTATTTTACTGTCTGGTAAGTTCCAGTGGTGAAGGGAAATACACATTTCAGCAGGGGAACATACTTTTTTTACTCAAGTTTCTAATGTGCACCATCACTGACTTATACCCAAGATATTGCATCTGAGCATTTTTATACTGTATAACCTAAAGACCTACCTTTTCAAAAGGCTTTTCTAGTAGAAACTTCTCATAAAGTCAAACAAGCTGTCTTACAAGGTAAGAGTAGGTTAGTAGGTTAACTATACAAATGACTGAAAAAGTGTTGTGTAGTGTGTTGTACTAATACGTCCTGCAGAACTACACCCACGTTTTTAGGAGGCGCCATTTAAGAGTAAAGAGAACAACTCCCAGGATCCCATGCTCTTCAGGACGTCATGAAACGATGTCTTTTGTTTTCATTATTTTGAGTGAGAGACGTCTAGCAGCAGAAAATTACGCACCGCGTGGTTCAGTGTTTTATCACGCTTACCTTTGCTAATTAGTAGCATGCAGAAAACAGCAGAGGCCGATGGGAATGTCGCTAGTTTTTAAGGATTTCTACTTAAATCAAATTGTTGGACAAATTAAAGTTCTGACTTGATGACGGCGCTAGATTAAAATTCAGAGGATCACCAAAGTCATTGCAATGTATTCTGAGCGGAGCACAGAAATGGAAATCTATCCAACCTTTGTTGAGATATTTTACTTAAAACTCACACTGGATTTTAGTGCAGAAATGTTAGTTGAGTATAGATGAATTGTGCAAAACTTTAAGGTATGTAAGACCCCTGACGACTTAGTCCCTTTCAATTTATCTTTCTGCTCTACCCAGGAAAAAAAAAAGACGCCCATCATACTTTTTAAATGTTTTCATTTCTAGTCACCACTGTGTTCAGTTCTGCCATGCTCACAGAAATCCCTAGCTGTCCTGAAACGTGCATCCACACTTGGCTCCCCTTCACGTTGCAACCTCTGAACAAACCTCGTGTTTGTTTGAAGATGAAAAAACAATCACCCTGCACTCATCACTCTCATAGGCCATCTTTGTTTTGTCTCAGAGGAATTACTCTTCAAGGCTTTTTAAATGCATCACGCGGATTCATTACCGAGTTGTTTTTTTCACTTTGTTGGCCTCCTCCTTGTCCTCTGGCCTTTCCGAGACTTGGGGAGCGTGTTGCACTTGTTATTGGGTACACATAGCACTCATTGTATCACCCTGCACATATATTGACTTAGTTAATTATGCTACTGTAATTTGCAATGTGCTTGTGTGTCTGTGTGTGTGTAGATGCGTGTGAGCGACACGTACTTGCCGTCCACACTCATGTATTATGCAAAGGATCAAAGCTTTTTATATTAGTGTAATCCTTAAGATGTTGACTCACTGTGCCTTCAAACATATCATTTGTCTGTATGCAGGGTGGAGATAAACCATGCAAATATACCGCTGCAATAACCGTTGTTCTTTATGGTTTATTTTTCATTTTTTCTTTTATTATGACTGTGACAAATCTCTTCATATCTGTGTCACAAATCTTAAGAAAGTCAACAGACCAACAGAATAGCTGACTATTGTACACAGTTTCATTTACAGTTACTTCCTGTTCCTCTGTCTTGACTCACACTGGTTGCTGGATTCACATTGTGCACTGTCCTCGCAACACAGACGAGAAGGAAGGAAAGGAAGGAAAACCACAATAAGGCATGTATAAATATGCATTTATCTCTGCGTTTGAAGTTAATTGCTGGATCACCTCTAGAGCAACTGTAAGACGTGAGAGCAGGTGCATCGTGTGATATTGTTATGTAAAACTGCGGCGAGTTCTCCCAAGTTTAAACTGTTGAGTCAGCAGACTGAGTCAGTGGTTCATGGATAATTTAGTTCCGTCTATCCGAATGAGTAATGTAATCGTCTTAGCTATGCTTAAAGCTATTAAAATGAATGGTGTGAGTTGCTGTGTGATTGGAAATGACGAGAGGTCGTCCAGGAGTGAGATGGATGGGTGTTGGGGGATGCTTAGGATCTCTCATGCTTGTTCGTGACCTCTGAACACAAGGATTGGACTGATGCACTGAGCCAGAAAAATAATGTGTTGTTTTCTACTCAGCTCATGCGGTGCACTTTGTGGGTGGTGATGACGACTGTGTGCAGGATTTTATATACCACAGGGTGCTAATTAATTTTAGCATATTTCATTTCTCCCCTGCTCTGCATATGGATTGATTTAACTGGCTGAATTTATTAACTTGATTCAGCTTAACTAGTGGCAACTTTAAAGCTTAAGCTATTAAAAGGGGCCCATTGGCCAAATTTGATATTGCAATCTTAAGACACCATATGTTCTCCAGCAGGTGAGGTAGTACAACCGCCCAAGAGGCCCATACAGTCGGGACCATGAGCTCGCAATATGTGTTCAGTTTGCTTAAAATCAAATGTAGCCCATGTTAACTGTACGGGTGTCGATCAGAGATGTTGGGTTACTGCTTTAAGCCACTGCTACATTTTGCTCTCCATGGATTATCCACTTTTTTGCTCCGGAACAAAAATACCTCAGTGACGATTGGATGGATTGGCATGAAATTATGTACAGACATTCGTGGTCCCCAGAGGATGAACCCTACTCACTATTACAATCACTCACTCAGTCCTCTAAGATGACCATAAGTTTGACATGTTTTGGTTCTGAGTGAAATGTCTGAAATAGTTTGGGCGCCGCAAATACAAATAGAAACCAATCATTTGCAAAAGAACTGTGTTTACCGACAACAGTTTTACAGTGTTCCTGAGCCCACGTAGCAATATCGTTTATACAATCAGAGTGTTTTTACAAAAGTGGTGAACATTGCCCTATCCTTGCTTACGAACACTGAGTCCTTTAAAGGCTGCCCTTTTCATACACAATCATGATACCATCACCTGTTACCAATTAACCTGTTTACCTGTGAAATGTTCCATACAGGGGTTTACAACAGCGTCTACAACCTTCTGCATAGTTAAAGAAATAAATGTATGTGCGCAACACCATTCCTTGCTGTAGATAAGCAGAAATGTTTACATGTATCCTCATTTGAGGCAATTCTGGCATTTATGGAGCCCACACACGTTTACATTAATATGTTGGCTGGGTAACAACAACAAGAAAACGCAAAGTCCACCTTACACACTTTTGTGGAAAGCAGCCAGAATCCCATATTAGATTCAGTCCTGCTTAAGTGCCCAATACCAGACTCAATTTAAAGGCAGAAATGCAATCAAGTGAGAGCATTATGTCTATAATTTCCAGTTATTTCTATGACCTTTTTTTATTATTTTTTTTATAGAAATTTAATATCAGACTTTACCAGCCAGCCAATATATTGGTGTGAATTTCCTAATGGAAAATGCTGACTTCTTGATGCGGACAGCTCCTTCTCCCTGACAGCAGGACGGCCACTGAGACAGCTGGATTTTCTATCTCTGCCCTTTTCCCCCATTGTCCCTCCTCTCTCCCTCTCTCCCTCTCTCTCTCTCTCTTTCTCTCTCTGTCTCTCTCTCTCTCCCTCTCTGTACAGGCAACACACGTGTCCTGCTGTCTTTAGTATTCTCAGCCAGTTTCGGGCTTGAGTGACAAATGGGTGGCTGATGGGTGCTGATGGGTGCTGTTTGGCCTGCTGCAGCAGTAAAATAATGACCCTGTCTAAGTGACACATTTTACGGCTCCATCACACGACCTTTAATTCCTACAATTACAGCGCCGCTGTTTCTCTCCCACGATCCAGCATCAGCTAAGACACAGACCTCCCTGAGCAGAGCATGGCCCCGCAGCCACAACAGGGCTTTCACTTTCACTGTGACCTCAAGCTCTCAGGTCAGAAGTGGACCGTAGCAGAGGGAGAGCAGCTGGACAACATTAAAATATTTATGAATGTGTCAGCTCCATACTAATCTTGACATGTGGTGTCAATTGGGACTGACATAGTCACTCTCTTATCTCACTTCAGCAGTGTTTGCCTAGAAACCAGTCACAGAGAATCTCATTTTGTACTGTGGGTTGACGCAGGGATGCAAACTGATGCCACACACAATAGAATGCAAGAGTATGTACGCAACGTTAGTCTCCTTCAGTGTGTGGGTTGTGCATAGTACAGCTGTGTAGATCTGGCGGCTTGTTTGCCTTCGCCTGCTTCCAGCCACCTGTCACACACAGATTTAGTACAGAGGTGTTTGCCTAACAGTCTGTTATATCCCTCAGTGAGCTTACCTGCGAGGAGGAGGCAGTGGACATGCTGCAAATCTCCCGTCTGCTTTCCTCACAAAGGAATCTGTTTGAAATATTTTTGTATTACTTTATAGGTTTTCAGTGTATTGTTGACTTTATTATTTGCACTGTCACCTGTTGCACGCCTGTCCATCATGTGTCAAAATTTGATTCCACAGCCACAGAGAGGATGAGAGTATCTTATCTGAATGCTTGACCACCCTTTCTTCTTGCCTCCTAGTCGCATTTTCCGGTCTTGGATTCACTTCCTTCTACCTGGCGGGCAAGCTGCAGTGTTTTACCGATCAGGGTAGAGGGCGCAGCTGGCGTCTCTGTGCCATGGTGCTGCCTCTCTACAGCGCTATGATGATCGCTTTGTCCCGGACCTGCGACTACAAACACCACTGGCAAGGTTGGTGACAGGTCAGACTCATGAACATGAGTTTCCTGCAACAATCAAAATTAGTGTGAACTAAAAGCTGCATCTATGAGACTTACACAGTGATAAATCTGCTGGTGTCAGCTTGGGAGGGATTGCTGTGCGGAAGCCTGTTTCCATTACACCTGGCTCTGGGCATTTTTATAATCATTATACAGATTCATTTATAAGGAAAGCTGGGGGTGATTACTGTTATCACATTTTTATCTTAATCAGCATGCCTGACAAGTCAAGGAAGACTGAAAAAAGGATGGACAGCTTGCTTATTTGCCAACAGACTGGAAATTTTGTCTTACGAGGCTGTTTTCTGACAGCTAAAGCATAATGCTCACATGACAGCGATGTGACATTTAATTGGGCAGCCTGGGAAGAAAAATTACAATTACAAGCTTAAATTTTTCATATCTGTTCTGAAAGAAATGGAATGAGACTTTGGGGGACGGAGGGAAGGGAATGCATATGTGGGTGGGGGCGTGGGAGACAAAATATGGTAATATGATGACAGCTCTGTCATATGGTGTTAATTAGTTTTAGAGAGCCATATGTTCCTAGAGAGCAGGGTCTTTGGTCAGTCTTTAAAAAAACAGGATTGGATTAACATCAAAAGCAACCATACACATACAAACACATATATACATAGTAGTTAGACATAGTAGTGACGGGTGACACTTTACAATAAGGGACACAAAATTCTGAGTTGTCGCTTAGGAACAAATGAGGAACTAACTGTTAGTTAACCATTAGTTAATGAGTTACTCCTAATCCAATTTGTAGAGCTACTTATGGTTAATTAAATAGTAGTTAATGAAGAAATGAGCGAGGAACAAAGCAAGAACTACTTGTTAACTGTTGAATGGTTAAGAAATTCCCTTGTAATTACTAATGGAGGACTATAGATAATAGTTAGTAACTGATCCACTCTGACTGCAGCCTCACCATCCACATACATCCCTTTGGCTTAAAAAAGGGTTGCCATCTCTACACCACATGTCTGTAGCTTGAAACAAAGTTAGCCGGCCAGCTAAACTGAGGGAGCTAACTAAGAAAATGCAAATAACGACGTCATGATTGAGAGAAACACCAGCAGCCCGCAGAAAAAGAAACAGAAGCCAGCTTCTAATTTGTTCAATGCAAGCTGACCACTCTCCCAGTCCTCTTAGTATTTCTTACTTCTACACATACTTTTCCTCCACCCTCTCCCCAGCAGACTGTTAGCAAGCAGCGATGGTGCAGCCCATTAAACATGAGGGGCCCCAATCTGCACTCGGTGTAAACACAAGCTGGGAGCCTCCATTAGCCAGGCTGCTGAGCCATGCTGGATGGATACTAATATTCTCACCATCCCTTTGCACTTTGAAGGTATTCTCGCTCCTCGAAGGGGGGAAAGGGCCAGGCTTCCAATCACTGTCTCAATGAGGCCACCGAACTAATATATTGCATCAAGTCACAGTCTATTAAATTCAGCCGACAGGAGTCGATGAAACAATCACAGAGCAAGCTCATGCATTGTTTAGCTTCTCAACGGTGG
Organism: Sparus aurata; assembly: GCF_900880675.1. Classification (NCBI taxonomy): domain Eukaryota; kingdom Metazoa; phylum Chordata; class Actinopteri; order Spariformes; family Sparidae; genus Sparus; species Sparus aurata. The sequence goes on along the minus strand of NC_044201.1, from coordinate 14,727,801 downwards.
AAATCGATGTTGTATTATCGTTCACTTTCGCCTAGAAGGAGCAAATAAATGCATTTTGGTGTGACCTGAAAAGAAATATGATTTTGGTATTGTGGAAACTTCTACTTCAGCTGCTTCAGCTGCCACTAGCTGGCCATGTCATTTTGATCTACGCCCACCAATATAGGTTTGATATTCACCACGGCACTGCAATATTATATGATGCATTATAGCTAAAAGGGGACCTGGTTTAATAAGAAACTCTTCAGCGTAGATGACAAAGTGACAGAGACAGCTTGTCCAGAGGCGAGTTAGCCTTGTGCTCAGCAGAACAGATTCATCTCTTCGCCTTTCAGTTTACTTCCATCACACTCTTAACTAGCCCGGAATGATGAATGCTCACTGGAACGCTCTTGCACATGAATTGCTAATTGACTGAGAGCGGGTGTTATTTTTCTTCCTCCACACAGGCTAAAATTAACCGAGATGCATACCTTAAAATACATGTGTTTTTGGGACTTTGCAGATGCCGTAGTTGGAGGAGTGATCGGCTTGCTGTTTGCCTATATCTGCTATCGCCAGCACTACCCACCCTTTCTGCACATGGACTGCCACCTGCCTTATGCCAGTCTGACTGCCGCCGCCCACACGCCCTCGCATCCCCAGGATGATCCGCAGCCGACTGACAATGCCACCACCCTCCCCCTGGAGGGCTTGACTGAAGGGCCAGTATGACTAGTGGCCACCACCGAGACTCCCCCCAACACCCTAACCAAGCCTCCGAGCCCACCTCTCTCTTCTCAGTGACTGACTGAGAACTGTATACATTCCAGTGGACAGTAATACACCTCACCCACTCATTACTGTTAGAAAACCAGTCTCGGTGACACCTACATTCTTTTGTGTTTATTATTTTTATATCTAGTTCTTGCTCAGCAGCCGTGAAAGTCTATCTTTAGATGTGATGTACGAGAGGAACCCACGAATATGGGACATCACCGCTGAGAGTGAGGGGGAAAAACATGTTTAAAAACCTGAGGAAAGAAGTCTTACTAATGGGTGTGGAGGAAGATGAAAATATTGCCAGTTTTTGCTAGAATCTTTTGCATAATGAGAAATGTGTCTGACAGGCCGTTTAATGCTTGAGTTTACTGAACATTTGGCTGTTACAGGATTAGGCCAGCAAGTTGGGGAGACCCCGAGAAATCCCATAAAATGTCACAGCAATTAAACCATGAAATCAAAACAGTCAAAATATTGGAATATGTTATGTTTAACAATTACAAAACAATTATGGGATTTGATAGCTCCTAGTGCCAGAATCCAACAACATTCCATGTGTTTTAGTTTGACTTTTAGATGCATCCTGCAGTTCAGACGGCACCAACGTGTTGGTTAAAAACTTGAAGACTTGGAGCACTCTTCTAGGTTCACATTTCCTCATTTTTCAATAACATTTGGTTGTCAGTAGCAACTTAATGACACAAACAGAGCCCATACACTCTTGGAGAAAAGCATTGGTCCATGCCAAGGACAATTGTCAGTGTTCCCTAACCCTACTATTTTACATTCACAGCTTTTTTATTACTTCAGTTCTCCTTGGGCTTGAATATTTATGCAATCCTGCATATATCACTATTTCCCCATTCCCCCCCCCCCCCCGTCACCATCCAACTTCCCAGAGGTTGCACGGGGATATGAACCCAAATTGAGTGCAATCAATAACTGGCAGGTGGGAATGCCGCAGCGGAAGTATGTCTTGACAGGCCCAAACTCTAATCTGATCCTGCATTAATCCTCATTATGGGAGGTCAGCCGCTGCTCCTTATGAGCACATTAGGACTATATGAGGTGCCCCACGGACTGCTCAAGCATCGCAAATGGCTTTCACATCCCACTCCAGCCCCGCAAATAGACAATCTGGCATTCAGGAGATGACAGGCCTGAACCCCGGATGGCGATTTTGATGTATTATTCATTCCTAAATGTTCCATTATTTATTCATATTTCCAGCCTTAATTGAGGGACAGCACGTTGAAACAAAGAATACACCAAAGATTCGTAGCGTTTTTTCCTGCTAGGGTTGTAGGCACCCTGTTATGCTTTATTAAAGGAGATGACACACAGCCAGAATACTGGGTCCCAATCACCAACAAAGCAATTTGTAGCCTTTCACAAGTTTTGTTAGAAATTACAGATCATTTTGTTGCCTTGGTTACTGTGTCTTTTTATGCCATTGCTGTGACATTATTGGGAAGGTGCAATCTCAGTTTACCTCTTATCGTACCCAGCTGAAAAGAAAAAAAAGGCAAAGACATTATATTTGCACTGAAAAGTGAATACTGAAAACATGGCAAAAGAGCATGATATGAAATGAACCACAAGCCAAATGTAAAAGGTTATTTTGTAATTTTATTATCTCCTCAATATTTAAGTCAAGCCTGTGTGTGCATTTGTCTGACAATAGTCTTTGTGAAGAGAGCAGTAGATGAAACAGGAAAGGAAAGCTTCTCTCTTTCAGATATAATTTCCTCCAATCAGACCCAATTATGCCTCTATCACTAATGCAAACCATTGGCAGCTTCTCTACACAGTGTGTGTATGCGTGCGGGGTTTGACAAGGCCTCTCCCACACTAATGCAATACAAGATGAAATTTTGGAAGAACAAACCTTTCACCAGAGGGGGAAAAGGTGCTCGACTCTGCAAAACAGACTCTGTGACGGGACTTGTCGAGACCCTGAGAGCTCACTGAGGAGAAACTTGTAACTCTCTCAGGCCTGTGACTGCGAGGTTTCAACATCTTGAGGCAGATTTGGAGACAAAATGATTGTGACACACGTTCATTATGTTCTATAGACCTGCATTTCGCCTGACTTGGCAGCCTGATGTTTGTACTTTGTCATTTTGTTTGGTACAGTGAATATTGGAAAAAAATGTTGTTGAGAAGTTTTGTCTGTAAGAGTAACTTTTTGCTTTATCAGCATTTAAGTTCCCCACTTTCCTTCAAATCATTCCATAATTTGTTTTAATTTGGTGCTATAGATAGTTTTTCAGCAGTAGGTGTCACTTTTTTCAAACGCTGGATGTGTCATTTTGAAATGAACGTTCAATAATTTTCTACAGAGAAAGAAAAAAAAGATTATAATTCACATGTCTTAATAAGATGCACAAGGGCAACCGGTGGTGGATATTTTTTTTAAATCATGTCACCTTCCCAAGGACTGATGGGAGAAAAGCTTAAAAAATATTAAAGAATAATGAAAAATTAACAATTATAATGAATAGATGTCTGAAGAAAAAAGTGTAAGACTTAAGAATCTTTGTCCATGGCATGCCAGTTCCATTTGTGAGAAAAGACTGTTTTCTATGAATAAGCATGTCTGGCCTTGAGAACTATTTGAGCTGTGTTTTGCTGTTTATATTTATGTACAATAAAGGACTGCAGCTGTGTAAAATGTGTCCATGAACAGAAGAAAGGAGCCTGTTGTATCTTGTCTAAGTGTGATCGTTGGAGCCTGTGTTTGCTGCTACGATGGGAACATGCCGCTTCACTTGGACTCAACACATCAGTGGAAACAAATCAACGGTTCAAGGAGGTTTATATTGAAAATGTCCTCCCTGTACTCAAAACATAGGTATTACTAAATGATTGTTTATATGCAAAAGAACAATTTCACATTATGCAGCAAGGGACGTTTGTATAATGAGATATATCCCAAGTTCAGTTCAATGAATTCATGCTTCGACAGACCTGCTGTCATATCGCACATTGCTACTGAGGCAGTCGAGTGTATGTGTGTGAATGTAACTCTGTTTTAAGTGTGCATTGTGCTTTTCTGCATCGGTTGTGTTGCACTCTTGTTTAGGGGAGTTTCCAATAAATGTGTGTATGCTTAAGACTGCAGGAAAATGTTTTCTTCCAAGAAATGTGTTTCAACCATACTTCTCCTTTTAAGCACCATGTTAGCCCTGATCATGTGCTATAGAAACTTAAGTATTTAAAGTTGTGTTTTTTAAGGCCTTATTCAGACCTGATATTAACATCCTCCCTGAGTGATCCAATCACAAGTGGACAGCTCTTGGCCCGTCAGTTCACACTTGGCATAAACATGCGTTGAGAGTGACCCCGCTATGCTCCGATCTCACTTCCCCGCTCCATATACAACACACAATAACAATATATCACTGCGACGAGCAGACACAATGATTTTAACACAAAGAACAAAATATCTTAATGTACAACGTTTGCCGAAATAAACAAGAAGACCCAAACAGTACCGAATCTGTAAGAAGCAGGGTTTAACAAAGTATAAAAGTTTCTCCAAACTCAACAACCCACAAGCGATTTTGTTAAGGCTGTCTGGGGAACTTTCTCCACAGGTCAAAAAATTTGACATGGTAACAAAAAATTATATTCATTTAGAATTTTAGACCAAATGGTAAATCAGTTGAAACAGTGTGTTCGAACAGCTGCTAAATGTTGGCTGTAAAATGCAGTGGACACAGAAGCAGACAGGATGGACCTGTCAACACTTTTTACAAAGAAAGAAACCCCCTAATATATTGCATTTAATAACAAATATAAAAGAAGGTGAGAATGATTTAGAAATGTAGATGTTACAGTTGGAAAAGCTTGAGGCACTGATGTAGTTTTACCACTTAAATCGTGACATTAGCCTTGAAATTGTGATTTGATTTTAATTTGTCCCTTGTCAACATACTGTACTCAAGGCCAGATTACCCAATGTTCTTTATGGGCACAGGCCCAGGGGCCCACGTGCACATGGGGCCCAACGAGCGCCAGTTGGCCCCATGTACCATTCGGTATTTGGCAGATATTCACTCGGGTCCAGCCGCGACTTTACTGAGGTTCACCCAGTGTGGCCCACTAACTTCTCAAACAGATTCTGTTTCCATAAAAAATCTATAATAATAATAATAATAATAATAATAAAGAAAATAATGGTAAAAATTTTCTCTAATGCTTAAGAGGTTAGGGGTTAGGGTTAGATTCTGATCCTGAAATTCTGAAAATGAATTTTTTTTTTAAAAATCTCACCAGTAGTCACCATTTAAAGGGTTATTTTTCCAAATTTTCTTCCGGGGGGCATGCCCCTGGACACCCTTAGTGTTGCTAGGTTACCGACTCAGAGCACCACTGCTACAAAAAAATCTAGGGGAAACACTGTCTCCAGTTTACTAATACAATCTGCTTACTCTACAATCCAGAAGCTGGACACCGCCGCAGAATGCATATAGGGGAAAGACTGGTGTGTGTGCGTGTTTGTATGCGGGGGACCATCCAAGAATTGTGCCCAGGGGCTCCTGCCCTCTTGATTCAGGCCTGACTGTACTGTATTCTCAATGAGCATGAGCCTACTTTCAAATCTTCAAATGATACGGTTGGAAATAATAAATCTGAAGAGCTGAAAATACAATCCCTGGATGTATCTATCCATCCAGGCGCCAAACCCTCGTGGCCTTGTTATTTACACAAAAATGGTTCCTGCTGAATAACAAGACAAAGGCACCGCTGATCAATAAGGTTGTTGCTCCAGACAGCTGCCCTCTTCAGCTGATAGAAACCTTTTGACTGAGGTGCGGTAACAGCCCATCTCATCAGACCCAGGAGTGCTGCAGCAGCCTTCTGAACAGGTTTCCCTTCTGGGAAAGTCTTGCGCAACCTGCAAGATCCTCATTTCAACTCACACTTGTGCATTCATAGCTCCAAGTGTCTGATGGGGTAATATAAGTATATGATCTGATTTTGAGCCTTTGTAATAAATGCCTTTAATTTGGTTTGTGTCTCCAAACAACTGTCCTGAAGTCCTTCTGCACCTGGCCAATTTCACTTCATTTGGAGTTGACAGTGATTTGTTAAAATGGCCTGATAAATGCTGAGAGTCTGAGCTCCTAGGTTAGGTGTGTTGTAGTTTCAGGGCACACAGAGTATTCACGCAGTAAGGCAACCCACAGGAATCGAATTGAAACTGAAGAAACCACGTGCTGTGAGATATTGTGTGCTATCGAGGTAAATCATGCACAAATCACAGCTCCTGTTCCGCATTGCAGAAGATTAATATCTGACACAGCAAAGAGCTGCCTGTCAGTCGCACCTTTGTTTACCTTGGAAATAGAAGAGATGGTTTCCTTTCAGTATGTGCATGATTAGAGTGCTCAGACAGAAACGAGGGTGTCATCCCTCAAAACATCCATATTCTTTTCCTGTCAAGGGCAGCTCATTGTGTCTGGCTGAGCAGCGCCATTATGGCAGTCGAATCAACCTGAATCTAATGCATCAACAGTCAGCTGGCATCTAATATCACTTAACATTTTGGTACCCTTCAAGACGCTGCTCATAATGTTTTCAAGGGGTACTTGAAAAGAGATTTCATGAACCTGTGGTTACATTAGTTCAAACCATGAGGACACCGTTAACATGGTAATAAGATATTGTAAAGCTGACAAAATACTGAATAGCAATGTACGCCAGATCAAACTTTATCGGAGCATATCTATAAAACAATACAAGACACATTTTACCCTTTATACATTTTTTATAGGGTATGCAAGGAACAGCAGATTCATGGTTCGATTTGGTAACTGATATTTGATTAAAAAGGAATGTAATTCACATGAATGTCAATCCTAACAACACTAGTGCAGGCTGAAGCATCGTATTTATCACTTCAGTACAGTTTTGTGACACACTGATGTTGTAACCGCATTTTACAGACCAAGTATAACACAGCTCTCCGATAGAAATCAGTGTTGAAATCCTGATTGGCGCGTGCTGTGATCTCTATGATATGGGGACTAATGACTGAGCGTGATGAGTCAACGTGAGATTTTGTGCACCTGTATGCTTCACATAAAAGTTTTGCGCGTATTATCCTGATGCTGGAGTCGCTCTCACTTGAAGGTAGTGAGAGCTTTGTCGCGAAATGTTTCGGTCACAGTAAACAAAGTCACACTTTCAGTAATATCTCTAAGTTTGTCACAACTAAATGACTTCAGACTCATCTGGTTACAGGAGAGAGGAGGCGTTTTTTATGTTTCGTGTCTGAAATTCCCAACAGCAGCAAGTGGTGATGTAGCCGCTTCAAGGAACTGCTTCATTACAGCGCAAGCTTTAAATAATTAATACACTTTTCTCCCCTACTTGTCTAAATTGGTATCCTCTTTTTTGACAAAATGCAACATTTCTGAATAATGAATATATCTGGATTCTGAAGCATGTGGCAAGTAAAGGAGTCATCAGATCGACTCATGGTTAATGGATCAGCCAAGGAATGTGAGACTCACTTGTTAGAAGTCTCTTCTGTGGAGCTGTAACCAATATTCAGCTGCGCTATCTGGGCATTTCTGGAGGTCAAAATAGTTGTAATGAAAATTTCTTGTAAGGTGGATATGTCATTCACATATTTGGATCACTGGCGCATAATAACTCATTCTGATTTTTTATTCTGCAATAACACATCTGATTCAGATCTTCTCAAAACATGCCGTAGGTGCAGATTGCCATTAGAAGGTTTTGTACTGGGTTACTGAAAGCATGAACAAAACAATATGTGTTGTATTAAATATTATCTGGGTTAAAAAAAAAAGTGCATGATATTTAACATTATCATAAAAACTATGTGCATGTAAGGAGCATGCACAATAAACCTCCGGCTCAGCCTCGATCACAACCGGAAGAGGCAACTGACATTCATAATAGATCAATAGCAATGAGCAGACAGCTGTAGATGTACCTTGCGTGCTCCCGTAAATTCCTCCGGGTACTGTGCTATATCGCAGAACTCACTGGTTTCTGTCATGTCTGCCTCATTAATACACAAACCACAAGTCTGTTGACGTGCAACATTCAGTATAAACCCACAAGGAGGGGGTCTGGGGAATTGTTGGCAAAGTGAGTGGCAGGCTCGCTCTCTTGTTTCTTAAATGCTAAGTAGTGATTGCACTCTTATTTGGCTCACTCAGAGGGGGGGAAATTGATCCACACCATTCAGACACATGGCATAGTCAAAAAGTCAGCAAACATCCTTGAATGGAAGAATGAAGGCTTTGTCACAGGGGAATCACGTCGAATAATGAGAATGCAGCTGAGAAACTTTACGAACTACTCTTTTCTCGCGAACATTCAACTTTATGCAACGCTGAAAAGGAGCTTTCTCTTTATTCTGCTGTGTATAGATAGATTCCTTGACATTATGTTTCACGGTTTGATTGTTCAATACCTCACCTCAGAAATAAAAACTTGTCAGTCAAGATACGTTTTTTTATGTCTACAAGGTCGAGGTTGCCGTTCTCTTGCTTCCCATGAAAGGCTGGTTCCGTTACTGCCATTGTCCTGGGCATTATCAGTAAAAAATTTATGTGTTGGAGAGATGTTTTGCCATTCTGGAAAATGTTGTTTGTATTATGCTGCCGCACAACAAGCCAAGGTAAGACCTGAATAAAAGCTTGTGTAACTCCCTCTTAAAATTGCAATCCTTGCATCTCTGGATCCCCCTTTGACATGGCTTTGTTGCCTAATCTGCTTAAACTATTATCAGAAGAAACACACTTTTATTCTATTACGTTCTATTACCTTCACACTGCCTCTGCCCTGTCTGATTTACTCCCACTTCATCTGTTGTTGATTTTACTCCCACGCTTTTCCCTTCAGAGGGAAAACAGACCTATGTGTGTGTTCATGCGAAAACATGAATCCTGAGCTGACTTTTCATGTAAAATGTATAACTGCTCTATGAAGGGCATGCTATGTTTTCCTTAGACTGTAGCACGTGACAGGCGGCATTTGTTGTTTTGTAATGACGCAATGTTTGAAATCAGAATATAAACAGTGGTGCTGAAGTTCAGGAGTTTAGATTTCACCTCTAGCACTTCTGCACAAAGCTGCTATTCCCTGTTGAATTGGCAGGCTTCGGCTCACTCCGGAGGACACTGCACTGTTACTTGCTCTTCTAAGCTGTTGCTGTTTCATGAGCGTTATTGATGGCTGAGGTGTGAGGAGAGCTAAGTGACACACCCAGAGAACAATCCCTGTCTGCACTGTCAGCACAGCTGAACTTTAATGCCTGGCACTTCTAACCTTCCACAAAACTTTGCAGGGTGCAAAACTTGCAATTTCCCACAACTTTAACGTTTAGCTGGGAGATCATCAAGTAATGGCTTTCATGTGGTTGGTAAGCAGGGTGGACAGTAACAGACAGTTCCTATACCACACACAGCTTCACTGCCCCCTTACAATTCAATGATATCATCATGGTGTCTAATCGCCAAAAGTGCAATATGCCAGACTCTGTTCGTCACAGAAAACAATAACAACAACAACAAAAACATTTCTGTAAACTGCTTCTTCATGTTCAAAGCTCTTGAACAGTTAAGTCTGACTTTGGTAATGATGGTTATGACAGGTAAAGACAATGTTTCCTCACTGAGGTATTTAAACAGTGGTTTGGTTCAGGATAAACACACAATAAAGTTGTCTGTGCTTGTAGTTGTTTAAGTTTTTATGCTATAGTTGGTCAAATCAAATGGGTTTTTTTATGGATTTTTAATGGGTTGCCTGCCAAGTTGACAAAATGAAACTAGTTACTGTGTAGATCCACTGTTGACACATACAAATAATTAGCTAACGATAATGCAGAGATAACGTTATTTGCTAAGGTCCTTTCAAAAAGTGCTCTGTATGTATTAGTCTCGTCAAATAAACCCAGATATTTTCTGTAAATGCTTTTCGGCAACAATACAAAGATATGACATGAAGGTGAAAATGTTCTTATTATTTAAAGGCAACTTTCCCAGTACCTAATCTGATTGGCTGCACACCCAGCTAGTTCAGTAAGATATTTAGTCCAAAGCACAGTATTCCATGATAAAATGGTGACAACATTGTAGAAAAAACATCTGCAATCAGGGACACTTATTTGAGCTTTTTATCTATCAAAATAGTCTTCTCATTTCACAGCAGACATCGGTGATCCTTAGATGGCAGCCTTTTGATTGACATTTTATTTGAAAGGAGCATCTAGACCCTACAACAGCCAATGCTTCTTACTCTTGTGCCACCTACACACCACAATCTGGATGATTGTTGCATCATGTAGCCATTGAGACTCAGAATCTAGTAATATATAGTTTATATCAGATTTTAAAGCCCTAAACTTGAAAATTATGCATTTAGTTTTATGCATTTTTCTCTTTGAATAGGCTGTTTTTCCACCTGAGCACTTGTTTTTTTGACTATTTCTATAAGCATGAACTTAGTGTGAATATGGAAAAAAAGAACTATGAGGACCTTTTGCTCTCAGGCAGAGGTACCTTGAGGTCACAAAATTATGTTTATTCTGCCAGGCTTCTGAAAATTACCATACAAACCATGTGTTTGGTTTGGACCCATTGTGATTTCAAGCTAATACAGGCAGTTATAGGTTAACTGCAGGCTTATTTTTGCATAAAAACATAAATAAATAATTACACTTACAGAGCTTCTGATAGCTATACCATGCCTATATTTCAAATGGTTCAACGACAGATTTTAATTTAATTGGCTACACTGGGATGGGCATTTTAGGATAATTTCACATTCATATTCGAGGAATGGTATATTTGACTGAATGACTTTCAACTGTATCAGAGTAATATTTGATCAGGAGTATCTATATCACTGCCAGTGATATACAGTAATGGAAGGATAACTTATGCACTGTAAACTTACTGGAAGGTCTTTTTCCATGAACTGATGTTAAATGAGTTTTAACACAGCACAAGACAGCTCACCCAATTCAAAGGAAAACACAGGTTCCTCCACTAAGATCTTAGTGTGCAGGGAGCTGTTCTCAGGAGAAAACTCAGTCATTTAAAAAAGTGAAAATCAATAAACATAGCCTCTGTGCTAACCCTGTGATTCACCACTGCAGCCAACAAACATCACTAAGACGGCAGTCAGTGTTCTCTCCCACAGCCGGGGGAACGGGGAATTTTCTGGAGGAGAGCTAAAGGATTACTGAAATTATCTGCTCTGCACCAGGTACAGCAGCCACAGGTGAGCTGCATTATGCTAACAGCTACTGACCTAGTTGTGAACACTTTTAAGAAAGTGGAGGGCTGAAGATTGGATGAGGCTGCCGGGACTCGGAACAGAAAGCGCTATGGACCTGAAGTGTTCTCAGTAGTTGTCACACAGCAATCCAAATTAAGAACGAATTGATTTTGAAAGATTTCGAAGCATTTTTGTGGAATCGGGAAACGTCATGCATGGTCAAAATGTTTGTGAATTTAAATCACTTATAGTCCATATTTCTAAATCATACTGAGATCATTAGAGTGGGGGGGCTGGGGGTGATACACTTTGACATGTATACTGTTTCAAAACTTCTTTAACTCAGTTCTTGCAGCTCAGTAATCCCTCATTATATATCAGGTTAAACACTGTTCATTTATTTGGAGATTTTCTTGTCATTTATGTATGCTATTATCAGTATTGAAAATGATAGTTGTTTAGCCAGCTGGTGCTAGACAACGATCTCTCAAACCAAAACCATGCTTGTGAGAAACGTATTGATGCTCTATGAATGTAAACCACTTCAGCAACAGACCTTAAACTATATATCCATCACCTACAGCGCTGTGTGCATGCTGTTGTGAACTCATCCTGAAATTTTAGGGAAAAAAAACAATAGCATAGGAAGAGGGGGTGTGTGACTGATTGAGGTACGATGTATGGGGTTATGTTTAATTTGTTTGATTCATGATAAAAAAAAATGATTAGAACTCCACATTAATCACCCGCGTCGAACAACATTTTGCTGAAAAAGTAACCAACATTTTTTTCTTCCTGTTCATTTTGCTAACACTGATGATTTCTTTGAAGGGTTACATTTCAAAGTGACGTGTCTGCCAAAGTGATACCTACTCAGCTGTCGGTACAAAATTGAAAATTCAGACTCTAGGAGGACAAATTGATAACAGGTCATTTCCATCTGCAGTTGACTTATGGGTGGCACTTTTACAGGCTGGATCAGCCAGGGTATACTTTTGAGGCACTGACTGACAGACATCGGGTAAGTTATTTTCAGAACAGATGTACGAAGAGTCATTTCTATGGACTGGATCTCCCTCAGTCAGATCAGTCTCCAAATCTGTGTGACAGTAAAGCACCACTGACATATTGACTTATCTGCTATCTGCAGAGCTGTGGGATGTAGGCGTCTGTGGCCACCATGACTGATGACAGGTTTCCTGTTTCTGATTACTTTGTTTGTGGTGTGTGTGTGTGTTTATATATCAGTCTTTTCTTCAGTCTTCATATTTCCAATATGTGTGTTTGTACATCTGCTCAAGTGGACGCCTGGATATCACACAATCCCATACAGGCTTAACATCTATACAGTGATTGTGTACATGTCACAGGCAGTAAGACTGTTTTATCTTAGTTGTGCTTTTTATTATGTTTTATTGGGTTTTTATATATTGAGTTTTATGACTGCATGATTTTACTTGTGTTGTGTTTTTAATAATTGTATTTATTGTGTTGACTTTAACTGCATGTGTTTTGGTTTTGTTTTTAGTACTGCCTATGAACGCACCGTTTTGATTGCTGATCAGCTGCACCTGTGAGGTTCCATTTTGTTCCCTATTTACCAGCCACCAACCCACTAAACAGGGGCTAGAGACACAGACGGAGACACACAGAAAAAGAGACATGAGTGACGCCAGAGAACGCAGGGCCGCACGAGGAGACCAGGCCTGCCAACTTCTTGGCAGGTCTGGTCGGCGGAAATAAGAAGCCTGGTTGATGGAGAAAGCCGAGTGAACGAGAGAGTGACACTGACGTCAAGGGGCGAGTGAGCACACCAGCGAGGCGCTGGGTCTCCATGAGGGGACCAGACCTGGTCTGAGGGCTCAAAGAGGCTGGAGTCGGCGGGACAGCGCGAGCACCGGCCGCACACGAGAGAAACCCAGAGCGTTACTGCTCGACGTACTCGCACCGGCAGAGCATAGCGCTGTGCCTGGCGGGTGAGTTTCCCTTTGGGCCCTAGTAGCGCTCTGGTATGTGTTGGTGCTGGTGAAGCTGTAGTCCGCGAGGTGTGTGGACCCCCGATTGGTTGTGTGTTTGTACTTTCCAGGTGACCTCCGGGGCGCTGATTGGGAGGAGCCGCTGAGGTACCTCAAGCCCCTGAGGAGAGATGGCAGAGCTCCGCCCCTGTATTCGGTCTGGCTGGCACAAATGGACTCGCTTAATTATGAATGGACTATTTTAACAAATGCAGCTTCCATTTTAAGAACTCGGTTTTAAAACCTTTCAAGGTTTTAATGTTCTGTGGTCTCTTTTATGAAAAATATCTTTTAATAAATTGTGTGGTGCACCGGCATAAATTGTCTTTGTCCTCTCCCTCACCTGGTCGCTGTCAGTGTGCTCTCCCCCGATAAAATTCACCAGAACCTGTGTTCCCTTTAAAAATAACCTTTTTACTCAATAGTTGTCTCCACTTCTCATTTCCTTCCCCACTCTTTACATACACTGTAGGTTCTTTTTTTTTTTTTTACATTAAAATTTAAATCATCGAGCACAAGATGGCAGGGTTGGTTGTCATGGCTATCTTTTTTACTTTCGATATACCTGTTGAGTCAACATCTGCAGTCATCCATATTTGCTACATGCACTGTGGGGTAATGGGAACAAGAATTGGCTTTCCAGTATCAGCTCAAAATGACAAAATGATTTTGTATTTGTCACAGTTAATGTTGTAACTTATGGGCGATACATGGTCTTTGGGTATTTGCAAAAATACTTGTCATAAGTGCAGTAAATATGCTTCTTTGGCAGTCTGAGTTTAAAAAAAACAAGTGGGTATTATTTAAACTTACAGTAAATTCCCTCTATGGGTGACTGTCCCTCCACTTTGACTCTGCTGAAGCCTCATATAAGCTGTGGCTGGCCTGAAGGTATCGAGCACATTTTCACCTCTTGCCATGTACATGAATCTTTCCAATGGACTGTTGGTGCGGTCCATGTGGATCCAGCCAAAAAGATTGTGTACTGACTCATGCTAGCTCTACACTAGTGTGTGTTTTGGTCTCTGAAATGCATTCAATCCTCGGATAAGTTCAAATTCCTCACCCAAGTTTCAACTTGTACAGACACATCTTTCTCCTCAGTGTATGCTGCTAAGGGCAATCTGTTCAACCTACCCACATCTGCCCATTGGCTTTGTATACAACTGTGCTGCCTCTATCACCACGTCGTCTGCACAAAGTAAGGAATGCACATTTACACAGACGAGGGCTGTAGATTTTGTGCTCCATCTTTTGCATTAAATTCATCTTAGCAAGGCCGGTATTCACAGCAGAAGCAATAACAGCAACCAATAATATAGCATACAATGAGAAAAAAAATGTGAATCTAATGTGAACCAATCCTTTAAACTTGGGGAACATTTCTACAAGCATTTCACCATCTTAAAATTCCTGTGCTAGCCTGGTACAGTATCAGCTATCGTCTTACATCAACTTATATATTCATAGAACATTAACAATCTGTCTAATCTTTTCAATTTATTCATCTATGGCAATCACAGTGCAAAGTAAAATTGCAGATCCCCTGAAAGATACAGGTGCCCATGTGTGGGAGACTGTATCGTGTGGCGAAAACCCTAAAATTCAATCTGTTGCAGCTGACCGACTCGAGGAACATTAGAGCCCCAGGATTACCCGTCAACCTATTTACAGACATCCTGACTCTGGGGATACCGAAGGCATGCTTCTGTGCATGCTCACGCATATGCATATACTTGGGTGAGTGTGCGCTCATGCATGTCTGGGCACCTTTCCATCCACCTGCAGGTCTAGCAGTGGGCCGGGGAGACCTACAAAGAATGAGAAGATGAAGCTGTAGAGAATCAGTAGTCTGCCATAAGTAACACCACCTGCCTTTTAAAAGCAGAGAAACATCAATAATTCAACAGATACAATAGCTCATCGCAGGTTACAAACCTGTGTGTCTGGTTATATCTCTGCTTTACAACATCCTGCCTCAGCATCCTCCACTGTCACACATAGTGTGTAGTCAAACAAACATCCTGCCTCGGATCTGACAAACAAGAAACTTTTACGAAAATACTGCTGCAGATCTATTCCTGTATCCTTACTCTAATTACAGCTTATGTGATGGATGCTGTCACCTCATTCTGCTTACCTCTAAACTGTCAGTCATATATAAAGATTATTTAAACAGCAGAAATACATTCTAGCTTTGTATCAATGTAGTTCTATTGGTTGATTGGGGATCTTGGTCTAATTTTTTTCAACATATAATTTTTTAACAGACTTATGAAGATGAATATTGAACTTTGGTGCCATGACCATCTGCTGCATTGTAAATAAATATTTCCCAATATTTTGGGACATACGCTAATTGGCTTTGTCATGCCAAGGGCAAGATGAAAGGATTGATACAGCTCTCATTTCTGCGTGGTAAATATGTCATTACAGCCAGTAGCAGGTTAGCTTAGCATATATACTGGAAACGGGGAACCAGCTTGCCTAGCTCTTTCCGAAGGTCACAAAGTCTGCTTACCAGCACTTCTCAAACTCTTCAAAAAATTCAAAAATTACAGTGGTAAGGTCGCTCTAAATTTCTAGGAGGCAGCATATCAGTTCACAGCCGCTGCTGGTCGCTAAACTCTATGCTGAACCCGTGCTAGCTGTAGCTAGCTGCTGTCAGGTGGTTAGCTCAGTTAGCTGTGCAGCTAGTGGCCATGTTACAGTAGCTGACAGTCAGCTAGGAGTGTTTTGTTGGTGTTAACACACAAAAAAATAGAGCCGTGCTCAGTAGCCTTCCAGTGAGTATGGCTGTACACTTGACTGACAGGGCACAGCCTCTGACACTTGGCCTACTAACACCTGTAAGAGACGTTATAGGTCCTGAGTACTAGTGCTAGGTGAAAACTTGAGATGACCTCCACATCAGGTTTCATCAGTGTACTGATATCACTGAATAAGTCATGTGCTGGCTGACACCACACTGCTTTGATAGGAAAATATCTGTATCTGTGGCTGCAACACTCTCACATCCAGTGAGGCAGCAGAAACAAACATTGCACTGAACTTCTTATATCAAAGTCTTTCTTGATTAACTGTCACTATTTCCTCCTCGTGGTTTTCTCCAAGGATAAGAAGCTGCTGCTGCTGAAGGTGGTCATAAATTAACTCGGTCTCAGTAACAGTCGAGCTCAGAGGTCTCCATGATGGAGAATGCACTGTGTATTTAACGACCCACTCTCCCGGAGCATGAAAGAGCCTAAGTAGAGATTTCTTTTGATTTGGGCTGTATTATAATAAACCAAAAATATTTAGTTTACTACAAAGCCTCATCTTGCCCGAGGCACAAAAACTGTCTCAAAAATATCTGTCCCTGAAAGAGAAGTGCCTCGTTTCAGCCTGGCAGCTCCACTGCCCCAAGGCACCCCGGAGCTCTCTCCCCCTCTCTCTCAGTCGCTCTCTCTGGAAACATCAGACTTCACAGGTTAAGGTAAATATCACATCGAGGAAAGCTCCTATACATTTCATTAAGTATTTTAACAATGAATTATAGATAAATGGTGTTTGTTTTACAGCTGCGGCTGGTGCTGTCGAGGTGCACCTTTTATAACAAAGCAGCATAAGAGGAAAGCAAAGACGTTGTTCAAGGAATGTATTTTGAGATCTTCGTTGGAAGCCGCACGTCAGTTCTAAACAGAGATGTGTTGAGCAAAGAGACTCAACAGACAGGATAAATATTTAAACTGTCTCGCTTCTTTGCCTATTTATTCATTTTATCTATTTAATTGGCTTTCAATCCCTTTGCCGCGTTCCAGATGATGAATCGCAGACAAATCGCAGCCAGTTATATTTTCCTATGAAGAACTTGTGAAGGTAAGTTTGTCAAAGAACTTTCTTCCATAAAGGAGGCCATGGTTTTTCCAAGTGTTTGTCAGATTTTTTTTCCTAAAAACTTTTGAAAAGATATTTATATCATTTTGTGAGCCGATACTGTAAGTCTCAGACAGTGATTTCCTTCATCTGATAACTGTTTCAGAAATCCTGCGTCGTTTCTATTGCACAGATACATCATCTTTGTGTGATATTGACGAGCAACAGTCCGAGGCATTCCCAGATTAAAGTGTCCTCTCACTTCCTCTGCATTATTCAGGTGTCGGGCCTTTTTCACGCAAAAATGATATCCGCGAAATCTCTAATTGCCTCGGTTGGTTAATTTTATGCACTCAGACACACACACAGACGTGCTAGCAGTCGGCCGGCCCTCTGAAGTGGAGATGATGTGTGAATCTGGGGCATGCAGCGACTGATGTTCAGCACTGATGGGCATTGGCACCACCACCACCAAGCCCACAAGGCGCTCAGCAGAGGAGAGGGGCTACAGCTGGCCTGGATAAGCTTCGCCATCGAGACCGACAGCAACCTGGCCTAAACACGTGGGCCATCCCCGGACTCTTCCAGGATGCTGCTGCTGCTGTCGTCTACTCTGTGAAATACTTTGTGACAAATGACAGTAACACATAGTGTAAGGACATAGTGAAGAGACCCACTGTGAGTATAATAAGAATGAAGATTGCGCTTTTGAAACATGAAGATCAGTGATTCGGCAGCAGATTATCAAATTATTGCAAGAGGGTGTACAGATTCTAACTGAACCTACCCCGCAAAGATCTGAGCCAGTTTGCTACTGTCTGATATTAATTCAACATCGGAGAAGAAACAACTCATGTAGTGTGTGTGTGTTTGTGTGTGGGGGGGGGGGGGCGGGGATCACAGGCACGGGCTAAGAATGGGAAAAAAGCTAATGAGAAATAAGTTCAAAGTGAGGTGAATCTATGTGTTTGCCTTTTTTTCTGTGTTGGATTTCAGGCACCGTGCAAAGGATAAAAGACAATGAATGTATCAGAACCCAGCAGGATTTTCGTGCTCGTACCACGAAAAGTTGCTTTACATTGCCTACACTTTTAGCATGAACAGATGTGTGTCTGAGCTTATTTTTCAAACAGTTGTTGTGTGTGATGTTTCAGATTCAGTGAGAATTTGGAATGCCCTGTGATCTGCCCAAGCATACCAGATCTTACATACGTGATGGGTGCTCTTGCCCTACTTCCCTAACTCTTTGTACAGCCTGTTTCCCCTCAGCAAGAGCAGTATGCTGGCTAACATGATTGGATTCAGCAGTTGCGAGTCTCCTGTTCAGTGCTGTCATTCCTGTCCTGTTTATTGCTGATAAACTCAAACTTTCTTGCCGAGTCACTGCTCTTCAGGACCCTCACTTGGATAACAATAGATTAAGGCCACCTTGCCCCTATCTCTCCATTTTGCATATTCACATCTAAGGGTAGGGTGTCCTGATTCTCATGCTAAGGTTAGCCTGTAAACAAGCTATCATTATTGGCCAGATTGCAAGCAAGTGCATCATGCTCTTCTATCTCCATCAGATAAATGGAAAATGGCATTGTGCCACAGTAACACAAGAAAAATCACAGGAGCAGAAGACTGGAACTGTCCAATCATAACGTCAGTGATGACACCAATGGCATACATGAGGGTCTGGAAGGATTGTCCCATTGTTACCCCTACTCTGTTCTGAGGGACAACTGGTTCACTCAGAAACGAGGTATAGAGGTACAAAATTGGAAATGCACTTGAGACTTAGGCTCTGGTCCGATGCAAGCCCCCTACAAAGGCGACCCCCTGTCAGACTCCATCACTGCTTACAAGAGCTTTTGACATGGCGAAAGTCAGAAGCTGTCAGGTTTTCATTTCTGTGCAAATTTTTTCTCCATTTGTGAGCAGCAGAATAACACTGGTATATCGTCACCTTTTGAGTAGATATGGTAAACTGAAACAAAGTTGGAGGACCATGGCCGCTGTACTACTCAGAAAAGGTTAGAAAGTTAGAAAATAATTATTTCCATCAACTAGGCTTGACTTGACCCCTCCCGGGAGCTAAAATATATTGCTGTTGATTTACAAAGGGTCACACAGTAAGCTTTATGTCAAATGAAAAAAAACTTAACAAGCTATGCCTCCCACGCAAGCGAGGTCAATTGGCATAAAACCAAGAGCTTGCAGCGAGCTGTGCTTCAGGCAGTAAGTTGCCCCAGAGACCAGTATAATGTACATAAGAGTGTATTAATTCCGTTCAGGACTTCATTTTCCCTGTTTTCACACACATGCAGGATACAAAAGATATGAAGAGCATTGTCACCGTTACAGATTAATTGTGTATTAATTGTGGGGAATAGGATGTCTACTTGTTGCCGTGGTTACAAGTGTATCAGCGGTAATGAGATGCCCTTCCTATCCATTGGCTTCCCTGTTGTTGCTCTGCAATTATGGTCTTCTTCACAATAGTGTTCAGAGAAAAATACCATTTCCACTGAGCTTAACCTTTGCAACGGTTACTGTCGAGTAATAAGCTATGAGACATCAAACCGTCTCTGAATGAATTTCACAATTTGCTCGCCTCAGTCCATTTCCTAATGGAGAGGGGGGCTTTGTTAGCTGTAGAAGTATCAGGAATGATGCACACATGAACAAATAGGTTTGTTTATCCAGTCATTTCCATTTAGGCTGACACGCCTCTCATCCATCCGAGGGGCTTTGTGAGGAGCGAATGAAAGATGATGCCTTCAGGCTGGTCGATGAGGTGCCAGCTGCCGTGAGCACCTATGTTCATTATCATATAAAGCAGGAGATGTATTGGATCTAGACTCCAGCTCAGGGTTTTTACTGCTTATGTGGCTTCATTAAATATGCATGAATCATTTCAGTGATTTACAGATGATTTCCTGTATATGACAGAGGCATAATGTTTTGTACTGTGTCATTTGGCAAGATGTGATAACTACTTTGCTAATCTGTATGAAAACATGTCAGTGTCTTCCTTGTCACTCCTACAAGCATCCTCAAAGGATCCTGTTAAGATATTTTTGCAAGCACCCATGTCAAATAAAGTTTCCCTTGTCTTTTTCCTGTATCTCAGTCATTACTCTTACTTTGAAATCATGTATGAATACTATATTAGTATATTAATATAAGATGCGCTAAAGTTGCTTCTACTCCCTGCTTTCATTATCGCTAATTGAAGCCAATTAAATTCCAAACTGTATGGATGCATGGATATAAACACTAATTTGATGCATCCAAGCATGAGTAAACAATATGGTTACTTATGGAAAACATGGCTCATACAGACTTATGCCGTGGCGGACATAAGATGTTTAAAGGCTGGGGCAGCGCCCCACCCCAGGGCACACCAGCGGCCCAACAACAATCAGCATACAGCTGCAAATACACATATCTCTCAAGCACATTCAGCATAACAGTAGCAAAGAAAATTCAACGAAGCAGTCAAATTACGCTGTTATAGGGAAGAGGAACAGCAAGAGGTGGTATTTAATTGGTGCATGTTTTTCAAACACACATTGAGATATGCTAAAACATGTTGAGGTGGATAAAGTGTTGGAATATTTTTAAAACCTAGCTCTTCAGGTGCCACCTTTTCATCCTGCAATTTTAAGTCCCTGATTTTGAATCCAGTGCAAAAACCTGTCCAGGATCACAGCTAAACTCAGAAACCTCAGCAATATTTCCTGAGAGTTCACACTCATCAGTGTGTAGGTTATTACTAATCTTCTTATTCCACTGCCAGTCGGATTACCTGACTGCTGATATGTTGAATAAACCTTCGTGTGTTTTCCCTCTCCTTCTTCCCTCAAGCTCCCTCCTCTCGTGAGTGTGTCCAGGCAGAAGATGCAGTCAGTAATCATTTAGTTGCAGCTGGCAGCACACATTTGCACCATATCCAGGGATTCCATCTCATACCCGCCATGAATGCTATCTTGAGACATTCACAGACGTGCTCTGCTCCGTCTTGGCTACAAGAAGCTTTGTTTTCTTATCTGTGGGGTAAAATGTTCCTGCAAAAACTGATAATGCATAACAGTAACAAACATATAGCAGCGCACCATACAGTTGTTGTGTTTGTCGGTTGTTTAAATTCAGACTGCATGCATAATTTGGAATAGTTGCATAATTTCTGGTAACTCTAACCTAGTAGTTTTAATTATCAGAAAGACTTCTTGAGTACTCTAGTTGCTCTGTAGGGCCTGTATGCTTTTGTCTGCTTGGTGAGCTGCCAGTAGCTGTGATTGGATGAGCGTGTTGCATACTGTCACATCCTTGCAAGGACACATTCAGCCCTTCATCAGGAGCCTCGCTCAGTGACCCTCAGATGTGTTTCTGCCAGCATTCATCAAATCTCTTGCGCTTCTGTCTTTTGCCCAAACTATGTAACCACTTACACACATGCACAAAAACACGCTGGCTTTGCTTTTTTTATCTGAAATGCAGAGGTTTGGCTTTCAACCCAGCAACTGTAAAACAAACTGTTTTTTTGTTAATTTTCTCTGTTCTGCTCTGGTTGCTGCAATGGCTGAACTCCTGCTCATTAGGAGAGACGGGGCCACAGAGTGTCCTAGGCTCATACTGTTCCCCTTCGTATGGGAAACAAACCCACTATTAAAAGGAAACCCATTAAGAGTGGCCATTAGTGAGCGTACAGTGGAGACACATAAAAAGCAAAATAGTACCACACATTCTGGTGGAGAGAGATAGAGAGTTTCCCATTGCACTCTTTCCTTTAGCATCTGGATAATGGGGTTTATATTTGTTTTCCACTGGTGGACACCAGCTGTATCACAAAGAACAAAGTTCTGGCATTGCTACTTAAAAACAAGGACTTCATTGCAAGCATAAATGATAAGTGAAAAGCGTGACTTTGTTTTTGGCAGCATTTAGAGCAACAGAGAAGCGACTTAATTAAATCTAAGATGCTTTTGTCATTGAATGCTTGAAGCTGCTGTTAGTTTTTATTAAAAATAAGTATTAAATAGCTCTAAATTCCCACAGTAATCATGGTTATAGGGTGTTCGGTCAGTAACCAATGTCTTTCCTTTTCTCACTCCTGCAGTAAAAGAGACATTTTCTGGTATCTCTGCCCGACAAAGAACCCCAACTAGAGGCAGTCTGTTCTTGAGGTCTCACAGAGCAGGATCCTCCTGATTGCTGTGCTATCTGGACATTACCGCTCAGCGTTCCTGTGGTGAAACAAAGGGGATGCTAACTGCTAAATGAATCAGTATCAGCCAGAAAACCTGACCAATACCAGAACTCAAAATATGCCCTTACCAAACAATCCCAAAAGTAGTGTCCCCAAATTATTCTTTCACCTTGGTTCTGTAATTGGCTGCACGTAAGTAGATATAGTGGATTGTCACATATACAAAGCTTTATCAACATGTAACTACAACCTACACACTGGCGATAAAACTGACCTTGTGTTTTGTCTTTTTGCTTTGTCTTCCTCTATCCCTGTTCTTCCCTGACCAGAAATCATGAATGTACTGTTTTTACCTCACATGCATTTACTGTACTTTACAGTATTTCAGTCATATCCTAATAGTAAATCCTAGTACTGTATGCATAAATGAGCTTGGTATTTACTGTCAGCATTTTTGTTTACCTAATTTCAACTGATACACATTATCTTGTTATTTCACCACATTTTAATAAGATACATGGTACATATACAGTTGTTACAGAATTAAATTGATTTCAGCCCACCTGTTCGAGGTGTAGAAGGTTACCATCTTAGAGTGAGAAAAAACAGACAACCCTTGCCATCCCTGGAGCCTCGCTGCCAGCATGGCTAAAAAAACCACTATCTTGGTTTAAGCATTTTCATATAAAATGTTTTGTGTTTTTCACCATGAGGTCAGTTAATCATGTTTCTTTTTTACCAGCTGAAGTGAGTTCTTGTATGAACTTCAACAGCTCCTCCTCTCCCACCCACGCAGTAGCCGAAAGGTCAGTGCTGCTGCACCAGTTAAACATCCGACTCAGCCGAGGTTACTGTGGAACCTAATGCCCTGAAATGTTTTCCTGCTGCAACCTGGTTCTTAATAAGTTCCCAAGTTCACTTTAATAAGCACTTGGATGAGATGAAAACAAACATGTTTTTGCTGATGTATACAGTACGGGCGGCGCAAGGGGAAATGTTTTCTTTTCTCTGGTTTAAAAGGTTATCATCAGTCCGAGCGAGCGTGCACATTTTTTTAGCAGCGCTGCTTCACGTTTGTCCGTCCAGATGTTCAATTTATTCATCTAGCCGTGACAGCTTTTTAAAATTGCAAACTTTCTTGAATGGCAGCGGTTGTGCAATAAATTATTCATGTAAAAATGCTATTCGGCCATTTTTTAGGCCATCTCTGTAAGCGCCAACAGCCACACAGCATTAAGGGGAAAAGTAAGGGTTTGCTTGTGTTAATTTCTTCTGACAGTGTCAGCCCACACCCTGTCACAACGTGTTTTGTATACAGTCACCATCCTTTAGAATGTTATGCACCCTTAATTTTTAATACCGCACCTATACAAGAAATACAAATTCTGTAAAAGGAACAAATCTTATCAAATCTGCAGTCTACTGTGGTTAATAAGCACATGTTCTGATGAACTGAAAGTCGACAGAGTTCAAATGTGTTTCTGTGAAGGACTCGTTAGTTATTCTCGTGATATTTTCTTCAAAGTCAAGTTCTGACGGACCAGACAGGGATGACCTCTTGAGGGCCAAACAAGACCACATTTGAATGTGCTTCAGCACAACTATACAGTAGGCTGCGAGTACATCAGCAACAATGCAGCTGTGTTTGGTGTCATGTTTTATTCAAAGCCCTCCTGAAAAGAAAAGACCTTGGAAGAAAAGAAAAAAATTTTTTTTGAGGGGAGAGACAGGGGAAGTAGAAGGGAGGAGGAGGAGGAGGAGGATGAGGAGGAGGAGGAGGAGTCAGCAGAAATAGGCCTCTTTTTGACAGCTGAGTCCAGCCTGAAAGAACTCAGATTGCACTCCTTTAATCTCCAATATATTTCTTTAGGGCAGTCGGTATGTTGAATCATAAGTTTTTGCTCTCAGCCACAAACTGAGCTTTTTTACATTTTGCTTTTCACCTTCTGCTCTGATCTGTTGCATATTTCCAGGTTTGGGTTCATTGTAATGGGTCAGGTGGCAGAACAGAACTTGAAATCAAAAGTGTTTGCTCTTCTTCCAAACAGTCACTGCCTGGAAACAGATCTATATAAAAATTTATGGACTACCCATGTGTAGATTTATATAACACTGGCAGTCTACCGTAAACACATTGCCGACTTCACAATTAAAGCCCGGTCACAATAAATACATACCTCATATTTCTGAGTTTACATAAATTTTTTTATTTTAACTCCCACCTGATAGCAAAGCCCCTCAAGTCTGACAGGCGATGAATAGCTGCAGGGCACAAATCACTTCCTAAATGGCTGTCACTGACATAAGCTGTAATCAAACTGTTTGCAAAGCAAAATAAATCCATCACCTGTGTAGGAGATGACAAACAAACCCCCTTTCCTTCACATCTGAGGAAATGCAGCTGTGTTAACTAGAATAAATGGAATGCAGTCCTTTAAAATGGACAGGTGTTTAAATACTGTATGATGGCCTGCAACACAAACGTTGTCTCTAGCCACTATTTCTTTATTTATATAATGATATTTGGGACAGTGTTGAGGTTTAAAGTTTGAGGTTGAAGTTTAAACTAAGATCTTCTGCACTGCTAAGCTCCTCGCTTCCTCAGTGCGCCCTGTCTGCGGGTCAGATCTCGGTTCTGTGTCTGGTTTGGGACGTGATCAAACTTCACCTTTGTCTTTTCCACTCTGTTGCACTTTATCTCACTAACATCCTCGCTCCTGCCACCCTGGTGTCTCTTCCCCTCTCCTTTCTCCCCGTCACTGCCTCAGGGTCACTGCAGTGGAACCTGCTCTCATCTCTGCAGTGAAGGTGATTGATTACCCATCAGCGCCTCAGACTCATCTACTCTTTCCATCCCCGCTACACAGTCGCTGGTCGTTTTTAAGGGCTAGCATTGTCCTGAGCCAAAAAACAAGGGTGTGACGGACTTTGATTCATGCCCAGTGATATAAAAATCCTCTAATCTCGGTCATTACTCTAACCAATTTCAACTCTTGGCTCCCAAAGAGCTGAATGACCTTCACACTCCAGTTAGAAAAGATCAAAGTCACTTCTCATCGTCTGTAACAGGCGACTAAGTCATCTTTTAGTCATGACTGTACCACACTGTCTTATGCCATTGAAATTTCACCTCTGTACTCTTTAAAAATGTGCTCTTTAATCGAGTATTCTGTTTCTTTTGACGGTACTTATTCCATTTTAGTTGAGTTTGAGTTCAGTCGTTTTATCATCCTTGATGGGAAACTTTGTTTGCAGTCAGGGGCACGACATTGAAAAACAGCAAAAGGACAAAGAACAAAAATGCTTCCTGCAGAGATAATACACACAACACAAAGTACAAGGTACAAGCTATGAGCTATGCATGCTGGGGTTTAACCAATCACTGCTCTATGAGGAACTACCATCAGCTACAGGTGTGGTTTAGATGTTATAACCAGTGAGAGAAGCTACAACAATTAATTTACTGGTATTCATTTATTAAATAACATGAAAGTAAGAAATACATAGCCAGCCAGTCGGTTTTGTTCTGGTTTGAGTTTTTGGTTTTTGGTTTTTATTGCTTGCCCCTTTCAAAACAGTTTCTTGCATGCCTTTCCGACCCTTCTGGCGCATCAGGTTGGGAAAGATCACGGAACATGGAACATGATCAATCTTTGGCGAGTGTGGGGTCTCGACACGACAATTAAAAACATTTCACTTCTTAAGGAAGTCCAAACAGTGTTGTCACATCTTAAAGTCGAGGTCAGAATTTGAAGCAAATTTTCAGGTTCCTGTCGGTAACTGTTCCAGTATATTTACAATCTTTTAAATGTATCATCACTGTAGCTTTAGACATTTCATAAATAGAACTACAATAGTCAGTCCATTTCACATTTTTAAGACAGGATTGCCTCACCATCTGTGTGAAAGAAGAGATGAAAGAAGCAGATCCGCCAGCAGTAACAGAGGGGCAACAGAGGTGAGACGACCTCTGTGTGTAACGGTCAGTCAGCAGTGCGGGACAGGTGTGTGATGGTCTGATGGCATTCATAGTCTGACAGCTAAAGAGATCCTACACTCATCAAATAAAGGAGAAATGTCCCACACTTCAATTCCCGCAGCAAAGTTCCAAAACCAAACAACAGTAATGTGGTAGCAGGTAGTGTCTTCAGCAATGTGATGTAATGAGGAAAAAGATGCCAAATTTGTACATGGAAAAGTTGCTGTTATCCCGCCTGTCCCACTGATTTGTCACACTCCCAAAGAAACAGCGAGAGCCAGGCAGCTCCTGAATTTGACGGGCAATGATTATGTGACACGATGTAGAGCAAAAAACTTTAACAAAAAAAAAAAAAATCGCGAAA
This sequence comes from Sparus aurata, assembly GCF_900880675.1. Lineage (NCBI taxonomy): Eukaryota > Metazoa > Chordata > Actinopteri > Spariformes > Sparidae > Sparus > Sparus aurata. The sequence continues at coordinate 14,701,360 of NC_044201.1, read as the reverse complement.
CTTAATGAGGAAAAGTCACCGCATCAGCCCTACCAACTGGTACCAACTTCCCCCCCAGAAAACAGCATCCCTCTCCACAAGTGAAGGCCAGGCGGGTTCCACTACTAACTGATCTAACTAAGCGATTTTGTGGTTATGTAATTTAGAGCAAAAATCTTCTCTTTGTTACTTTTTAACAGTGCATGATGGGTCAGGATCTCAATCACAACACTCTAACAGCATCCACATGATTATAAACAGTCATTGGATACATTTTTAGATTTACAGGCAGAAACGTCTTTAAAAAAATGACACAGATCTCATGTCATGATGTGTTCCATTGTGCCTGTTTTGGCACCACAGCACTGGCATGCTGTATAAAATGACACGCTGGAGCAACTTCATGCCAACGCTGCTTGGTTTAGTGTTCATCGCGGTGCTATTTCAGAGCCTCTGAGTGAAAAGAGCTATTGTATTCATGCTGTAAACAGATTTTCCAGGGGATCTTCCTTTTCTACAGGATAGGAACAATTACATTAGAAGATTATGTAATGGGATATGTGTGAGAGGCGGTGAAGGTGAATTACTTCATTCAGTGCTTGCAGTATGTCCTTGACGCTGCATTTGGTCATGTTGTTTGATGTGTAGGAAGGAGAAATTAGCTGTGATGTGAAACAGATATTCTGCTTGAGGGATGGATCCTCGTTGGTGTGTTGGAAATGGCTGTTTGAATTATTGACTGAATTATTGGTGTAGCTGTGGAGAGCATTATGGTCTGATAATGTAACATGATGGTGGCCAGAGAGAAGGTGTTCGACATTAATCTGGGTATTTCTATTGTAAGCTTTACCAATAGGTCAGTGATTTACATGGTAGTATACTATAAGCTCGACTGAGAGGGGAGAAAGGAGATTAAAGGGAGTGTAATAGACAATTTTACAAAACTTTTCATTTAATAGGGTTTTTCCTGCTCATAAATTTGGGAATTTTGGCTAGATGACAGTCAAGATATATTCCAATGTAACGTTAATTGTACAATTGTACAAATCCTAGTAGGCAACTGGCATTTGCAAATTATGTGAATTTGGCAAAACTGTTCTCTATTTCTGTTCTTATTATCAGCCTTTACTGCATCATTTAAAGATAAATAGGTGAAAGTGGTCCGAGCCATCTGACATTTCTGCTGTACTGAGTTAATTTTTTATAATATATATTTAATGCTTTGTAGCATCTGTGATAAACCAAAATCTACGTATCTGGGCCATCTCACTGCAAAACAATATTACAGCTAGTTAATGAAAGTGTTCAAAGTTATTAAAGCACGCATGCATTTTAGATGATTGAGACACTTATATCATGAAAGAAGATCAATAAAACTGAATGTTGTTAAGCTGTGTGACGGGTTTTCTACCTGGAAGTTATGACCTATGTTAAGATAATTACCCTGCTGCCAGTCATGCAAAGTGCAGAGGTTGATGTAAATGTTTGATATCATTATCATCAACATTTGCGTCAGAGAAATAAAATGAGTACGTCATCAGTGTATACATATTGCTGGACTGTAGTCATGCAGGTCAGGGTTTTTTTAATAACCCGCACCCAGCCAACTCATTATGAAAGCCAATCTGTGCTGGCTGACCTGCCATAATATCCTCTAATTGGCTACCCATTGCAAAAAACTAATTTGTGGACTTAATTAGCCGAATGCACAGGACAAAGGACTAAAGCTGAATTATGATGGGTTGACAGCCCTGATCATCCACTCACCTGTGTCTTTTGTGGAACCTGTATCAACTTGCACTCCTGTGAATGACGGGAGTTCAGGGACAGTTTGCAGATGTTAAAGAAAATCATTCAAGTCCTGTTGAGCAGTTTGCTGTGGTGATGTGTTTATTCAAAGAATACCGGTAAACTGGTGAACCGACAGGCACAGAGCGGGTCTGAGCCGGTGAGTGGACCCAGAGCAAATAAAACAGTAGCATTTTATACAGTAAGAACAAAGAACAGGGAAAGGCAGGTTCAAACAAAAGGTAAACAAAAGGTATGCAAAGGGTGGGTGTCATGGGGCAGACATTTAACATAGTGATCAGGGTGGGTCCAGGAGTCCTTAGACCAACTGGTGTAATGCAAATGTGTATCTGCAGGGTGCCGGAGACAGACATGAATCACCATTTTGGTCTGGAGGTCAAATGGCTCCCTCCAGGCGGCACCTCAAATGTGTATTTTCTTCCTCAATTCACCTTCTTTTTTTTTTTTTTTTTTTTTTTAAATCACAAAGTCTTTCACAGTCAATTTCAAGGCTAAACAAAAAGTCTGGATTTTTTTATATCTCATGGTTGTGGTTGTGTTACAGTGAACGCATGCTATTAGTAGTCGTTTGCGTGACAGGTAACTTGCACATAGATTTGAGACAAGTGATCGGAAAAAATATAACTTTGAAAGTTCCAAATCCAAACAAAACACATTCAAAAAACTGAATAACCAAAAGACAAATCCAGTCAAATAAACCAAGCGTAGCAGGTTATGAAAATGTATTGGCAATGTTATGCAAATGGCTCGTTATTTCTTGTAATGTGGCATTGTGGTCAGGTAAAACATCCATTCAGCAACATTAAACATTCAGTTCAAATTACAGCGCAGGTTCCTCCTTGAGAGGCCAATAAGTAGTCCAGCACAGCTCGATTTTGTAACATCATCATTCTTACTGCAGTCATTTCTTGTGAGAGCATGGACCTGTCTTTTGCAGTGGAGTTTGCGAGATCTTCTACAACATGGGAGAGGTCCCTTATTTGGTCCAAAGATGCCATGACCCCATAACTTGGAATGAGAGCACCAAAAAGTCTTGTCCATGGGGTTTGTGCATGTGTATATAGGTCTCTTTTCACCATGTGAATCTCTGGTGGCACAGTAAGGACTCTCATAGCTGGTATCACATGACCCAGACCACATATAGGTATGAAGCAATGATTCATCACTGGACAGATTGGGAACTGTACAGTGCTCCTTGGTGGAATTGAAGTAAATGTGTTTGATGACTGTGGTTCATATCTAGAGTCTTTCCTTTTTGGTACCTGGAAAGGTCCTGTTTGTGGTGTTTGTTGCTCTCTGCGTTCTGTGGATGTACTGGTAGATGTTCCACAGTTTCTTCTGGGCCTTCAGTGCCAGCGTTGTGTCTCTGCTCTTTTGGAAGCCAGCTTACATCTTCTTCAGGGCCTCCGGTGCCAGCGTTGCATCTCTGCTCTTTTGGAAGCCAGCGTACATCTTCTTCTGGGCCTCCGGTGCCAGCGTTGTCCTTCAGGGGGGAAGATCCTTCCCAGGGGTGCAGCCAATACTTTATGGCTCCATAGGCGATGAGGGAGATGGCCCACTGGATGTAGAGGGACCCTGGTGATGTCTTCCACATGGTGGAGATGTCGTCTTACAGTGGGATATGTGGATCCAAGTGGTACTATCCTCACACTTTGGTGCTGTGTTGGTGGTAAGCAGGACATGTTGTGGTTTTGATCAGCAGGGTTTCAGGGCATTTTTGCAGGAACTTTGATGCAGATCCAGTCTCGTGGTTGTTGCTCTCTAGGAAGGGGCTGGACAGCTTTTAATTGTCTGTGGATTAGCTGAACAGCAGAGGTTAATGTAGAGCACAAAGTTCGAATAGACTCATCCAGAGCATGGAGGTCCATCTTCTTCATCCTGAGTTTCTTGGCAAGCATTTAGCTAAAGAAACAAAATCTGCCTTCTTATAGGCCCAGGCTTCAGCCCGGTTGGACAACTAGCTATACACACAAGAATATTGTCACATCCAGAATCAACCTTCTTGCAGGCCCAGGCTTCGGGCTGGTTGGAGAACATCTCTATACATACAACATTATTAACATCTTAATCACATCCTCAAGGTACACAGGAGTTGGTTCCACAACGCGGCCGTCGTTGTGGACCCTCATATTATTTACATTTTTACAACCAGGGGAAAATCACAATTCATGTTCCCTTGCATCAGCAGATTCCTGTTAAAGAATCACATCAGGACAGGAATATCGAGGTTTTTTTTTTTGTTTTTTTTAACCGCTTTGGCTGCATGGTCAGCCAGAGCATTGCCTCTTGAACCAGGGTCCCTAGATTTAGAGTGAGCTTCACAATTAACAACAGCAAATAGATGAAGGAAATCATGTATACCTCCAAAGGCATGTTTGGAGTCTGTGTTAATGGCAATAATTTTACCTTTTGCTAGATGAAAGGCTCTCATCAGTGGAACAACTCAGCTACTTGGGCAGAACTTGAGGGTGGCAGGGCGGCACTATCAATCATTGAAAACTTATCACAAATTTCATACCCTGTGCACGGCACTCCATATTCTCTATACGCAAAGTCAATTATCCATAATCTACAATAACCTATCATTCCTAAAATGTCTTCATCTGTAACACATTTGTGGATTTTGGCATTTCCACCATTGCTTTTATCCTGGACGGAGTAAGGACTCTTGTAGAACCTGATATTGTGTGTCCCAAGTATCTCTGACACAATTTAGCTTTCTTTAGTGACCCTTCACTCCTAAAGCCTTGAGAAAGACAACTGTGTCAGTCTCACATGCAGCGGCAGAGGGAGAGGCTGAATGCAAACTTCAGACTCTGACTATGTAGGGAACAGAGGAAAATGCACTACACAAGTCAAGTATCGTATAATGAGTCAAATTGGTTGATATTGAGGATAATATGGTTGTAGGATTTGGAACTAAAGGAAAATGGGGGAGTGCTGCTTCATTAATAGCTTGTAGATCTTGAACCAATCTATATTTATTATTATTATTTTTTTTTTTTTTTTTTTTTTTCAGGAAGAATGGGAGTATTACACAGACTGTTACATGACATTGTTATCGCTTGGTTTAACAGAGATAGAATTCTGGGGACGAGTGCCCTCACTCTTTCCTTGAGAGAGGAGATACTGCGAGATCCTTGGCAATTATGTTTTAGCAACATGTGTACTCGTTCAGCTGTTTCAATCAAACCAATGTCATTAGAAGAAGAGGCCCACACTGACGGGGCACACTAGACACAACTCTTTCATGGACTTCCCCTTTCTCTTCACCTAGGCGTTAAATTTGATCTATCAGGGCAGCTAACACAGTTGTTTTGTTATGTTCATTAGTCCCTATAAAGATATCGTCAGGTCTGAAATAGATGGTACTATTTAGTTTGCATAACAAATCTTGTCCTAACAGATTCACGGGTGTGGTATCTGATAGCAGAAAGGAGTGGATAGTCGTGAAACTGGACATGCCTCCAGTGAAAGGATGTATAGATACTGGAGTAGTCTTAAATACAGGTAGACAATTAGTAATACTTCCAACCCCCACAGCTCTAACTATTGTCTTTAGATACTTTAAAATGTGAAGATATAGTTGGTTAAACTGGAGAAAAGAAAAGCTCCGGTGTCTATCAAGAATTATGTTAATTCACATGTATCATAAATTTGTCATTTTTTAATTTAATTAGTGGTGGGTCTTCTATTTTGGTTACTTGATGGAGGTGCCTTGGCAGGGTATGTGGGGCTGTTTTGTTTGGGCAGTTTCTTACCCAATGACCTGGTTCACCACATAAGAAGCAATTCTCATGGTTAGAATTTGATGGAGGTGCCGTACGCTGGGCTGCTTTGATTGGGCAGTTTCTTACCCAATGACCTGGCTCACCACATAGGAAGCACTTCTCTTGGCTAGAGAAAGGTGACCTGTGGCTTTGCTCATGGTGTGTGGGCAAGTATCTTTGGCACCCCCTCTTGATGCTCCTCTGCACTGCGTCTCTCTGGATGTTCCGCCTGTATAGTGAGACACTTCAGAAACCATTAGCATATCATGCATTTTACATATTCTTTGTTCTGTGTTATCCCAATCCCAGTGGTGTTGTGCTATTTCTACCAATTCAGTCAATGGTTTTCTTGACCATCCAACTGTCAATTGTACCTTTGTCCTAATCTTTGGTTTAAGACTGTTCACAAACAAATGTTGCATGTAATTATTTGAAAAACTGACAATTTGACTTCGTGACAGACCACAATAGTCCTTTGCCGCTGTCATCATTTTCACATACAGCTCCCAAGGACTGTCATCTTTTTCTTGTCTAATCTTTGTAAGAGGAGTAAAGTCAATTTGTTCCAAAACCTCCTGTTTAACTGCTAAAGCTATGACACTGTAACATGTCTTAGCTTCCTCTGGTGTCATTCTGGCGAACTCTGTGGGATCGTGGGGGATTTCACAAGCATTGAGCACTTTGTCTTTCAAATCAGATGGCATAGTCAGTTTTAACAATTGCATCATAGCGGGCATATGAGGACTGTAGATCATGCACACCAAATTCCATTCTTCTAACCATTTTTGTTTATTTGTCATTACATCTTTGGGAAAACGTCTGACTATTGCTTTTAGCTCCCTTCGACTCCAAGGTTTGTAGATGACATCTTTTTCCAGTGTAAGATGTCGAGCTAATTTTGTTGGGTTTGTTTTCTTTGGTTTTCAAATGTTTCCTTGTTAGAACCCTCCCTTGTTATTCTACTTCATTATTTATCTCAGGTCTTGGGTATTCAACGATCCAGTCATCACCAGTGTTCTGAACACTGGATTCTTTTATCTCTCTTACAGGATAAAGGCTGTCTATTCTGATCGTATTTTTATGTTAGTGTTTCTACAGGACATTTGATTGTTTTTTTTTTTTTTCTTCTTCTTCTTCTTGAGCTATTAGCTATTTTATTTTGATCTGTAAGATAAACTATTTTAGGTTCTGCACAGGCACAATTTCTCTCAATTTCTACATTAAATTTCTTATAAAATCTTATAATCTAACTTGACTCAATGTATTCCAATGTTGCCACAAATGACAAACAAACAACAAACAAAAACTAGCGTTAAGCAAAACAAAAAAAAAAACCACAGGAATTTCAACACTGATCTTTTCTATCAGACCAACAGAATCACAGAAATTCGACACTGGTCTTTTCTATGAGACCAATAGAAGCACAGGAATTTTCGACACTGATCTTTTCTGTTAGAACAGAATTACAGGGGTTTCGACACTGATTTTCCATCAGAAACACAGAATCACAGGGGTTTTCGACACTGATTTCCTATCAGAGCAAATAGAATCACAGGAATTCAGACCTGATTGTTTGCAACATAACAGACAAAACAAAACAAAGTTCAGACCTGGTCTTTTCTATCTCAAACGACATCATCTCAGGATCTTTAAATCAAAACAGAATCACAACACCACAAGAATTTCAACACTGATGTTTTCTATTAGACCAACAGAATCACAGAAATTCGACACTGGTCTTTTCTATGAGACCGACAGAATCACAGGAATTTTCAACACTGATCTTTTCCGTTACAACAGAATCACAGGGGTTTTCGACACTGATTTTCCATCAGAAACACAGAATCACAGGGGTTTTCGACACTGATTTTCTATCAGAGCAAATAGAATCCCAGGAATCTAGACCTGATCGTTTGCAACATAACAGACAAAACAAAACAATGTTTAGACCTGGTCTTTTCTATCTAAAACGACAGAATCACAGGATCTTTCAAACCAACAAAATCACAGGACCTTCCTACATAGGCCTATGTTCTCAGCGGTGAAACACTCACCTCGTTCCCAAAATCAGGCCTATTTTCTCAGCGGGGAAACACTCACCTCGTTCCCAAAATCAGGCCTATTTTCTCAGCGGGGAAACACTCACCTCGTTCCCCAAATCAGCGCTCTTTATCACCATGTGGATGTTAAGTAAGATGCTAACCCCTAGATGCTTAACCTTTATGAGAGCGAATCTTCATAAGACTAGGAAAACACAAGCAATTCCACAACTGATCAAAAGCTATGAAAACAAGCATTCCTATACATCTAAAACCTAGCTTCCCAATAACATCGGTTTCGAAACCATACAACACCAAAAAGAATTTCCACAAAACACACAGCAAACTTACTTTAATGTTGGATGGCGTCACCCTTCTTTAGGACTCCCTCCTCGACAGACCTCGAACAATGCACAGTAACTGTAATTCGGTTTTCAAAAGGACCTTTTACCTCTGCAATTTGGTTCTCAGGTCACTGGCATGTCCTTGGTCTGGAAGAAGGAGTATCTGTAGAAGGTTTGTTGCCATCCGGGTCACGGCACCAAATTGTTGAAGAAAATCATTCAAGTCCTGTTGAGCAGTTTGCTGTGGTGATGTGTTTATTCAAAGAATACCGGTAAACTGGTGAACCAACAGGCACAGAGCGGGTCTGAGCCGGTGAGTGGACCCAGAGCAAATAAAACAGTAGCATTTTATACAGTAAGAACAAAGAACAGGGAAAGGCAGGTTCAAACAAAAGGTAAACAAAAGGTATGCAAAGGGTGGGTGTCATGGGGCAGACATTTAACATAGTGATCAGGGTGGGTCCAGGAGTCCTTAGACCAACTGGTGTAATGCAAATGTGTATCTGCAGGGTGCCGGAGACAGACATGAATCACCATTTTGGTCTGGAGGTCAAATGGCTCCCTCCAGGCGGCACCTCAAATGTGTATTTTCTTCCTCACAGACAATACCAGCTTATGGTGTATGTCAGAATACATACGCACAAGAATTTCAGTATTTGTAACCGTGTCGTCCTTGCCGAAGCGAAATATGAGCAGGCACATTCAAACTTTCAGTGTACAAATAATCCTTGTCTTTTTTCTCTTTTTTTTGCAGCAAATCAGCGCACAAACAGCTTGGACTGCTTGGACCGCGTCATTCCCATGTCAAGGGCCGCATGTGTGGTATTGTAATGTATGATGTATCTCTCACTGATCAGTGATGTAATGTGCAAAGCATGACTGTAAGACTCCAGATTACAAGGCAGAAAGTGTGACAGCTCAGGAATCTTACAACTGTGTAGTGTGACCGAGGTGCTGATGCTGCTGTAGTCCAAAGTGCAGAACAGAGTGCTGTCTTTCTCTTTATCTCTTCTTTCGAAACAAAAGCAAGGGATATCACTTCGGGGGGGGGGGAAACTCTGGGAAAGCTACTTATGACTGTGGGTGTCTGTGTGATTGAGAGACAACGAAAGGAGAAGAGAAGGTGGGAAGTGGACTACTGCATGGAATATGTTTTAGTAAGTTAGTAACAACAAAATTGGAACCCTGCTTTGTCAACCATTTACCCACCCGCCCGAACCTGTGCGGTTTTCTTGTGAGGTCTCATCTGGTCAGGTTGTTCAACAGTTGTAGAATATGGGGGGAAAAAAAGTTCCATACATCTTCCATTTTGTATCCGTCCTTACTGCAATGCATTCACTTGCCTTCCAGCTCTATTCATCGAGATTTAACATGACAAATACAAGACTGTTTCTCTGACAAGAGAGAGCATGAGACAGAGGAGTTTCATGAACAGCCTGAGGTGAAGATTTACTTCTACTTGAAGGACCGTAAACAAACTTTGCAACTGTATTTTCCCTCTGGTTATTTCTGTTTATATTTCAGGTGGCCTTTGCCTGTCTCTCACTAACATATTGCTCTCTCTTCTAACACACTAGCACACACAATCACACTTGTACCAAGGCGGCAGTCAATTAATATTGAGCTGTCATGCATCCTTGCATTTGGAAAGTAATCTGGCTTAATTGGAACTTGGGTAATTGGCACATAAGTCGTCCCTGGTCCAAGATGGAGTGCCTCTAATTCAAGCCCACACATGCACCAGTGAACACGTGAGTGCATGTCACGTGCATGGACAAGGATATACACACAATTAAGTAGTGCACCGGTGAGTTCATCATTATATTAGTATACATCTTTAATAACAGTCTGTAATCTGGCTAAATTTACATTGGAAAGAGGAAGAGAGTGAGCATAGAGAGTGCAGCAGTTTCTTTATAACTTGTAATAATGAGTGCCTGAGCTTCAATATGGATTTCTGTCTTTTCTGCCTCCTTTGCGAGCATCAACCTTGAGTTTGCATCACACTCCGTCTGCTTCTCCTCGACTTTGTGCCTTCCATCTCATTTTCACTCGCACCATTATATCCAGTTTCCATTCAATTTTGCATCAAATCACCATTCTTTACTATGTAACGCCTACAAGACCAGCACTGCCCAATCGTTATAATGCAGTGAAAACATTTTTCTCTCTTTCTTTATGTCTCTTTCTTTACTTTCAATCTTTCTGTCTTTCCAAGTCACCGTCTCTTGCCATTATTAAGTGTATCCCTGGCAACTAGGTCTACATTGTTTTCATTACCAATAACTGTACGGTTGCCAGAGACCAACTTTCTTAGAAGATAAACTAATTCTATTAAAAGAGTGTATTAAAATGTGCTTTTTTGTTTTTTTCTTTTGCTTCAGTCATTTATACAGCTTCTTGTGCATGTAAAAGAAAGGTCAAAGTCTGCACCTACAGAAGCCCACAGAAAACGATGCTCATGAAACACCTCGTCACCATGTCATACATCTGGATAATATATGCCAAGCAGCTATTTTAATACATAAGAATAGATTTAGCACAACTGCTTTGTTGTGGTTAGCAGTGCTGGGTCAGGTGTGTGTGTGCTGACCAATCAGAGGAGATGGGGGCCTTAAAGTGACAGGAGCTAAAACAGAGCAGTGCTGCATCACTGGACAGGATGAGAAGACTGATGTGTTTATTGAGCATTAGAACACGTTAAGCAATTCTAGCAGTAACTCCAAAAAAATTTAAAGTGAAACTCTCGCCAAAAAGCAACCAAGGCTTTATTTGTGATTGAATATGAGTCAAACCTACATGTAAATGCATAATTACAACGAAAGAGGCACTTTTGAGATTTACCGTAGTTTCATTTTCGGGAGTGCATGGGGCACTGGCACACTAGCATCAAAATCTCTACACATGAACACGAGCATTGAGAACATTGTTTGTGTACACAGAGTTTGCCAAAAAGAAGGTTTTTGAACTACTCACCGTTGGAGCTGGATCTCAGGCGAGAAAAAAAAGTGGACAAAAGACAAAAGTGGCAGACAAAAAGTGTCGATCCCCGAGTGCGACCTAACAGGCAGGAGAGTAAAGGTGGACCTCCTACCTGTTAGGTCGCACTCGGGGATCGACACCTTTTGTCTGCCATGACGGCGGCACGCCGGAGGTGCTACTGCAAACCTGAGTTGTCCAAAAACCTTCTTTTTAGTAAACTCTGCGTACAGAGAAAACGAAACTACGGTAAATCTTAAAAGTGTGTCTTTCATCGTAATTATGCATTTACACAAAGGTTTGACTCATATTCAATCACAAATAAAGCCTTGGTTGCTTTTTGGCGAGAGTGCAACTTTATTGAACCTGAAAAAGAGCAGAATATATCTACTTTAATTATCACTTTCTACTTGGTCCAGACCAGAGCCAAAGAATTATGTTAGGATGTTAGATAAAATCATTTTAGTGTCAGTATATTAATCAAGAATATGTGTGCCTCCAAGGCTGTGAATTATTGTATCATGGATCACAGAAAAATATGCTAGTGATTACCAAAAATGATTTGCATGACTGTAAGACATCTACAGCTGATCATGTTGTTGGAGATTTATAGGCTTCATCATCACATTAAGCTGGTGAAATACTTTGAGAACCGCTCTCATGGCCTCTCCACCGTCCCCACGCTGCTGTAACTAATAGTCTGTGAAGCCTGGTCTGCGCTGCATGTTGAATAAAGTCTCACTGTTTTATGGAAGCATCACACACCCAGGGTTTAATTCATTTTGTTTATACTCCTCCGGGGAGACGCTCGTTTTCTTTAACAGCATTTCATGTCCGACCATCCGTCACCTTGTCATTTATTAGATGTTAATAAAATGTCGAGAAGGCGGCCACAGCAAGAATAAGTAGTGAGTTGCGCTGACAGCCACATCAGCATATGTGGTTTGTGTTGATGAGGCATCAAGTATGGCCAGGAGACTGATCGCACCAATTATGGATCTCTCAGGGTCAGGTTTATGTGGAACCACGATACTACTACAGCCAGTACAATTTTCACAGTTCCTAGAAAATTATGCGGACATAAAAGAGCAATACATTGTCATTATTTCTCTTGTTTTCTTGAGGTCAGTCTATATAAATTCCTTTTCATGATATAGTATCCCATTGCTGTGTTTGCTGAGTGCTTAGTGGTTGATCGACTCATTTCCTTTAAGGTCTAAATGGTTTGAGTCTGCAGATAATGGCTCAGAAAGGGCTTAATGAGCAGAATAATGCATAGTTTAACTAGGCTCCATCCCACTCATATCTCCACTATTAGGGACGAGAATTTTGCATACATAAAAACTAGAAGGCTTCTCAAATGTTAATGATAATCCCCAATTGCTATTATGCTTATGCATGAACACTCATTTCAACTGACATTTCAGAGATAAAGAGACAGATATGTGGACAATTTAAGGAAAACCAACCAATTATCTATACAGTAGCTCTGCAGTGATGCTCATGGGATACATTCTTTCCTTCAAGAAAAGCTCATTAATGGATTTTATGTTACTGCCTGTGTCAGTTTGTTTGTCAGTTAGTTTGCCTGTCAGCAAGATTACAAAAAAATCAACATAACAGATTTCCATGAAAGTTGGATGGAGGATGGATCTCGGCCCAGAATTTAGCTGGCTAGTATCGACAAGTGAGGACAATTTGATGTGGATCAAAAATAAAAATCAGGGTCTACATTTAAATTTGATGTATTTGACAGGTAAGCACTTCGCTGGGTGCCATCCTAGTTTAATTTGACATTGTGTCAATTTCAGTGAGGGAAGACAATTTGATAGATAAATTAAGATCAATAAAATGCAAAATATAATGCAGTAAGTTTAACAGTTTTAAACTTTTATAATCAGGGATGTCAATTTTAAAGACATTTCAGTTACATAGTTATACAAAACCTTACAACTAAAGGTTGGGAGGTTTGGATTTTATGGGGTGCTTCCAGTCTTTCCACTCTTTTCCCTTGTCTGGTGTTCTGATGACGCTGGTAGAGTGCTCATGCATACTTCAGACTATTGTGCACATGTCGTTATGCCTCTGAGATAGCTGTGGGTGAAGTAGTAAATCCATCCATCTATCCATCCATCCATCTTCTTCCGCTAATCCCAGGCCGGGTCACAGGGGCAGCTGTCTGAGCAGGGACACCCAGACTTCCCTCTCCCCGGACACTTCCTCAAGCTCTTCCTGGAGGATCGTAAGGCATTCCCAGGCCAACCAAGTGACATAGTCACTCCAGCGTGTCCTGGGTCTTCCTCAGGGTATCCTTCCGGTGGGGCATGCCAGAAACACCTCCCGAGGAAGGCGTCAGGGGGCATCTGATACTGATGACCGAGCTACCTCAGCTGGCTCCTCTCAATGTGGACCATCACTAAGGGAGTGCCCCGCCACCCTCCGGAGGAAACTCTTTTCGGACGCTCGTATCTGGGATCTTATTCTTTTGGTCATGACCCAAAGTTTATGACCATAGGTGAGGGCAGGAACATAGATTGACTGGTAAATCGAAAGCTTCGCCTTTCGGCTCAGCTCTTTCTTCACCACGACAGACCGATACAATGACCGCATTACTGCGGCTATTGCACCGATCCGCCTGTCAGTCTCGCGCGCCATCCTTCCCTTACTCGTGAACAAGACCTCAAGATACTTAAACTCCTCCACTTAAGGCAGGAGCTCTCCACCAACCCAGAGGGAGCAAGCCAACTTTTTCCAGTTGAGAACCATGGCCTCGGACTTGGAGGTGCTGATTCTCATCCTAGCTGCTTCACACTCGCCTGCAATCTGCCCCAGGACATGCTGGAGGTCCTGGCCCGAAGGATCCAACAAGACAACATCATCTGCGAAAAGCAGAGATGAGATCCAGTGGCTCCCGAACCAGACCCCCTCCGGCCCGTGACTGCGCCTAGAAATTCGTCCATAAAGATAATGAACAGAACTGGTGACAAAGGGCAGCCCTGCCGGAGTCCAACATGCACCGGGAGCAGGTCTGGCTTACTGCCAGCAATTCCCTGTTAATAGTGTTGTCATTTGAGGCACCGTACACAACCACAGCCTTGCGTATTGCTCACAGGTCATGACAGTTGTTCTGGTAATGTTGAACCTGGAAACCCAATCAGGTAAATTGCATTGCCCTTCTTATGTTTTGCTCTAGGTCTATCTCTAGGTCTAATGAGTGTTGGAACAGGCATAGGTATCAATATGCAAACCGATGTTTCAGTGTTTTTCTACATCCATTGACGGATAACAGTGGGAGTGGAAAAGAAGGACATCCACTTGTGCCCTTCTCCACAGTGCCTCAGGTTAATGAAACTGAATCAGATGTAGACACACAGCTTTATAAATCTAATGATAAAAATGCCTTTGCATATTTCTGTCTCTTTGCATTTACACAGTTTTAGTCGTGAAGGTGTATGCATCTGTAGATTCCAATGCATATACATTTGAATTTCATACTCATCTAATCATTCAGTGGCCCATAAAATCACAATTTTTGATGTTTAGTGTTGTTGGTACAGTTTTTTTTTCTTTTTTTTTTTTTTTTACTTTAATCAACTCTAAAGACTTGTTTCATATGCATCCAAATGTTGACAACTAAACCTCAAGGTCCATTTAGTAGTAGTAGTAGTAGCGCTTTTGAGCTTCTCATCCAGCTCAGTTGTCATGGAAATGAAAATGATTGATTTTTTCTACAGAAGTTAAAAAGTCCTGTGAGTGACCATATAAAAAAATGGAACGTCTACTTCACATTTCCATGACAACTGGGTCGCCTTTATTTTTCCTGATTAGGGTCACGTGACATGATCAAAAGTTCAAGAACAGCTACTTTATGGATCTTTAAGTGTGACTGCTTTGTCAAATGCTGTTTTGTAAGGTCAAGAATCAACTTGACCGAACTCCAGCTCCAACATTTATTTCTGCTTCAATGAAGTGGCGATGCTCAACAAAGCAGAAGATGATACATGTACGGTATATTTTCAGCCAGAGGCTATGCTCCAGGCTGTTTCTCTGTAGTGAGGTGGAAATGGACGTTGAGTATTCGCTTGCAATCGAAAGGCAAAACCCTATGTTTATCATTTCCTGCCCCTCCCATAGCTACAAGGTATTATATGTATGCACAGATAAATGGTTCATGTCGGTTTGGCGGTTTGTGTTCTCCCTGTCACTCTTGTTTCTGCTGTATTTATGATAAATAATGTGTGTCCATTATGTATCAGTTTCCCAGTCTGAAATAATACACACTGAGCATAAAATGATGATTCATTTTGCTGTTACAAGCCAGCAATTTAGAATCAATTTCATACCAGCAGAATTTAATAGAAACAGTGCCGCCAATTACACAGATGACAACGCCTTCACTATACAACTCATTCAGGCTTTCGTTAATATACATGTGGCAGCTGTTAAATTGCCAGATGATGAAAGTAAGTCAGGGATATCTCTGGGGGTCTCACTTCTCAAAGTGTGACATCATAACGCATTCTGACATCTCACGCCGTAACCACCAGGCGAGACTGTTTGAAGAGAGCTGTTAACACATTCTGGAGGCATGATTCAAAGGGATGGTCCGTTCACGTGGATCTGACAGGCTTCACGGGCAACAGAGGATGATGAGAACTTTCTGCTACCTCAATATTTTCAAGCGAACTAAGACACGACGCAGTCAGACATTAGCTTGAACCTCCCATACGGACTGCTATGGTTATAGAGAAATCAATGAGAATTTCATGGCCATGTTGCCTCTGTTTTATCTTTCCCCTGCCCACTGTGCTCGCAGAGGGAGTTCTGCTGATGTGAAGATCAAGTGGATGTAGGCAGGATGGTAGAAATGAGCGTGCACAGACTCTGGGGGAAAGCTTCAGCTTGTCATTAAATCTCTGTTTTCTGGGAAACATAAAAACAGACATGAATGGGGCTGGATTTTGTTATGTGTCAGTTAAAAGTCTGGAGGACAGATGATGATGGTGAGACGAGCCACATGATAAGCCTCTTGGCTTTTTTTGGGGCTCTGACAGCACTTCTGTTGTGTGACTCTGTCATTGTGTTCTAACCCATTAGGATTTTGCTGTGACTTTTTTACATTCTGTTTATGCTTTTCGATATTTGGCAATAGACAAGAAACCTCCCAGTTCACAGGAATTCTACTTATAACACTGAAACCTTTTTTTTGTCACTGAGCAAGAAATGTGTTACCTTCCATTGACAGAACATATTATCTCCAAATATAGGAATTCTGCAACGTGCAAGTAAGCCAGTCATGTTTTCAAAATGACAAATGTATGTTCATGTGATAATGGTAGCTACTGTGGATGACTCAGCTTAGCGTAACATAAGTACAAAAAATCATGTAAGCCATAGCACCTCAATTGCATAATGTAATCATGTATTTTCTTACTTATAAATTCCTTTAATGTCAAATAATCACTCTTCAAAGGAATATGTCGTTCTTCAAATGAAACTAGGGATCCCTTAAACATTTGTTTCAGCATCTTATATTTGTCGTGAGCAAATTCATTTGAATTCTTCCCTGTGAGGAACATCGCAGAGCTGGTTGGCGGGAGTCAATAGAGTTTGTGTGAGTAAACAATGGATACTGTCACATCAATAAAATACTTCTGCTTGTTCATAAACACATCCAACTTAATGGTGGATTTCCAGGTTGGATTTACAGATGGGTAGCGGAAATAATGGGGACATTTTACACGGCTGGCAGCCAGGAGTCGAGTGCACTCCGAGCACTCAGGCTCTAATTGGGTTTTTACGTGACCCAAAGTGTGATTATCCCTGCTCTCCATTTTCATTACAGAGCCTTCATTACACATCGCAGCCCAGGTCCCTTGGACAACACCACCACGGAAACTTCAAGGCTTTAGGGAGAAAAAAGAAGAGAATGAAATAAAAGAGTGATTTATTTGCTTCCACTCTGTCAAATAATGCCTGTCCTGAGAGGGTAACCTGACTAAACACTGCCTTCCTGGAATGAAACAGGGGAGAGCTGAGGAAAATTAGTTACTGGTGGAGAGGGTTTTGCACCTTGCAAGCAGAAGACCCAGATAAATGTTTCTCAGGAGTTCCTAGAGAACAAAACAGAGCTGCAGAGCAGTGGATATTACAGTCGTCATGCAGCCAGAAGAGACGGTCCTCCCTCGAGACACCTCGGCTGCTGAGTTGAGCCTAACATTGAGTGTTCAAGCGTGAGAGGGGAAGTCTTTTCATCGAGTTAGTAGTTAAGAATATACTTCCTAAATGTCAAACAATTTCCCACATGTGGAATAATTAATCCAAATGTGAATAAAAGCCAGTCACATGTAAACAAATGTAATCCACATTTCTCAAATTGAAAAAAATAAAAATAAATTTAGCCAACCGAGTTTGAAAAAGTGTTATTATATGTGTGGAATTAACGTAGCAAAGAGCAGATTTCGCGTCAGTTTATGTTCTATGATTTGTTTTCGTTTGAACTTGAAAATGTGAAAGTTAGCAGTTCACATGTGGTATTGTTTTTTCACATGTTACATTTTAAGCCCATATGAAAATATTGCCAAATTGTGAAAATGTGAAACGTGTGAAATTCCCATGTGAAGATGCACATTCTATGTAATTTCAGGTTTTGCTTTTCAATTGGAAATTCCACTTCATCTGTTCACATGTTGAACATTTTGTTTAAATGTAATGTAAAATTGTGATTAACTAAGGGTAGTTATTTTAACCCAAACCAGCAATTTTTCCCTAACCCTAACCAAGGTGTGACTAAACCTAACTTAACCTAACTTAATCGTTTTTCTTGCCGCTACTGTGAATTTGCGTCATTTTTGGAACGTCTCTGTATGTGTCGCTCTGACAGGAATTACCAACAATGTATTTTGCTGTTCATTTTGCAGTCCTATTAAGCCAGAGACAGAACCCTGATGGGATGCTTTTGTCGTTCTGTGTTAACATATCGGGCTAAACTGCTTAATAACATAATAGCATGTCAGGCCTGTGTTTTGTTTGGTTGTTCTGCAGTCTTTCTGGTCAGAAATGACTCAGCGCAGCAGCAGGTTAAATTACTATAATTGACCACAAAAGAGTCTCCCAGTCTGAATCAGGTAGATACACAGCTGTAAACGTGTTTCTTATAGTAGGTTGCCAGGCTGTCAAATAAATGTGACTCAAGAAATGTTCTAATAGCACACACACCATGTGTATAATGTTCTATATTAGAAGCACATAAATGGATAACTAGACATTGTATGATAGATGGTAAATAGTAAAAGGTGATAAAAAAACATGGGTTGAGATTGATCCCCTGACAGAATTGATCGAGGCTTCACTTACAATGAACATGTTTTCAGACCATTAGCTAACCAGGACAACTCAGACCCATCATTCTTAAAGAGACATCGACATTTTGGGAAATATGCTTGGTCTCATGCATTCAGAGGGGTATATCAATACTGTATAAATTGAATTTCTGTGCATCCACCCCACTTCCTCGTCAAAGAAAGAAAGATTTCACATCCATCAAACAAGTAGTGAAAAAAAACCAAATTCCGATCAAGGGTATGTTTTTTTATTTTTTTAAGTCTTACCATCATGCTGCCAAATTTGTCAGTTTAAGTAGGGGAGTTAGATGAGAAATGCTTTAATAAGATCCACATACAGCACCTCCAAGCTGTATGATAATTTCTATATGAGCTCAGTGGTGTTCCTGACGACTGCGTTCCTCCAATAATTATGATGGCTGTGACAGATTCTGGGTGTGTACATTGAATGTGCAGAAAACCGTGACCAGAAGATTTCTGACAGGCAGTCAAACAATCTGGATGTAAAGGGTGATGCAATCTTGAGTCAACAAACTGACAATTAACATGCAAATCAGAACACAGCTGCAGGGAATTTCTGACAAAAATCCAATAACCATATGACAAGCAAGCTATGGAACCTGCTCATTTAGTCTGTCTGCCACAAAGCAGTTCTAAGAAGACTGAAATTCCTTTCCCTTACTGTATACCAAGATATGTATAATGAACTTAGCTTAAAGTGTATCCAGAAAATTAGAATCATTTTTTCATTTTTTAGAAATGTTAGAAATAATTATTGAGTGGATAATTGATAGTGTGTAAATGCAGTACATGGTAAGGGCCATAACTAGACTGACTGTTTTATCGATGATGCCACTTTATGCTTTATGGTAACACCATTAGGCTATCAGTTCTGCATTTGCACCTGTGAACCATGAGCAAAGAAGATGTTAACTTTTCTTATTAGCTTCTACAATTAAAAAAATGTCCTTCAATGTTAGTACTGTGGAAACTTGTCTTGTTGAATATGCCCCAGTAGGTGGATAAAAGATATGCTGAATCTTTCTCGAAAGATCATCTGAAATGTTCAGAGTTGTTCATGATCTGAAAGTATTGGTTGTCAGTCTCCACAACAGGTGTTTTGTCCCCGGAGTCCTGGCTGTGTGCTCTCCATCAGCCAGAGCACCAGCTTGGTTCACTACAGGGAGGAAGTGCCACCAAATCAAAGGCAGACAGACTTTGATGGTTTGAGCTGCCAACAGTTATTTGAGGTAGTTTAGAATTAAGCTTCACAGCTGTGGTGGCCAAAAGCCTGCTCTCTCCTGTGTGTTGCTTCCAAGCCCGTCAGGCTAAAATTTGATATCACCACCTTCCTGCGGAATGCTGCTCTTAGTGGCGTAGCCACAGTGATCCGCCTGAGGCCTCCCCAGTATTTTAAACTCCTATGCACGTGGTGGGCACAAGATCATTAGAAACCAAACAGTAATTCAGTGTAACAACTGTTAATCATTTCACAAGCGATTATGCAATTTAAAACAATGGCATACACCACCTATTTGAGTAAATAAGTTATTTCTGGTGACTTAGATTTAATTATTGAGGTCCTAGAGTTTTATTCACCTTTAAAGAAATGAAATGACTCATACAACATTTAAAAGTTGACAAAGATTAAATGGCTGATTGTTGAGTCTCATTCCAGACTCTTCAAATAATAATGCTGTGGGTTTCCCTACTTATCAAATACTGTCACTTTGGGTTGATAGGTCAGGCCGGCCACCAACCAAATGCGGCAGTATTTGACGAGTTGGGCATGAGACTCAAAAATCAACTAATTCACAAATTGGACTTTTAATTGGTGACACCAACTTTAAAATGCTACTTCATAAGGTGCTATTTAATTTCCACAAGCAAGTGCTGCCAGCACATCTTCTTGTTTGCAATTACAAACTTTAACACCAGTAAGTTATCAATGACAATGACATTGTTTGTAATTACACTGTTTATATTTGGTTCCCCATTTGTGGGACTAATGGAGGAATTTATTATTCTGATTCTGAATTGTGTTTGTTTTTAAAGCTGTTGTAAGCATTGTTGTTGTTTTAGCTTTTTGGGGTTAGAAATCTGTCCCTCCTCTCTATGTCAACACATGAACACTGAGCGGTAATCATTAGACATAGTAGCAAACAGGGGGATCCAGTTGTCTATGCACTGATGAGCAGACAGGACTGCCTCTTTTTGGAGTTTTCTGTCCTGATTGGATAAAGTTGGCAGGGATTCCAGAAATTGTATTTCTCTTTCTCTGTACTTCTGTAACAGTGATTACTGTTGGAATATAGAGCTATTTATGTATATATATATATATATATATATATATATATATATATATATATATATATATATATATATATATATACATACAAGCATATACAGACAAGCATGACAAAAACAAAAACAAGAAAATTACGTGTCTTTACTTTTACAATGGCAATGCTTTGTAAAATAGATGTAAAATAGACGTATGTATGAAATGCTATTTTTACCGGGTCAACGTTCACATTGTAAGATAATTCATCACTTTCAATATTTTGCTCCTGTGCAGTGAGGAATAAATCGGAACCCTTTCACGCTGGGATTTTGTTCCCACACGGCGTTACATTTCGAAACAACGCGTCACTTCCTGTTACAATCTTCAACACAGCCGAACCATATAAGCTAATCAATTGTAGCTGCTTTTGGTGAACAAATGTTAATGTGTCGTAAATACTGATCAACAATAATGATTCCGTACACTGTCAACATCAAACTCGCGGCTCGGACGTTGACTGGCACTCTCAATTTACAGAATAAAACCGCCGTAGATTGGTGAGTACTGCATCTCTGTCCTTAGCATTATTTTGTAGTTAGCTGGTTAATTTAGTCAAATGCGCGACGGATAGAGGGTGTTTACAACCTGCTAATGATATTGTCGTACATCGTTTCACTTCATTGTTCCCCTTCATTACTGACTCAGTACATTTTAGCGCTAATTGATGCTGATAATGCAGATTTTTCCCCATGAAAACAGAATAACCTGAAGGGTGTCATGTGATGTGATGTGATGTGATGTGACATTTTGCTGGGCCTGATTTATGGAAGCCTTAGTTTTACTCCGCATACATGGAGCTAACAGTCATTCATTTATCACATATTTAAATGGTTACACGTGTGACAGCTTACTTTGCATTAATCACCTCTGATGAAGACTGTCAGTGTGAATGTTCTCGATGTTGTTTACATCAAGCAGGTGGAGAAAATGTCAATTAAATGCATTTGTTGCGCATATTATAGTTGTAGTAGTTAAGAGATTTAGGTTTAGATTTTTTTAATTTTGATTTACAGTCACACAATGCTTCAGCCCTCAATAAAGTCTGCATTTTGCATTAGGACTTGAAAGTAGGATTGCAACAGTTATTTTTTATTCTGGTGATTTTTTCCCCCCACATTGATCAATCTCTATTAAAAAAATGAATAAAAAAAAATGTCAGTAAGTGTGTCCCCTGACACACGTTAACATCCTCAAATATCTTGTTTGTCCACAACCCAGAGATGTTGAGATAATTATGGTAGAGGAGTAAAGAATTAGAGAATTTTACTTTAAAAAAAAAAAATAGAAAATTATCTAAGTAGTTTTTGATTAATGTTATAGATTAAAACTAACCAATTAATCAATTAATTGTTGCAGCTCTCCTCGAAAGCACAGTGTATATATGAGTTTCTAAATTGATATTTCCTCAGTCTGGATGGGTAAGCATACAGAAGTTGTATGCACACTGAAATATGAAGATGGATAAGGGAATCAAGTGGAAAGCAGTAATTTGCTATTTGAATGTATACCATATTGAATGGAAAGATCTGGAAATTGTGCTGTATATAGTTTTGTGCATCACTTGGCTCAGTCTCCCACTTTCGTTCCGATGGGGAAAGAACTTTCCGTTCTCTCACAGAATGATAGCCTCATCATTCACCTTCTTCAGGTGTTACTTTCCTCTCCCCATCATTCTCCCTGACTTTCATTTACTGTAGGGGTTGGCAGGGCCTGATAGCTCAAGGATGTCACTCCAGTATTCTCATCATCGATCCAAAGACGTCCCAGACCATCCAGGTGCTGGAGAAGCACAAAGCTAATGTTGTCAAGGTGAGCTTCCTAAGTTAACTTTTTTTTTCATGTGTTTGTTTATCTACATAGTAGGGCTGCGACTAATGATTATATTATTTTTTTCAACACAATAAAAACTTTTTTCATCGTTATTTTCTGGATGAAATTGTAATTGTTTTAGATGTCAAAAACATCCAAAGCAGTTTTATTAAGAATCAAAGAGACAGCAAATCCTCCAATTTGAGTGGCTGGAAACAGCACATGTGTTATTTGTGCTTGAAAAATGAGTGGAACATTCTATCAATTGTAAATATCGTTGGCAGTGTCTTGTGTATTTATAATTGACTATTCAGTTAATTGACTTATAGCTGCAGCTGTGCTCCATAGGCTACAACAAATAATTTGATTTATTTCAAGGAAAGCTATAGGAGAAAAACAAACACAAAAAGTCCACATAGAAGTTCAGGTAAAATGTGATAAGTTTATGTTGGATGAAGAAATTCTGTACTGGGCACCTGTTGTTCTTTTTGCCCGTACTGTTTACATTTTCAATCACAAAAAGTGTGTATTGAATATGTGATACCTCAAATCAAAAATCTTAAGTCTGCTTACTGTACAGTATATCATACTGTATGTCCTTTAAATATATGTCCATTTCTTGCATGATTGTGTGCTTTCCAAATAAAATACAAACACATATCAGTCGGTATAAATGTTAGTATTGTATGACCTTCAGTGAAGCTGTCTTCGTCCCTTTCTGGCTGACAGATTCAACTGCTTCTCTGTAAGCCAACACCAGAGCACCAATAAAGGTTGCCTTTGCTTTGACAGAAGGTCCTATTGACTCGTTGTGTGTGTTTGCCCGTGGGGTGTGTTTATTTGCTT
The DNA here is from genome assembly GCF_900880675.1 of Sparus aurata. NCBI lineage: Eukaryota > Metazoa > Chordata > Actinopteri > Spariformes > Sparidae > Sparus > Sparus aurata. The sequence continues at coordinate 14,678,098 of NC_044201.1, read as the reverse complement.
ATGTGTGTGTATCTGTTTGTGTGTTTTGCAGAAGGGTAAATAATGGACAATAAATTCTACAGTGATTATCAGTGCCTGGGCTGTATCTGAGGCTCTCATTCCTCACTCTGAAGCACATTTTAATCTTGTAAAGCACCGCAGCCACAGCAGTGGGCCATTCCTCACCGCCACCCAGCCTGACATGAGAAAGCTTACTGAATTAAAAAAAAAGACCAAAAAGAAAAAGTAGCCACTAGCCACAGTAAAGCACGCCTATTCAGGAACAAATGTGTCAGAGACAGAATCAATTATTTAAACACTGGTTTGTTCATACACTCATTTGTCTTTTTTAAGTCTCGAGCTAGCATTGGTTGCATTTCAATGTTGTCCCATAAACCCGCATTTATTTGCACTAGTTAATGAGAAGATCTTTATATCTGTCGTGTATGAAGAAATGCAGCTCACAGCTTTACAACAAATAACTTGCATGCATCAGGTGCCTCACATGAAAAAGAGATAGAATGTACATACAAACAGGGATGTAATGGAATGATTACAGGTCCATTATTTTTAAAGTCAGGTCTAGGTGCTATAAACACTGTAATCTGTGAGATATGTAATGGAGATATGCACACAGCCATATTTAGAAACTTTGCCTTCAAATTAGCTGTCAGGACTGACTTAATGTTGTGATTCTTCAGAGGTGAAGAGATACATTTTTAATGTTCCTTTGGAAATATATAAGTAAGTTGGCTTACCTGATGTCTGTAGGTAATGTTTTCCATAGCTTTGGGGCGTAATTGACAAACACTCTCTAAAATGATTCTTGGAACATTCAGTAAACCAGCAGCAGGTGATTGCAGCATTTGTGAAGGCAAACAGTGAACAGGGGACCTTTGAAATTGATTGTTAATGTTTACAGGTAGTCAGTGCAGAGAAGCAACAACCAGACTTATGCTCTCTCCTCTTGCTGTCCTGTAATTGGTGTTTAATAAAGGCAAAAATACATTTTTCAACGTGTTTTTATTTATAAAATGTCGAACCTGCAATATGTTTGAGGTTTCTAAATTCTCTTTTCATCACCTTGATAATGTGGAACTTGAAGCTTAGATAAAACCTTATTTAAATTCCTTAAGGATATTATTTTCCTTAAGAAAAGAGTATTGCCCTAGAACTAATTAGTGTTATCCTCAGCTCCTGTTTTTTACTTTATCTAAACAAATGGCAACAAAACGTGGAAATCTTGCAGTGTTTCCATAGCGACTGCCAGATACTCAGCATGTCTTTTGCGATTTTGTGTTTGCTAGGTGAAATGGTCCAGGGAAAATTACTACCACAACGTGAGCTCTCCCTACTGTCTGCGGCTGGCTTCGGGTGATGCCTCAGGAAAGATCATAGTGTGGGATGTGGTCAGCGGCACGGCTCACTGTGAGATCCAGGAGCACTCCAAACCTATCCAGGGTATGAGATCTCAACCCCTCCCCTCCTTGTAGGCTTGGATTGATGCTTTGTCTAACAGCTCTGTGCTGGAAGGGGACATTTCCCCGGCAGCACTGCCAATGAGAAACTTTGAATTGTTGCTCTGTTGTTGGCCATTTGTTTTCATTAAGATGCTCTCACCATCATTCTCTGTCTTTTTCCCTGGCGCATACTACGCCTCCATCCTCTTCGTTCCCACATTCTGCTCTCTGTCTTCTTGTCTTTCTCTGCCAGACTTGGAGTGGCTGTGGAATCAAGATGCGTCTCGCGATCTGCTCTTGGCGATCCATCCTCCCAACTACATCGTTCTGTGGAACGGAGACACAGGCACCAAGCTGTGGAAGAAGAGCTACGCTGAGAACATCCTCTCCTTTTCTTTTGATCCCTTTGACCCCTCCAACATGGCGTGTAGGTGAACAACATCTGACTCAGCCTAAGCTTATTCATGGTTTCACATTTTGACTCTCTTGCCCACATATGCATGTCTCTAATTTGTTGCTAGATTTACGGTTCTACAAGCTCAGTATGGAATGAACATCAATGCTACTGCTGAATATATCAACAGATATAAGAAATGCTGTGCCACCTTTAAAACGATGCATGGCATTCAAATGTGCTAAACATTGAACCGTTGGTAACACCTAATTTTCCGAATAAGCAGAGGTAAAGGAAAACAGACATTTTTTCAAGTGGCAGATGCACAGCTGCCAACACAACAGCTGTGACAACCAGATGCATCTTTTGTGGTTTTTTTTAATCTTTCTTGGCAGTGCTGACCAGTGAAGGGATAGTCTTTATCACAGACTTTACCCACTCCAAGCCACCAGGCAGTGCTGGCAAAAAAGTCTACATTGCCAGCCCCCATGCAAGCCCCGCCCACACCAAACCTGTGCCTGCTGCTGCTCCGGCCCCTACAGGCGCCAAGAAGGCCCTTAACAAGGTCAAAGTGCTCATCATCAATGAAAAACCCACGTAAGTGCCACTATATTACACTTTTATGTTCATAGTTGTATTTTAAAGAAACATTATGTAACTTTTTAATCTTAAGATAACAGCTTCAAAATCATGTTGATCACAGCGTTTCTTATATGTTTACTTCAATAGTAAGTTTTCAACACAACATTGTTGTGACATCTTGAGTTTTGTTTGTAGTAGTACCTTCATTACATCTGACAAATTGTTACAGACCTGATATTTATATTTACGATAGTGGTTTTCCACTCAGCAACTGTGTTGGGCACCAAAATGAGACAAATTGACAATTTCTTCATAATGTTTCTTTAAAATGTATGAATATATATTCAGCATATTTTAAACCATTTTCAATTTTGGTAAATCGATCTTGCCCATATATTAGTTTTAGACAACATTGAACAATGCTGCTTGAACGAAGATGGGCATAAAAGTATTTTTATGCACCAAAGACCCCTGAGTACTACACAGTCATTTCACGTGGAAATGAATGCCAATTGTATCCTTTCACACTGAAGACAAAAGCCAGGTGTTAGTAGATGTTAGAGGGTTTTTTGTGCAGTGTGAAAAAGCTAATTAGAATTCTCCCATAACCTCATCTGCATTTCAAGTAAGGTCCTTTTCAGTTTGAATCCAGCAACTGGGACTGAAGGGCATTGCTCTGGGTCACCTTAACAGAGGTTTATGCAAACAGAGTCCCAAGAGATAATATTAGCAATTAGCAATTTCATTTATGAGGCTCAGGTCATCTTCAGCTACGCTGTTTGTATGTTCCCCTGACCTGTACTAAATGTGCACCTGTCAGCATGCATTATGCCCTCTTCTGTTGGACGACACATTCAGGCACTGTTTATGTCTTGCTTGAGTGTAAAAAGCAAAGTACAAGATGCAGTCTAGTGAACACATTAACAAAATACTGAATCAGCCTGTTTGTTTTAAGGTTTTGAAATGCTGCTACTTAGCACTATTGGTTATACATCTTTTTCTGTAAAGTGTGCCTCTCTTCCACCTTTTTTATCAAGTTCGCTGACCTGTTGAAAGTGAAGTGTGTCTTGTGACACATAAGAAAACTATTTATCACACCAGAGGGATTTGCTAGAAACGATGTTTCTGTATTAGGATAATATAACAGACTTTCATATCTAAGCACAATAATAGGTTTATCATCTTTTCTGTTTTTCTTTTGTTTTGTTCAACTGAGTGCAGAGTTTGATGTTCATCTGACCCTTTTTTCCATCATGGTTTGACGTTGATCAATTTGACCGTGTTCAAATTTAAGCTTTTTTTGGATAGAAAGTGTCATATGAATTAACGTTACATCTAGGCATAAATCAAGATAAGTGTGGAAATGAAGGGCCTAGATTTCCCTGAAGAATAGTGAAAGATTTGATCACTTGGCAGATTTACTGCACTGCCTTCTAATACAGAGACACATAAGAAGTAGTGACGAACCTAATTTTTATGTCATTAAGTGACAAACTTGTTAAATTGTGTAAGGCATTACTTTACAAAAGTTTAGACAGATCAGGAACCAAAGGCTTTTTTGATGTGCTGGCAGCTTCCTGCCTGAGCGGTTGTGACTGTCAGGCTTATTTATAGCAGCAGCACCCCTGCCTCCCTGTCCACCCACCCAACCAGCCGTAATAACAAACACTCCATTAATCTTACTTGCCTTTATTCTTTATCTTGCCTCCCTCGTGTGTCCGTTTCAAGCTTCATGCCTTGTGTTGGTAATTGACACCTTCTTCCGTCACCTTTCACACTGTATATAATTACTGTATTCCTTCAGTTACCCCTGTCTGTGCATCGATTTTGGACGTTTATCATGTCCAGCGTTACAGTATCTCCCCTCTTCTGCTCTGTCTGCCTGTGGTTGATAGATGGGTAATTAAACAAGAACCTCTTATACAATAGACTATCCTGCACATTAGTGCCTCATTAGGTAACTATTAATCTATTTGTTTCTTTATCAAGACAACAGATATAAGCTTCACACTTATGCTCACATATGCCTGGTCCTTACACAAACACACAGAAACACACAAGGACAAAATAAATGGAATATATTAATAATATAATTAATACAAATTGATAATGGAATTTATTAAGAAATAATGAATAGATTATTTACAAAGACATGTAAGTGTCAATCTTAAAGATTTAAGACAGCAGTTGTTACCATTCTAACCACATGTAAGGTTTAACTTTCCAGATCCCAGAATTCTTTAGGGAACAAAAACTAATTGAGCAGCTTGTTTGTGAGAAATGCATCAGTGGCTCATTGCACCAGCTATAAAAAGAAAGTTATCTAATCCTATATATTGTCTTGCCAACACAATTGTGAGCATCTCATGTCAAATTAAGAGAAGATACCAGCTTTTCATCCCGACTTTTAAAACAATGTGCCATGCCAACTGCTATTTTACACAAGAGCCAGTTGTAAGAAAGGTGTGACTGCAGCCTCCATCTAACCGTTCACTGTAGCTGCATAAACAAGCTCAATGATCGCTTACCACAGTTTCCTGGGACTGCTTCAGAATAAAAGTTAAATTAATGCTTTTAATGTGACGCTGTGGTAGATTGTTTTACGTTTGCATTGGCAGCAACTTAATAGAGCTCCGACATGGTGCAAAGCGGTCGACTGTAAACGGAGATTAAGTAACAATAACATTGGTAAAATAACTTTATCCTGTGTGAAGGCCATTTGAATTCAGTGTGGGAATGGCAGACCCCACCACTAAAGATGAAAACTACTATATTTAGAAGTATTTGCTTATATGAATACATTGAATGGCTATTGCAGCAAAAAGTACCCTGAGCATAGATGGTACCAAAAATGTGGTTTGATATCATTCAAATATTAATGATAATAACTATAAATACATATTTAAAGATGAATATTTAACATGTTCTCATTTTTGTGTCTGAAACCTACTAGACCATATTTATATGTTTATGTTGAGTTGTGTACTTACATTATCCCAAATGTTTTCAACAATGTTAAAATCCAGAGAAATCTGTAACCTGTAATCCCAAAGTAATTGCGTCTTTTGTTTGTTTTGATTGAGAGACACTTAGCGGCAGAAATTCCATACTCTGCAGCTAAGGATTAGTGAATTAGTTTAAAATATTTATTGGAGGCTAGAAGTGCAGGGACGAAATGGAACCTAATGAACATTAAATTAAAGATAATAATTAATAATTAACAGACACGTTCTCGTCGGAGGAAAGGGAAGCACCCAGTTCAACCCTGTAATGTACAAAGTAAAAAAAAAATAATGAAAATCACATAGGATTGGCTGGCTATAGATCATTAAACCCCTGACCAATTGAAGTGGGCAAGTTTTATTTTGTAGAAACAATGTTTTGTCTGTTCTAGACAGCTAATGATTTATGAGCGTTTGAAGCTTAGTGGTTTCTTTTTTTGTCCCCTTTTCCATTTCCAGCTGCTGCTGGTCTTCTCTTAGCCAAGACTGCAGGGCCTCAGTTATAAAACCTAATTATGCACAATGTGCAAATCCAAGCCAAAGTTGTGATTTACGCACAACAGCCTGGGTGCCAGTTTCAAGTTGTATGAGTTTTTTCAGAATTGTCTAGACCTCAGGAGCTGAAGCTGAAGTGACTACATAATGTATAAACACTATATTTGAATTTAATGTCCTTGGGGCATTTATGTTGAGATGATTAAATAATAGGTGGAGCAGTAAGTTCTTTGAAACTTCAGTCCTCTTAGGTAGCCTCTGGTGCTATCAGACACACCTTATTCAACTCGCACTTTCTTGAAGAGCACATTTGTGCATGTGCCTATGTATAACTATGTATGATCCACTGACTGCTGATGCCTTCACTCCTATCCACCGCAAAGGGGGAGAGATGTGAGGACTGTGTGACGTTTTGGAAATTGGACAGCATAATTTTTTGGGAGGGTTTTCAGTTACTTTTTTCCCTCTTATCTGGTTCCCTCTTTCTCTCTGAAGATCTTTCTGCAATTGTGCATCTAAGACACAGAAATCTCCTTTGCTGTTTCTTTCTGATGTTTTGCCTTTGGTGGCACCGATATTTCAGCCCCAGACTCCGGCTCGCCTGACTTCAGTAAGCTGTTACAGTGTGAATTAGCTCAGTAACTCCTAAGGGTTCCCCTTTTTGAGTACATTGTATCTGTTACGCTATGCCCAGGGTGATAATGATCTTCATTGCGTCTCTCCTTTATTTGATCTCATAGTGACCTGAAGGAGTAAAGCCGTAGAGATTAATTATGGCTACAGACCTGCTCATAGATTCAGTGAAAATCAGCCCCTCTGTTCCCTCTTGTGTGCGTCACTGCATCGCTGTCACATGGAGAGATCAAGCTTGGCTGCTTCCATGGATAATAGGATTTGTAATTAATTTAAATGCACATGAAAGAAGTTACAGCAAACAGGCTTAGTTGAATATTTCTGGGACTCTTATAATAATGGAAGAGAGTTTTGTCTGACACTGCAAATACCTGCTTAATTCATCAGCCTCCCATCCTCAGACCAATTTCAAATTCTGCCTCATTTGTGTGTGACTCACAGAGATCACAGCAGTAATAACTAATTTATTCAGCCCTCTTTATGGGAAGACATGAATAAGATTTTAGAAGTGACACGCTTCTTATTAAACTTTTTTAAAGACTTTCTTATCCGTCATCTCGCTGGTGTTCATCATATTTGCATATTTCCTGAGCATGTGTTGTTACAGTAGAGTCTTATTATCTCTCTGGTGAAGTCCAAAGAATAAGGCTGGAAATATATCCTGTTATCTGGACCTTCATTTCAAAATATATTTTTTGGGACTTTGAGCGCCATCTAGTTCTGTTATATCTGAGAGAAGGCAGACATCTCTACGGCAGGTATCTCCAAAACAAATCAAAACAGTCTAGATGGAAAAACGAGAAGAAAACGTGTATTTTTGAGATTGGGGAGAACTCTCCCTTCAAAGAAAGTAGGGTGACACTGACTCGTATTTCCTTTTTCTATTTTGTGTGCTTTCCCACCCTCCTGTGCTTTATGGTGCTGTTAGTGCTGAGGCGGTGACGTTGAACGACTGTCTCCAGCTGTCCTACCTGCCATCCAAGAGGAACCACATGCTGCTACTTTATCCCCGAGAGATCCTCATCCTGGACCTGGAGCTCAGCCAGACGGTGGGCGTGGTGGCCATCGAGCGCTCTGGGGTGCCCTTCATTCAGGTGAGGTGCTGCATACATGTATAGCAAATTGTCTTTAATGAGGATCTTGGTAAGACTTGATGGAATTTGTGGAAATTGCACACCTAAGAAAAGTTAATCTTGTTTTTGGTGTAAATAAGGTGAATCATTTGCGAATTAGATAAATTTTTCAAGGTGAAAATGTCAATTTGATGGTGAGACACTCCCGCTGTCCATTTGAAAGTGAAAAAGATGACTCGCACAATGTTAGTCCCGATGTCTTAGTTGATAAGTGGTAAGTATGATAAATGGAAGCATTGCTGTGCCGTCTCTCTCTAACACGCTTCCTACATCACATTCTTCTCTTCCCCTCAAATGAACCCGGTGCAAAGTTTCTACTTTTATTGCATTATTCGCAGGGCTTTACCAAAATCTTTTATGGATTATTCTTCCAGGAAGCCAATTCTCCCTGCCATGAATGATAAAGTTCTCTACTTTTCTTCATCCCTCTCAGTGCTCACCTCATCAAGGTTTGACGACTGCACCGCAGAGTCACGCAGTCCATAGTTGCATCCAAAAAAATCTCACCAGCATGACTCGTCATCTCAATTCTTGTTCCTTTCTTTAGTTGCATTCACCTGTGACCTTTATGTGCCAATTCCCTTCTTTTGGAGTCTGGATTTGTAATTGAAAATTGATGAATGCTGTGGGGGTATTAGACAAAGGATTTGTCACAGCTGCAGAGCCAGTAATGGAGCAGAGACTGTCTCTTAATGTCACTCTGCTCACTCTGCTTTCTCTCCCAGCTCCATGTCTGGCTGTCTGTGAGGGAATGACCATTGTGGAGGCTTATCATTTTGCTGAGTGGATCTTATAGTTTTCACAGTGGTGGCTCTATTCTATTTGAGCCATAATATGCCCTTTAAAATATATATCCTTGAAATTGTCCGTGCATGGACCAGTTTACTGCTCCTCAGTTTATCATTGCTGTCAGTTGACATTTTCTGTGTGCGTGAAGTGTGGTCTGTTCTATTTTATTTTACTTCCATAAATCATACTTTTTGGGGGGTTGTCAGTGATCTTGTTTTAAATAATGGATCCATGGTTAAACAGTACAAAGACAGAGAACAAGCCTTTGTAGTCACAGAGTAAGACCTGAAGTCACAGAGCAGGGGTCTGAGGGGTATTACTCAGCTCTGTCCAGCCAATGCCTCCCTTCTCTAAGTGTTATAAAGTGCTTGTCACGCAGCCAATTTGCATGACTGATGACACAGCTTCAGCAAAAGCCAGGCCGGAGTGTAACAGAGCCAAGGAACAACAGGGGAATAAAGACACAAGAACATCTATACTGTACGCTGTCGGGTGTGGCACATACACAATGTACACAGTTGCCAGTACATCAGGTACATGTGCAGTAGCTGTCCATCTGATGCAATGGGTGGGGAAAATGATTAGCAGAGAAAGAACACCAAAACTGATTCTGAAAAGAGTAATCAGTGCAACATCTACAAGTCCTAAAACTGTCCTTAAAATTTTAACCTTGAAATTTGAAAATAAACTGAGCGTTGTCAGTCTGTTTACCTTCATGATGTTGCTGAGTATAGTTGATCCTCTCTACATAAGCTTGTCAAAATGAATGCCATCTACTTGTTAATTCACTGAGAGTTCAGTAAGCTGGATTGCACAACAAAATGCAAGTTGATGTCCCTTTATGGCACTCGGCGTCTGGCTAGTGTGTCCAAGAGTAAAAACACACTTTCAGTGATATTGTTATTAAATTTGAACTTGGACCATATAAGATAATATTAGAGTGGACCCACTGTGTTTCCAGCTAAAAGGGCCAACTACGGGTTGTCTGCAGACTTATTTTTGCATTAAAACATTTAACAAATGCACTCTTGTAGGTTATTGCCTAAAGCACTTGCAGAGATTCTGAAACGTAACCTTTCAAAACAGCCCACAACTATGCCTGTTCTCCAAATGGTTCACGATAGCTTTAAATTCCAGGATTAAGATGAGGCTAAGAAGTTTCACAGCCTGAGGAAAGGACCTGCTTCGTAGTCTGCTTCTGCATCTTCTGACAGCTCTTGCTTTTCAACCAAAATCACCGAATGTGTTTTTGTTTAAGCTTCCTCAGTTTGAGTATTTTTTTATTATGCCTCTGTAATGGCCATTGCCAGAGGTGTTATGTATTCAGGTTGTCTGTCCGTCTGTCCCATTATTGTGAGCTAGATACCTCAAGAATGCCTGGAGGAATTTCTTCAAATCTGGCACAACTGTCCAGTTGGACTCGAGGATAAAATGATCATATGTTGCTGGTCAAAAGTCACTCACAAAACATGTTTTTCAGCCATAGATTGAGAATTCATAAGCAGACTTCGACAAACTTTAACACACATGTTTAATAGGATAAAGTCAAGTGATGACATTTTTATACCCAAAAGGTCCATGGTAAATTTCACTGTGACATCATAATGTTCTGTAAAAACAAGTGTGTGGACATTATTGAACACAATAAGATTGTTATTTATATCTCACATTTGGTTAGATAGTGAGTTGGTGACACTAATCCTGTGTGCCAACCTTTAAACTGTGTTTATTGTATCCATCATTTCGCACTGTTTTTGTTTACGCATCAGATCAACATAAGGACTTCTAGCTAAGCTTGGCTGAGCTCTTGCTAACATTTTTGTCAGTATGGAGTTAAACAGAATGCCATGAAGATATTGGTAATGTGTTTTGACACAGATTCAGTGTGAACGGCAAACTTAAGTACCAGCTGTTCACCAGTCTTCAAAAGACAGTTGGTTAACTTGAACACACACACAACATCACCTGTTTCTCTCTCTATCTCTGTGTGTGTAGGTGATTCCCTGCGCTCAACGGGATGCTCTCTACTGTCTCCATGAGAATGGTTGTATCACTCTTCGAGTGTGTCGCTCCACTACCACTCTGGAAGAAGCAGCAGGTATGAAAACTCTCCACGGAGATCTACACACACGCATGCAGGCGCATGCTTATTGTACTTTACTCAGAAACCACTCAGGCTCCCAGTCATCATCCATTCAGCCAAACTGCACTGCAGTCAGCCTGTAGTCTCTCTATGCTCCAGTGGGCATTTAGCCTGTTACTCACTCATTTATCTTTGGCTTAGTGTTATAGGTCGACTGTATGACTGAATCTCCCTCTCTTACTGCTGCCTGCTATCTCTCCATGCTACTTCCCTTTCTCCTGCCGTTTGCTTTTATGAGCCTCTCACTCACTCACTCTGAGTTCATTCTTATCTCTGTAAATCCTTCATTGTATCTCTGTTCTCTGCTCTTCTACTTTTCTCTCACACACAAAAATTGTCTCCCACGGTCTCCCAATCACACTTTCTCCACCTTTTATCTACTACCTTTTCTCTTTACTTTGTCTGTTTCCTTGACCATCAACTACTTAATGTTTTTCCCCACATGTTGTATTTCCTGTTTCTTCCTTTCACGTGTTCCCCAATTTGCTCCGATTCCTTATAATTTTTTTCCCACAATTTTTCTTTCTTTTCTACTCCCCCACACTTTCTCGAACTATCTCTGCCCCTCTCTCTCAGACCCTGAGCAGAGTGTCCACGAGCTCGTCTACGACCTGCGTTCTCAGTGCGATGCCATCCGAGTCACAAAGACAGTCCGGCCATACCGCATGGTCGTCTGCCCTGTCAATGAAAACAATGCTGCGCTGATGGTCAGCGATGGAAGAGCCATGCTGTGGGAGCTCAAAGCCCACACCGCCAAGGCTGCTGCCAATCCTAGGTACACACACACACATGCGCAAGTTGCAGGAAGAGGTAATAGATAAAAGTTTGAATACATTGTCAAGTAACCTGAAGTGACTTTAAACTACATAAACCTCTGAGCTAAATTTAGTCTAAAGTGACTAGTGCAGGTAAGAGGTGCAGGGAGTTAAGCTGTCGTTGATGAGCCCTGCTTCCCTTTGATGGAGCGCTCCCTCGCTGCTGTCGAGGAGACAGTTTCTTGTTTTTCTCTTATTGTCTTCCTGTGTGAAGCAGGGAGAGGCCTGTCTGCCTGTGAGTGAACCAAAACCTGAATTTATTTTGGGCAAACAAGAGAAATCTTCAGTGCTGAATTGAAGAGGGGTTGGCATGCTGGGGTGCTTTTTGTTACTTTGTGATGAATTGTCTTATTGTAGACTTGTTTGGAATTATTTGCTTCAGACGTGTACATGTTTCAAGATAATGGCGGCTGTTGGTGACACTTAATTTCATTCATTTCATTTCAATTTCAAAGGTCATTGTACAGGTCCAGCAATTTCTTGGTAATTACCAAGCAACAAATTTCAAAATTGTGTTCACACCAAGATATCACACTGATTACTTCAAAATTCAACCCTAACCCAGTCATGATTTTACATTTCCAGGAAACTTCCAACTGTTTGTTGCTTAAATTCTTCTCATTGTGCCATTTTATTTTCCTAGTAGTTTCTGTCTAAGGTCCGGCTTGTACCAAAAGATGATCTGTTAATGTGAAAGGTGTACAGATCCAGTCTTACCCCCCCGAACTGTTCCAGACTCATCGGGGCTAATAAATATCGAACATATTCGATATCTAGAAGTCAAAATCTAGATGACTGCAATTGTCATTAAATCAGTATTCTCACTACAGGCAATGACAATGATATCCCGAAGCAGCTGACAGTGTTGCCAGGCAACGTTTAACAATCCTCGCCCTTGAGCCAAACATTAGCTAGTATAGAACGCTGTTGACGGATAATAACATCATGTTGACTGCGTTTCACCGGATGTTCCTGTAGTGTGCGATGTGACATTTTTTTTCAAGTCTTGTAGTGTGTACAGGTTTGAGATAAGAGATAAGAACATCTGTGAAGATTCTCCTTATGTGCGTGATGGAAGCTGACTTTGTAGTCTTAGGGTTAAGATTTCAAAAGTCCTATAGTGTGAGCCTTACTTCCCCCTCAGCAGGCCCCTAAAATGAAGTGAGTTGTTATAGCTTAATTTCAACTAGTTTCTGAGGGTCAGTAAGTTAAAGCTAATTGTTGTGGTTACTGGTGGGTAATTTCAATGAAATTTAAATATAAATATAAATATAAATATAAATATATATATATATATATATATATATATATATATATATATATATATATATATATATGCAGTCATCTAAAATGAAGTGTTATCTAGTTGTCCTTCACACTGAATTAATAATCTGATGCTCCGTTTTGATTGTTGTTATCCTGGTGATCAGTTTTCAATTTTCAAAGTCAAAACTAATCCATGGCATGACTGACATGAATTATAATACCAGAAACATCATCTCTGCAAGGTGGTGTTGTCACGGTGCACTGAGCATGTATAAACAAATTAAGATGAGTTATTTAGACGGAAATTTTTCACTCTGCCATATCTGTTCAATTATAGGTCAAGCCCCGAGTGTATAAAGTCAATCACAGTTTGCAGCAGTAATGAAAATATTTTCTTCACTGAATGATACCTATGTTTTTATGGAGCAGCATCTAATCAATACAATGAATTGGTAACATGTCATCCTCTACAAACACTACTTTCTCCTTCTGATGTAGTACAATTTGAAAAAGTGGATCACGTTCATCACAGGCAAAAATAATATTAATTTCTCAGTCCCCATTCACTTTGTTTCAATAACTGATGTTAGCCATGATTTAGACTGTATTTAATGAATGCTCTCTCTCCCCCTTTGTCTCAGTTCGGGTCTTTCGCCGCTCTACTCACCTGTGTCATTCTGTGGAGCTCCACTGGGTCCAAACCAGAAACGGATTCAGGATCTCTCCCTCAACAGCATGATCGGTACAGCTATACACATCACTGATACACCCTCTAGCAAGCATCATTCATATTTGTGTCTAAAATGCTACCACATTTGTATTTTTCAAGGAAAAGGGTAGCGCTTACCATGTCGGGGGGAGGCAGGGGAAACAAAACTTTCGTGAACTTGCTACTTTCGTGTGAGACACGTGAGTGACAGAGAGACGGAGGGGGAGCAGGGAAAAGAAATGCAGCCGAATGGATACGCTGCATTTTTAAGTAAAACCGAAATGCAATTTGTGGCGGTTGGTCTTGATTCTGTTGCGCACCGCCACAAATTAGGCAAGGAGTGGGAAACACTGTACTCAATGGCTATGCTATTGTTAGACCTTTACTTTTATGCCCTGACAGCTGTCATTTATATTTTTATGAGGTGCACTGGAACACACCATGACATCGCTGTTGACCCACATATGCTTTGCCGTGTTGAAGCGATGAAGATTTCAGTGTTTAAGAGTTGCCCCTGAATGCACCATTAAGTCCCTCTTAGTGTGTCAAATCCCTGGCACAGATAGAACGCAGAGGAAGCTTAGATACATATATGGAGATAAGCGACAAAACACAACAGAGACGCTTGACTTTCAGTACAATCTGTCAGTGAGGCCGAGAGTTGTGCGAAGTTTGCTCACCAAACATAAATTCTGCCCTCATTTGGCGCTTGCCAGACTCTGTTTCTGTCTCAGACATATTCTTTCAAATGCATTTACAGTAATTATAGAAAGTGTGTAATGGAGATGATAAGACACTTGCGTACTGGTTCTGAAACTTAGGAGCTAACAGCCAATTCTCTGGTGTAAAATGCATGAACTGATCGCCACACACAACACTCTCTCTAGTTTCTCCAGCAGTTAACCTCGCCACAATGTCAACGACAGGGAAATAAGTCACATTAAAAGACATTAATCTGCAGGCAGGGTCGCTGTAAATGATCGTTGACATCATTAACAATTTAGGTGTGTGTGAATGTGGTTACATAAAACCATGTTTGTTTGCATCAGGCTTCCTTGTACCTTTTATTGTACCTCAGTTAGTAGTGTGGGCCTCAGGCATCCCCTCCACTTTCTGCTTTAATGTGTTACTCCTCCTCACACTTCACAGGCCACCGTTACTCCCAGTTGGTGCTGCTCTGCACGAAGACTCCCACGGGTGCTTGGCCCTTCCTCTCTGTCACTTTAGTCTCTATACAATCTCGTCCTTTTGCTTATGATGTGTTTCCATCTCACTTTCTCTGGTCCACTCCCCCTCTCTCCCTCATCTCCCTGCTGATTTGGAACAGAGCTGCCTATCAAAATTTGAATGTGGGTATAGAATAGAAATGAGACGCGGGACTATTTTTATTTATTTATTTGTTTATTTTTTTGGTTTTGTTGGGTTTTTTTTTTTTTTTTTTTTAAAACGTTTGTCAGAGTTGAGCTGCCAGTGAGCTGAAGGCCTTGGGGAGATGTGGCAGTAGTAGTTATGCAGGCATAACAGGGGAGGATTTTGCTGCTGTCTATCCACAGACACACATGCATGCAGATTAGAGCAAGCTCCTGCCTGGAGCAATAGCTCTATCTGACAGTTGCTTCCTAAAGCTCTTGTTAAGAGTGAATGTCACTCACTGGCCTGCAGGTCGCTGAAGTTTGATGCTGATTGGCTGACATAAGAAGAGCATCAGTCGGTCAAAGGCAAAGTTTGACTATAGGGCTAGAAAATCATTTGAGTCCACTCAGTTGGTACCTTTAGCACCCGGCACAGGTAACATACTTAAGTATCATCTGAGTACAGTGTGTCAGTATCTATATTTCGTGATTTAAAAAAAGAAAAAAAACTTGGTTAGCTTTCAAAAATGTGTACTGCATAAAAATGTACTTGTTTGTAAATAGTTCTTATACCCTTTGATAAACATTGAGGTAAAGCTCAATTCTGAGGCTTTTAAGTAAACAGTTTCTTATAAATAATTAATATAGAAACTTATGATCAGTCCATATCAATTGTAGGCTTAAATGAAAAAACTCTGTTTAGTCCCACCCACTTTCTGTTTAAGCAACACCCACTTCCAGCATAAGCGCCATCTGTTCCAGATGCAGATAAGTATGATTGTGTATTTGCCTCTGGTGTATATTTTCATTTGCTGTACATGGCAATATAGTGCATATATGGTTTGTTTTTTATTGATGTATTGGTTTGTTTGGACTCACATCGTCATCTCATTTTATTACATCTTCAATGCACTGCACTGATGCCCATTTAGAGAGACATTAAATTTCCAGTGCAAAGAAGGTTATTATGGTGCATGAAATGAAAACCAAATGGATTTTTCAACAAGAGCCAATTATAACTTCAAGGTTGTTGCACCCTCAGAGAATGTCCTATGGCTCTGCAGCAAATACACCAGAGGAGACAATCACCCATTTAGAACGTATAAAATGTTGTCATTAACAGTCTGATTGGGACATTGCCATCAAAAACCCATGCCTCAGTAAAACCAGGGTGTGTTTGGACCAGGGGCCTGTATTTAGGGTGAAAACAGGTGTTAAATTCTATGACTGGCCGGTATTAGAAATCAGCATAGTAGATTTAAATGAGTGAAGCATACAGATAAAACATGGGTCTCTGGCTTAATTGTCTTAGCTCAACTGAATCCTTCAGATTATAAAAGCTGCCCAACTTGAAAAATTGAGGCCACAAGTTTATGACACCAACATTGTTGTTTTTTTTCTCATTTGGCTCCAGCTGCAGGCCAAGCCAAGGCTAAGTTAACTGTTTGCATAAAGGAGGCCTTCGATCTTTCTATGTTAGCAGACTAAGTGTCTCTGACCTATTGTACCTCTTAGTCCTCTGGCTAGAGGGGAGAGGCTCTGCATCACCCCCCTTGCTATGTTGTTAAACAGATAACCATGTATGGAAGCACTGCCTCCTGAAGCTGTAAGATATAATTTGGACATTGGGGAAGACTCGGGAGGATTATCATGGCAACACTCTGTGTAGACTGACGTGATGGTATTATCTCTCCTCCAAGATCTTGTTTTATAAAAATCTCAACGTAAGCCATCAGTGTCTCTGAATCTTCTTCATCTCTCCTGAATGGTCAAGTCAGCTGAAATTCCGATTATTTTGATTTTAATGCCAATAAGTAGAGCAGATAACAGTTAGCCAAATTGCTCTCATTGACCAAAAGAAGACTAAACCCAAGAGGTTTTACTTAAGTGTCTCTGCCCCTGCAGCTACCGTTGTCTCCTCCAGCCTCTCACCACCACCACCACCACAAGTACTCGCATACACACACAATACACACACACATACACACCAACATACTATTAGTTGGCATAATAGCAAGGGATTGTTGCTAAAAAACATGTAGGAGACTAACGCTGGGACTTCCTGGTCCACTGCAATCCGCTCACAGCAAAATTCCACTGCAGTAGCCAGGTTTCAGCCTGTAGAGTGCAGATGCTATGCGTATTTATGAGACAATATGTCGAATTCAAATGCTTTGCACTAGATATCAAGATATGGACCTGAATCAATCAACAACACTACGATAACCAGGTACATTGTTTTCAGCTAAAGAAAAGTGGTTTTGGGTTATAGTTGCTCTTTAACGAGCACAGCATCGTTTCCCCCGATGTGGTAGATGGCACTATTCATACTGTTGGTTGAAAAAAAGAACATACCCTGCATCTCTAGTCTCTAATATGCATTATTTCCACCCTAGAAAATATTAGGTTTATTCCAACATGTTTCACCCTGCACCTTCGTCAGGGTGCAGAGGACATTGTGCCACAGAACTCGCACCTGCACAAAATTAGGACACACGTGTCTGTCTCATATAAATGCAGCCTCATCTGGAGCTGTGGAAGGAGCTACATCGGTATGCTGTTCAATAGTTGATGTTGTTGCTGTCGGTACATTGGATAGCTTCAGTTGGTAGTTTATTAGTTTGTGTCTCACATTTGAATTCCTTTGCTTGTGTTTAAGTTTGTCTGATGTCTTTGTTTATAACTCACAATCTAATCATTGAAATGCTGTGACCTGTTCCTAATGCACATTTTTGCATGCAAGTGAATCACTGGCAGGGGCAAATAAACTGCTGCCAGCAGTTTTAATGAAATATCCAAGCGGATGGTTGCTTCAGAGTAGCTGTCTAAATCTTGTCCAAACCTTCCTCCCCAAATATTGGGGAGTACAAATATTGAGACTGAAAATCCTCTCTTCATAGATACTCTGTAGAACATGGTGCAAAAAGTTATTGGGAGCCATTAAAGTAAAATTGTGGTGCAGGCTTTATTTTGAGCTGCCAAAAAATATCATCTAAATTGGATCTGCTTGACTAATTTTAATAAACAGCTAAATTTTACATTGGGCGCAGTTATATCAACACTTTCACTTCAATAAAGGACTCTGATCGGGGAAAAACAACCTCATGGCATGTTCCGAATTGGAGCCTCAATCGGTTTAATTGTTTCTATGGACGGTAATTAGTAATGTCGTGTTGTAATGTTGATTTACTGCAGATTATATGCGCTGTGTGAAGCTGATGGCACTCCTCACTCTGCTTCCTCAGATTAAAAAAAATAGAAAGAAAAAAGTCAAGAAAGAAAGACAATTCTTATGCTGTTAAAAAGCTATATATACTGTTTTTAGTGTTTATTGATTGCTCCACTAATTAAGCGGATAATGTTGTGGTTTCATCTGTAGGTCAGACCTTGATTCCGGGTGAGGCTCCTCCACTGTCCTCCAACCAGCAAGAGGTCCAGTTGAAGTTCCTGCTGACTGGCCTGCTGTCTGGTCTGCCGCTGCCGCCGTTTGCCATCCGCATGTGTCCACCTCTTACCACCAAAAACATCAACCACTACCAACCCCTGCTGGCTGTAGGTGGGTAATAATGCACCACACACACACACACACACACACACACACACACACACACACACACACACACACACACAGGGCTTGCAAAAGTCTGAGAAGAGCAGGGAATGGATTGGGGTTTCAAAAAAACTCAAAAAAAGCATTTTTTCTCCTATATGTTGTTTTGTTTCACCTCGATTTCACACTCTTTCAGATTAACCAGTTTTAACCAGAAAATCAATAATAAATTAACTGCTCTTGTGTTGTTGTGACTTTTCTCTGTCACAGAAAACATTAGCAAATGTTGCATGAACACTGTTTGCTGCAGCTTATTTAGAATAATGGTTGTTCTATCTAAAAATTGCATTGAGTGGATTGTAAATGTGAAGTCTGAATTTGTCTGCAGTTCCAGACAATTATTGTTGAACAAGGACAACATGCAGTCGATCTAGTTTCAGTAGATGTGTGTGTTCTATCAGTTCTATTTGGTCCTCAGCCCATGGGAGGAGTGAAAAAGCTGAAAAAGCTACTTTTAAAAATATTTCAACTGTCAGTATTAGTGGCCAGACTTGTTCTAGCTGTGTGGTATAGTTCTGTCATCTGTCATGGTTATACGGTATCTGTTTTTAAGGCTGTAGATGTCCAAATGAACCTTTTCTCAGTCACTATCATTCATCATGTCTTCACTGTAACGACCACAGATTGGAGTGTTGAGAAGAAAAAGTGTGTCCAGTTTGATTGATGAAATGTTGCTGCCCAGTGATGAAAGCACAAAACATCCAGTGAGACAGGAGGGCATAGGCCTGAATGATTATGCAGCTGCAGCCACACATTTTAATTGCTTGCACGTCCAGACCCCTTTTATCAGTGTGCCTTTGTGGTTTGGGTCCAAAAAATAAGACATAATAATAAGCACCGGTAATAACTAGCAGCAGAGCAAGACCTCAAACACTGTTTCATCTCAAAACAGGAAATTAACAGCGACTGATATGAAGCATTAAGTCACGCAGGTGTTTACTAGAACAGCAACACATTTATCACATACATTCATTCATTTGCTCTGCCTGAGGTACCTGTCAGTGTAAATTAATCTGTTCAAAACATCCGGATCAGCAATTCCCAGTTTTACTTGAAGTAGGTTTAATTCAAATTTAGCTTTAAATGTTGTCTGGCTCTTTGTAGTCAACCTGAAGTGAACTACTTCCGAGTTGCAAAATGTTCTTGGATTTGCTGACACTTTTGCTGAACCCTCCTGACACTTTGGGAATCATCATCTTTGAATTAAAAAGGCTATGTCTGAATATTCAAATCATTGCTGTGAATTTGACTCATTGGGGCACAAACTGAGCAAGTAGCAGTCCACCAAGTCTGACTGTGCAGTCTCAGCAAATGATGCAGAAGCCATAGAGTTAAACTGAAATATCAGCCTCGATTATTACTCCCCCGGGACAGCTGCTAGGCAAGAGAGAGAGAAAGAGAGAGAGAGAGGCAGCAAAAGTTTGGATTTATTTGTTTTAGATCAGCATAGCAATTTTCTTCAAAAGCATTTCCCTTATCTCCCCCACAGTAATGATGCATACCGTTATGAAAGTCTCAATTTAAATTGGAAAATAAGAGCAGAATCGTGTATTTAATGTGACTCTGTTTTTGTACGTCTGCTGCTTTATGTGTGTGTGTGTGTGTGTGTGTGTTAGTGTGTGTGTGTGCGTGCCTATGTGTGTGTGCGTGCCTGTGTGTGTGTGTGTGTGTGTGTGTGCACACTCCTGGCTGTGCACCAAATTCCATTTAGGGCCCAGGCGTGCTGCTGTTCTCTCCCCAACGTGGCAAACCTTCAGTTTAGTTGTCAGGCGGAAAAATAGGCTACACTCAGTCCCCTGACATAGCCCACATAAATTAATCATACCTCAAAGATACATTGCCTCCCTCAGACCCACAGACAGGCAGATGAATAATAACACCTTCAACCTACACAACTTACAACCATTTTCACCCGCTCTCTTTGTCTCTCTGATATGTACATCACGTCCACAATGGTGGGGCACAGAGATCTCTTAAGTTCACTGCACATTATTACTAAATAGTTCTAAAAGGCCGAAAGGGACTACCACTGATGTTCTCCATCTGTTACTTACCGATTTGTCTCGGGTATGTTTTTTCAAAGTGGAAAGGCATCTCTACCAAAAGAACTACCACCACCAATCTCCCAAATGCAGCAATCTCAGAGTCACTTTTCAGCCAGAGACCTCTAATCTTTTTTCACTTAGTTTGTGAATTCTGGAGGGGGTGCAGTAAGAGCCGACCCCACCACAGATGGTGTGGGGTTGACTCGGCACAGCTGGTTCCCAGCGGCGTTCTGAATCTAAAACTAGAATAAGGCGAGTTTTCTGTGTACACCATTTGTCTGGTCCCTATAGTCATCGTGCAGAGTCAAGTAGTTAAACAGTCTCTAGCTGCAAAATTTTTGAAATGTGCCTTTTGTTCCACTTCCCCTGAACTGGCGTGTGAATAGTAAGTTTGGGGGACTAGATAATTACATTGGGGATTTAGATGGAGGACATATCTCTACGGAAAGGTGGAGGCAATGTCCAAGGTGATTCAAAAGCTGACATATGTTTAATTAAAATGGTATCTTGAGGCAAGTATATTTCATTTATAGCCAGTTTCTTAGATTAGCACAGTTAGTCAAGTCAAGTAGATTTTAATTATATAGCCCAAAATCACAAATCACACTGCCTCATTGGGCTTTACAATGTGTACAGTGTACAATTTTGTCCTTAGACCTTCAATTCAAGTAAGAGAAAACCCTTATAGCAGGGAAAAAAATGGAAGAAAACTCAGGAAGAGCCACAGGAGAAGGATGGGCAGTCAATACAGATTACATTGACAAAATATGATATAAGTAGATTAAGAATAAAGAATGTGGAGCCAGGCGGAAGACTGAGTGGGCGGGCCACATGAGGACAGGTTACACGAGATCATCAGCAATGAATAAATATTAAAATGCATACAGATTTTAATTTAAAGAAGTAAAAAGTACAGATATAAAAAGACTGTTGAACAGGTGTGAGCAATGATCCATAACCAGCATGCAAGTGCTGTTCATACTGAATCTGTTAGAAATGCTATCAGCTGTTCACTGGAGATCAAATTGGAAAATGTGCAATATTTAGATCTCTCTTCTCTTGAAACCAAATACAATACAGCCAACGGCAAGTAGAAATGGAGTGTTTTCTGATCGGAAACTTTCAGCTCCATGGCACTTGCCCTCCAGCCAGCTGCCAACTTATTTAGATTTTTTGAAGTAAAAGGAGACAGTATTGTTGAGATTACTCCTCGTTTCAACTTCATGAATCAACTGTACATTGACCGTGTTATGGTTTTTACCCAAAGGATCAGAAAGCAATAGGGAACAATGTGATCAAGCTGACTTTGTTACTGCTGCGTGAGAGAGAGTGATTCCTGGGCAGTTGATGGTAAAGCAGAGAGGAGTAAATAGACAGAGAATAAAGAGGAGGGAGAGAGACGTACACAGCTTGCAGCTTGAGGGAACCTGAGACAAAATCAGAAGTCAAAGACATGCAGTATTTTTATAAGAAGTTGTTTTTCGTCAGCAGGACAAACGTGAACTATTGGGGGAACTGATTCAAAAGACTGCGACCAACCCACCAAAAAGGTAATAATAAAGGGGTGAGCTAATCAAAGAATAACGATTAATTAAAAGTATAGGCAAGGAAATTAGTTTCAAATCTGGGTGTAAAGGCCTCAGTAGAGTCAGATTGTCAGATGTCAGGAGGGAGGTTGAGCTACAGAAGAGGGGCATGATAGGAAAAGGCCCTGCAGCCAGCTGACTTCATTTAATCTCTGGGGACAGACAAGAATCCTGTATTCTAAGAGCGTAATGCAAGAGGTGGGATATAAGGTCAGACAAGTATGAAGTCTGTTTAGAATTTTGAAAGTCACCAGAATCACCTTAAAGTCTGATCTGATGTGAATTAGAAGCCAATGAGGTAATTTAAAACAGGTGTGATATGATTCAATTGGTACCATAGTTAGGAACAATACATTAAATTACATAAAGTTAGAAGTACAAAAAGTGCAAAAAGGTGGAGGTTGGCCTTACTGTCATGCTTTATAAATTGAAAACATTCTTCAGTAAAGATGTCGAGATTGGTGCTGCGACAAGGTGTTCTGGCAGGTGTTGGCATCTGTCACCTCTCCTGTTTACCATGAGCCAGAGAATATACCTGACCACTAAATCCAGAGCGATCTGTGGATGAGTCCTTGGCAGATACAGCTCAGTCCCTTTCTTGGCCTCTGTTCCAGTCTGCATTAGCTGAGTCATAAGGGGGACTCGTTGAGTCTCAGTGATGCGACACCAGTGAGAGGAACAGCCAAGGGAAACCAAGTTCTTTCACCTTGCACTAGATGCAAATAAAGCAAAAGATGAGCTCGCTGCTGATGGCTCGAAAGCACTCAAGGTTGAAATTGCCATCCACAGTTCATTACAGTGAGACAGAAGGCAGGGATTCCTGCCTCTGTTTGCGCCATTTCCATTTCTCACTTTTCCCCTCTGCCAGTCTTTCTTGGTCTGTGCTTTTAAAGGAAGGGCTGAAAAAGCTGTGCAGCCGACCTCACTACCCAGAAGCAAGGCTTCCTGGTATCCTGTCTAAAAAGCCGTAATCTGTGTGAGACTTGACAGCTCCATTACAGATAGGTCCCAGGCCCAGGGCCTTCCTTTTTAGTGACATGTACACAAACACTGAGAAGCTGACATCCATTTCTAATCATTTGAAGGTGGCATGCCTAATTTATACATCAGTGCTTGCCCGACAGCTATTCTTTGCTGCATTGTTTGGATCTTCAAAGTGAAACTGCATTAAGAGTAGAATAAACTATCACCACAGCAAAAACATAGATTTGTCAGTTGCATAATGTGAGAAATAAACATTCATGTACTGATATGAAGGCAGCCACTGAGGCATGCGCCTCTGAAAAGCAAAACAATTATCAGATGGACTGATTCTCATTCTCAGCTCCAACGGTCTGTCAAAACAGAATATAAATTGGGTTTTCAGTCCTGAAAAGCGTCTTTTCAAAGAGTTCACATCATGTTCTCCCTTCCTACAGTTATTTGGAGAGTTGGGTTCATCAGAGGACAGTCCAGCTCAGTCGTCAGCTGCACTTAGTGTTGAAACATATTTTGGATTCCTATCAAATTTAACTTTAATGAACCAAATGATCCAAGTAAAAGATTCCATTTATTTAGAGAAGGGTTGCTGCTTCTTTAAAGCAATTCATCAAGACAATTAATCAATTAATCAGGGACTATGAGATGAAACCAGAATGCATATATAGGAAATCTGCAAAAATCATGTAATTAGTTTCAGACTTGTAAGTGCTTTACTATTATTGAGTAAGGACTACAGATATACAAAATAGAGCCTTAAGTTATTGAATTTTGAACAGAATAATTGAGGCAATCAAATAATCCTATACTGTGGAAGGTTAGCCCTGTTTCAAGCCTGTCTTTCAAGCATGTTTGTTAAAGTATGTTGTTGGCATTGACCAAACTTAAAGGGCGATTGTAACATTTTAGGAAACTGTGGAAACTAAGAAACACTTTGGTGAGAGTTAGGTGAGAAGATTGAATCCAGTCTCATTTCTAAAGAGCAAATGTGAAGTTATATCCAAGGGTCGGTTAGCTTAGCTCAGCGTAAAGACTGGAAACAGACTCAAAATTCACCTACTGGCACCTCTTATTTTGTCAAGTTGTGGTCTTACATTATCCAAAATGTTTCCAACAGTGTTCACACCTGGAGAAATCCACAAGTTTACTCAAGCTAAAGGTGCATTTCATTAGGTCGCTGTCACTACTTGGAGTTAGGGAAGTCGACGAATTCGACAAAATTTAAGATAACTAAATCTTTAAAACAGAACTTCATCTGTGAACATTTGCGCCTGGTGGAGCAGTGGTGGTTGTTTAATTGTCTATACATCAACAGTGAAACACGTTTGAGGGCAGGAACACTTTTGTGTTTGTTTGCATTACTCGTGCAGTGGTTATCTACCCCAACAGCAGTTGACATTACAAAACATAAACACCTGAAAACAGAGGTTAGCCACTGCAGTCAGGTTGATGAGCAGAAGTGAAGATAAAATAGAAAGTAAGAAGTAAAGGCATTGTTAAGCTTGGTTTGTTGTGAAACAGATTTGGCTGACTGAAAACAGTAAAAAAAAAACAGGTCACTATTTTGTTTTCATCGTGGAAACGTGGGACAAGTGAACAACTGACAACACTGAGCAGCATCCACAATGCCAACCGTAAACTGGATATTTTTGATCTGTCTGTCTGATGACAGACTAACCTAAAGGTGGCTTTTGATTATTATGTCCTGTGTTGTGCGTCAAGAGGCCAATTTCTGTTTGGTGTCGTAATGAAAGTGTCTGTCCCAGAATGAAAATCAAGTCTTTTCAGCAATTTTCATCTCTCGCCTCACTGGGCCATATGGAGGGGCAGGGTCTTGATTAAAGTAAACAAACCTTGGCTGTGAGGCGACTCGGGGATCTGTTTATCTCCATCCACCCACTTCCTGATTGCCCGACTTCCTGCTGAAACATCCTACGGTCTCACCCTACATGCCATCTATCAGCTACACAGGGAGCAGTAGGGGAACATACACACACACACACACAAACAGATGCTGATGTGGCACTGCCTATCGCCACCTCCAGATGTTGTGTCAGAATGTGGTTGTCCTGCTGAAGACCAGTGCAGACTGAGCAGTCATTTGCAGAGGGACTGGGCACAGCAGCTCAGCTCCATCACACTCAGAATAATTATAGAAGTAAATGTGCTCCTGCACCTGTCCATGTTCACCACAAAAATAGAATAAAATCCTCCAATCTTTGTTAAACACTCTCCAAACATTACGAGAATGGACTTTTGATTTGCTTTCACATCAGCTGCGGAGTTTTACGTTTATTCTGCCATCCTCTAGAATTGAGTAATTATTTTAATTGCTGTGTCTTCCAGCTTTGTTGCTGAGGTTATAACCTCAATTGTTCTGTGCCTTTTACAACAGCTTGTTTTCCCTAATGTAAAATCAGCCCATGGTGCTCTATAAAATCATGTATAGGCTGTTTTAATCATCTCATGCAAATATAATAGAAACTAGTATATACGATGTTGGCCTGGTTTCAAAGCTGAAAATGTAAAGAAATGGGTTTTATTCTTGATTTGTTGAAATATAAAAGTAGAAATTAGAAATAATTAGAACCCAGCCAATACAATATTTTTCAGGCCAATGCCTATATATAGAAATAAAAATGTATCAGCCCAAGCACTTGTGACGAAGATATGTAAGGCCAACGCATAATATGCACAGTTTAACAATAAAAATACATCAGTCCACCGAAATGATAAACTTTTCTGTGAATTTTGAACTATCCCAAGCATCCCAAAAAAAAAGCATTTCAAGAGGAAATATCGATATATTCCTGTGACATTAGGGATGCCTCAATTTACCAGCCTAACACTGGAACTGACCAAAATTTGCCTTGTTGACTGACACTGGACTAGCAGCTTATTAGATGGCATTCACTGACATTTGTCAGCCAAATTGTTATTAACATCGGTATCTGCCAAGAATGTAAATGTGTCACAACTTTGTAACTTGATTTTTTAACAGTGAGAAACTCTCTCTCCCCCCCCCCCCAAATGGTAGGCATCAACAATAACTTTTAACTAGATGTTTGTTTGTCTCTATTACAGTGTGAACAAATGTTGGAAAAATACCACTTTGTCTTTGGCAAACCGCCTCAGAGTTTCTGATCTCAATGTCAAATGTCACCTGCAGTATTTAATCGTGTGGAGTTCGGGGAGGAATGCAGTTGTTTTGCTATTTTCCCAGCAGCATATGAAAGAGTGCTGTGAGTTGAGTGACAAATGGTTTGATGTGCTGCCTATATCCACATCCACTGCTGTGACAGGGAACACACAGGGGTGTCACACTGACACACTGTCTCTCTGATCCTGCTGGAGGGTAGATGCTGCTTAGATAAGTGACGGTATCACTTGTGACCTCTCTGTTTCGGTCTGTCTCAAACATTTCCTCTGTCTCCTCTTCTCAGGCACCAGTAACGGGTCGGTACTGGTCTATAACCTCACCAGTGGTCTTCTGCACAAAGAACTCAGTGTCCACTCTTGTGAAGTCAGGTAAGATGTTTTTGTCTGTGTGCTGGAACTTGTAAAACAAGGCAGAATATTTCCAGGCTCAGCAGTTCAGTTGCCACTGGTGCACTCATTGTACCCTTTGGATAAAATAGCTGTAAAATTACGCGTTAGATGAACCCCCAGTGGCCGGTCAGTCAGCTGGAGTTGGATTGATTTTCTGTTGATTGGTCGAGGCAATCGGCAATCAGATAATTTGAGTGCTATGTCAGCTCTTGTGAGGTGGAGAGAATTAATTATTTAGCTATGCTTTATAGGAGTATCTGCATATCTTTTAAGAGTGCTTCAGCTGAGTATGGCACTGTTGGCTTCAAGTAATAAAGACTGCAACAAGCAAAATTGAAGATCTAGATTTTTCACCACATTTTATTCCTAATGTCGAGATGGTAGAACTTGCATTGCTATTACAGGCAAATGAAAACATGAAATCCATAAATAAATTATCAGGTATGTACAGTGGGGAAGGTGACAGAAACATCCTGGCACTGCAAACTATGTGTTCAAGCCATAGCTTACCTAAAAAAAACACCACACAGTCTCCAGGAGCTGACACAAATACTGCAGAGCTGCTTTGGTACATTTATTCCAACAAGTAACTGAATTGTGAGTTTGTTTCCTGAAGTGTGGGTGAACGCAGAGGGAGCTCAGATGTGCTCGAAAAAATGGGACCAGCTTCGCGTACCGTGCAAATCAATTCATCACGACAAGCCAGTAAATGGTCTTACAAGGCCTATATTTACTCTGTATGTGCGGTGTGTTTGTGGTAGACAGAAGGCGACGGCGTGTTAGATTAGTGGTG
Source organism: Sparus aurata (assembly GCF_900880675.1). Classification (NCBI taxonomy): domain Eukaryota; kingdom Metazoa; phylum Chordata; class Actinopteri; order Spariformes; family Sparidae; genus Sparus; species Sparus aurata. Next base: position 14,650,785 of record NC_044201.1, on the reverse strand, counting down.
TGGATGTTACATATCTACGCATAGCAGCTGATGTAACTTTTGTACAGTCAGTGTAGCAGTGTATTTGTGCATTACACAGTCACAAATATACCGTATGCCAATTTGCAAAAGGTTTTAAAGTTAAGTCAAGTCAAATTATACCACCCAATGGGACAAATCACAATTTCTCTAAGAGGGCCTTACAATATTAACAGTATATGACACCCTCTATCCTCGGACCCTCAATTTGGATATGGAAAACCCAAAACACCCCTAGGGGAACAGGAGAAATCGTATCCCTCTTTCAGGGTAGACAGATATGCAGTAGATGTTGTGTGTGGAATAAACCAACAAAGAAACTCTTTGTGCATGTAGATTGCAAAAATGTAAATCACTTGTTACTGACCTCCAAAAAAAGAGACAAAAGCAGAAACACAGTTTATATTACATGCTACTGTGTCACAGTGGAGTTCCAACTTGTTATAGCTGGAAAAAGCAGATGTTACTAATAGCATTTAGGAGTGCACAGGAATTGTTATTCCCTGTATAGTTGTATCCCACAATGTATCGAGAAAAATAGTGTACAACCAATGGCCACTAATGAAGCATTATATACCATCATGCATTGCACGGGAGGGGAAAACAAAAGCTTTCCAAAAGTATTTTTTCATATCACCTCAATATATAGTCCACTATGTAGAAGTACCTAGGCAGTGCGTATGGAGTTGTAAACCAAAATGTCTAGGAGAAAGGTATATTGAATTTTGGGTGAAATATGAAGATGAATATCACTTTCCATTGTCACTTGGGATGAATAACTCACTTTTTATGTTAGAAATAGAGCCAAACGTTCAGGCTTCTTTTAAACTCAAAGGACGACATAATTCCCTCAAGTTTAAGTAGCTAATTAATGAAACTGTCAATAACACATCAAAGGGGCCGCTCACAGGAGGGGAGTATTCTATTTTAAGAAGCTTCTTCTTCCTGTTCTTAAACAAGTATTTAAACCAGGAATTAAAAAGTAAATTACATCTGTGTCTGTATATGGGCTGAGAAAATGATTCTGTTTATTCTACCCGCATACTTCTACAAAATGAATTCACTTTTTAATTATATTCCTTTTAAAGTAGACTGCTTAATGTTTTTGTAGAGGATTCCTTACTTTTGGTATAGTGCTCTTTGAATCTATCTGCAACCCGTGGTATCCCTACCTACACATGCGATCTGTTTTGTGTTTCACCATGGACGGCACTCTTCAATGTAGGTGAGGTTGTTTCAGCCAAGCTCTCCATTTTTTGCAACAGTCAGATAACAATATTAGGGACTGGTCTAGGCTTTTGAGAAGAAAAAGAGAAAATAGGATGGCATGGAGTGGGTTTTTTGGTATCATACGCAGCTTTTCATAATAAGGTCATTAACTTGATATGGATGCGATAAATGCTTGCCTTGGATGTAGCTTTGTTTCAGTGCAGTTTTGTGACACGTTAACTCTGTTTTCCTGCTGTGCTTCCTCCCAATATATTGCTTAATTACTGTCTTTGTGCCAGGCCACACTGAAAGTGTATGTTTTCAGAAGGCTTCACCACCTTCTGAGCGCTCCACAATGCAACAGCCAAACACCAACAAAGAGCAGGCTGTGCTTCATTAGTTAGTATTCTCTAATGAGCAGCAGAACTATTTCTACAGGATTAATTAAGCACGAGATTGAATCAATTAATGCTGTTAAGAGATTGATTGGGAGCTAACACCATCCGTTCAAGCAGAGCCATTCTTTCTTTAATGAGAGAAGTTGGTGTCCACACATGCAAAACTCCAACAAACTTTAATGAGATGTAACATAAGCACAAGTTACTGAAATATCCGTAGCTCCCTTTGCCTGTCAAACAGATGAAAGTGAGGGAATAGCAGGGGTTTGCTCTGCGTGCTTTCTTTCTGCGGCCTGTTTGTCATTGCGAATTTGCTCGACTGTCCTGATACTCGACAGCTGTCTATTCATTAGCAGTGTAGATTGCAAATTTCATCACGATACGATATTATACCGATTCTTTGGACAACGATACGATATTTGCCGATAACACAGACCCTGCAGATTTGATTCGATACAGGGGCCTGCGATCAATATGAGATGATATCATATGCCCATTTAATGCAATCAACTCACAAAAAGCAACAAAAATACAATTTGACAATTTTATTGCTGAACTCTTGAGTGGAAGTTTATCAGTAGTTCCAGACATTTAATTGGAAAACAGTCAATTCTAATAAAAAAAAAGCACTGTTTGAAATGGAGTCGAGCATGGATGGAAATGGTTACACAGAAATGCCATGAGAATTTCAAATTAAAGCCGTATCTTAATGATGGCAGTGGTATGAATAGATGCTATTGTAGCAGAGCACAAAAAGGACAAACATTAAAGAAATACATGAACAACCACACATTCACATCAGAGCAGTGCCATCAGATCAGGGCTTTATCTTGAAAACGCCTCCATCTGGTCTTCTCTCCTCCTGCACGGACACATGTGGAGCGCTGCTGTGCTGTTTATTTTAAAATCTGAGCATTTTCTGTGGTGGTGAGAGCAGAGGTGCTTTATAGAAATGAGCTGAGCATCCCTTGCCCCAATGCAGCCGGGCCAAAGGAGGCCTGGCTGCTTAGCATCTCATTTACATTTAGTGAGGTAATCGACTAATTAATCATGTGGCTATTTACCACCTCATTACAGCCGAGTTTGTGCTCCCCGAGCTGGGCCTGCTTCTAAAATATATTCATATCTGGCACTCGCTGGCTTCATTTTATTTGCATGTTTTCACTCTTTCCTAATGGATTTGTAGAAGTTTGAGGTGTCTCATTTACATTGCTTCCTAGTAGAGCCCGACCGATAAAGGCTATCTATCTATCTATCTATCTATCTATCTATTTATCTATCTCTATCTCTATATCTATATCTATATCTATATCTATATATATATATATATATATATATATATATATATATATATATATATATATAATATATATATATATATATATGTATATGTATATATATATATATGTGTATATATATATATATATATACATATATATATATGTTCAGTCCTCACTGAAATAATATGATAATGCAGTTTTAAAATAAACTTGTGTGTTTTATTGTCACAACAGCACAGAGGAACATCAAAACATATTATAGGGTTTGCGAGTGTTGCGAACAGGGGACGTTGTAGAACAGCGTGCAAGCTACTTTCAAAATGACCAGGTTAAAATGATCTACCTACATAAAAAATACTAAACATCTATTTATTTATACAAACACTGAGTATACTTTATATAACATAATGCATAACTGATATTGAGAGAGTGATGAGTAAAATTGACAGCAGTAATCCACATAGTTGACAAACAGCCATCAATATTGCACATAATTTACACACCTGGAGCTAGTGGTTTCGCCATAAAGTTTTTGAATGCCTGCAAAATGTCCTCTTCCCGCATGTGTTCTGTCATGGGCAGTAATGTTAAAGGTTGAATATGTAATATGCTTATTAAAAGCTATATTTTTTCAAAAATAATACATCCACGGGGCGTTTAGAGGGGCGCAGATTAAAAGTAATGCGTTTTCTTGAAAAATTATATTTAGTCTGAAATAAATAATTTAAGAAATTTTGACGGGTTCGACAATGACTTCCTGTTTACATCGTACCAGCCAAATAGCGGCCGGCATAGCGGGTTGCCAATTTCGCAACCTCGGCAATGCTCGGCAAAGCTCGGCACAGCTCGGCACAGCTAGGCTGACACTGGGTAAAATGGCGGAGTCTGCAAGCTCTTCAGAGCCTCAGCAAACGATGCGTTATCTGTCCCAGCAGCTGAGTGACCGGAGAAGAGCAAAAACCAGAGTAAATATCGGTGAAGCATACGCTGGATGGACTCAGGTAAAGGATTTCCACGGCATCAAAACACGCGGAAATGGCGAACTTTCTCCTGGATCGGTAAGCTAACTCGCTTGCTAACTTAGCTAACGTTACCTGTCGGTCAAACTCCTCTGCTATACTTATTTTCATTATATCACGTTGATCCTAGATATGAGAATACTGATCGTGACCCATCGACCTCCACACCCAGTAAACGGAGGAAACGGAGGCGGCTCAATCCTCCTGCCTTGTCCAAACCTGGCAACCAGACCACTGGAATTACCTTTTTGTTGTCGCGACTATGATCTTGAGACACTAGATGGCGGCATTCAGCTCATATTCCATATTCCACCTTTAATAACTCCACTTTTGCAGTCATATCTGTAAACACCATCCAAATACAAATGCACATCTGGGCTGTATCGCTGGTGTCTGTAGACTCGTCTAACTGCAGTAAGAAACACTCGCAGTCTGCAATGTCTCTCCGAAGCTGCTGTGTCAAATCCTCTGCCATTACTTCACAGCATTGTGTAACTGTACTTCTTGATAGCTGAAGAACTTTGATTGATGATAACATTTCTGATTTTTTTTTAAAATCCCGAAACAAGGAATCAGCTGCCTCAATGATTGAGTGACTCACCCGTAACAATGCTTTCATGGCGGCCTTTGCTTGTGAATTCCACTGTGTGAAAAACGACTGTGGTCCGATTAGCTGTGATTTTAGTTCCCTCACCTTTCTCCTTCTCAGCTTGCTTTTCAGAGGGAAGTCAATGTCGTACTTTTTATGAACAGTTCGAAAGTGCCTCTCAGCATTCCCCTTCTTCGGAATAGCGATGGTAGTTTGACAAATCAGATAAATGCACATTTTTTTATATATTGATATTAATTGAAGCCGCTAACCAGGACACTTAGCTCGCTTGCGTTTTGCAGTAGCTTGCTCGTTTGCGCAATCATGGTGACCCGTGACACGTGACCCATACAAGAAGAGATCTCAGACTTGCCGTCCTGTACGTCAATCAGGTGGCATAGATTCGCCTTGTTGTAGAGTGCCCTCTGGTGGACAAACTATGTAATGCCAACACTCGTAACATGGTTGAAGGGTGTTTCGTCCGTTTTATTAAATTTTTTAAATATTATTTTATCGGCCATTATAAATACCGATACCGATAGTTTGGAAAATGCCTTATATCAGCTGATAATATTGGCCGGCCGATAAATCGGTCAGGCTCTACTTCTTAGAAGATGAATACTTTACATCTACTCTGCAATTATCTGATATAAAAGTTATAAATTTAACTAAAAACTCTGGTTTGTGCTCATTTCACAGGGGGATTGAATGGGTGAGTCTCACCAGTTTTCTCTCTTTTGCCACTTCCTCTCCGAACAACATGGGCCTGGTGCGAAATGAGCTGCAGCATGTCGACCTTCCTACTGGTGAGCCTGCACTCGCACACATACACATACGCACACACATACACTGTTTATTATTATCTGTACCTGAGGGCTACCAGGACTTATACATTGGCCTCTGTTCTCAAGGTTTCTGTTTTTCTCAGGGTTCCTGCAGCCTTAAAAAACAAAGAAAATAGACATTTCAGTCTCTCTTTTTTCTCTTTTAGTGTCTCTGTAGTTTTGAAGAGACTCTTCTGGTCCTCCTCCAGGGGATACTTACACTCTCCTCCAAATTAGGTCCAAACTAAACAGTGTTAAGGTAGAACCAAGGGGTGGCTGGCTCGGAAAATTAGATCCTATCGTGCCTTCCTGCAGAGCGACTTATATCCCTGCCTGAGTTAACTGACGGGTCTATAAAATTACTGCACCAGCAGTGACCATTGGGTGCTTCTACCTCCTCCAGGGGGTGGAGAGTCTACAGTGCTACATTTTCAAGAAAGTTGAAAAGTAGTAAGTGGTCAGTAAGAGATATTTAAAGGTTTCAGTGGAGAAAAAAGCATTTCTTTTAGCAAATGAATATGAGATTTACATGAAAATATCTCCTAGAGAATAATATTTTGGCAATCTTTGATATGAATTATTAATGAGGAATTTTCATTTTGACAAGTTGTTCCTGTTTTTGTCATGTGGGTCTTCATATGTTTTAAACTTGATGTCTTCGGCTTTAGAAATTTGCTAAAAACGTATTGTCACTATAATGGTTGTGTTTGAAAGACTTTTCTTTATTTCCTCCTCCTCTTCAATTTATTCCAGACTATGTAGAGGGTAGTTCACTTTTTAAACGACTCTCTCTTAAGCACCAGAGTCATCAAAGTTAACAGTCCACGGCATTAGCTTTGGTTACAGTCCCTCACACTTCCCAGCACATAGTTTTTTTCTTGCGAGTTCAAGTGACAAGAGATCCTCAAAGGTGTCCTTGACTGCAAATATAGCTCCTGGGGATCTCACTGTCATACATCTCTGAAGCACGCCCAGATGTGTGTGTGTGTTTGTTTGCCACGGTCGCAGCATTTTGGGAAATACGCTTTTTTTATTCGCTGTCTTACCAAGAGCTAGATGGAAAAGATCAATATCAATTTAATCTGTGTGTATTCAGTACAGAGATACAATAGGCCTGGGACGTGTTTAGCCTAGCATAGCGCTGAGATGACAAGAGAAGAAAAGGGAAACAGCTCACTAAACTACATCAAAACAGAAAAATACGCCTCTCAACATCTCTCAAGATGTATTTCTTTAGAGGTATTGATACTAAACATGCAACAAAACAAACAAGACATTATGATTCAATGATAGCTCAATTCTTAACAACTTCAATGATTACTTTTTTCTTACGTATTTCTTTCTTTCTTCTTTTATTTTATGTTAAATAATGGTAAATGATAATCATACCATCCAGCATTGCAGTTGCTGCCACTCTAACATCCTGGACCAGATTCAGGAAGACAGTAGGCAGATCTGTACAATTTTGTTCTGTTTTTTTTAATTCAGGAACAGTCAGCATACTATTTGCATAAACAAGTCCTCAAATAGAGTAGCAGAGCAAGTTTTGTATTCGAAGGCATACTATGCAGGATTTGTCGGTTGCTGTCTGTAAACACATCATTCAAAGGAGCAATAAGCGATTCTGGAGAAACATGGTTTATTGAGTAATTTTTTTACCAGGTCATCTCAAAAGAGAACTTTGGGTTGGAACGCAAAGTGTCAGTATTTGTTGACTTCAACATGAAACTCAACAGTTAACCATCTTTCTACTGAATCGCTGACACTCCCAAAAATAGAAGAAAATACTAGCCCCTTTTAGATAGAAAAGGTGGCACATTTGCTACAAGGTAAAGGTGTAATATTCCTCCTTTTCCAAAAGCCGCCACTTGGCCGCCACTGGGGCAGTGCAATAGAGTGCTATCTATCACTCTGCACTGGGGTAGGCATAAACATGTGATGTGACGTGAAGCAGAGTTGGGCAGTGAACAGTGAAAACGAATTTGTCTTCAAAATAAGAGCTTTACATTGCAACCCGTTGGGGTTTAGAACTGGGTTCTTAGTGGGGGGCTTTTAATTTGAAAGCAGCGACCGTTCGTAGCTTGCCGCTACAACAACAAGCGGACACAACCAAACAGCTACAGAGACCGAGGAGACGCTAGCATCTCCTGGATCTCAGCGGCTGTCCAGTTGCTCATCTTGACGTCTGTGGATGAAGTGATGGACTGACTGCTGTGATCAGCTGTTACCTGGTTTTAAAACTCCCCGGCTGTGGGTCGTACAACAGTGCACGTCATCGACACCTCCGCCCATCTCAAGCAATTGCCGGCACATTGACGTCTCGGATTTAGATAGCAGTTGAGGCGGAAATAAGTGTACCCTCTGAGGTGGCAAATTGGCGGACCAAAACAGACCCCCAATTTACCGTCTTCTGTCTAAATCCGCGGATCGAGCTGCAAAAAGGACGGCCAAATTGGCGGCTTGCTGCCCAGTATAAAAACATCTACAGACTCTGCCACACACTTCCATTGGGGCATAGCAAATTATTGAGAGGGATTATTCTTCTGGACATTGTTTTGTAGGAAAATCCTGTAGAGAAAATCTTTTAAAGATTCTGCACTGCACTTGTAAGACTAATTCACCAAGAGAACAGCTGTGGCCTTTACAGCTTGAGCACTTTCTGATAAGATTTTGAGACCCTTGGATAAAAAATCATCTTCCCTTGCTCGCCTTACTCAGTTGTGGTAATACCTGGTTTCTGCAGCAGTGAGAGCAGATGGGTGTATTCTTTGTCTTTTAGTGTCCTGCAGTGACTGTGGAAAGTTAGTGTTGAGAAGTTGGAGTTAACTCAGTTTGCTTCGCTTCACAGTATAAATATTTATTATGTGTATAGATGATAATTACACATTAGAATTACGTTATCATTTATTAATGCATGATCGTGGCAGGTGTCATCTGCGCAGCGCTTTGAGGTGTCTCTCCACTAATCAACATCGTCTGTGTGTTTCCGTGATTAAGCATTTGACACATGTCGTTAGAGCCTGCAGGCTGATCATCTGCAGGGTGAGAAACCATCATTGACACTTTGCAATCATGCGACCTCTCCTGCTGAGGATAGCTGAGAAAACAAAAGTGGAAATTCTGAAGAGGGCTTCATTAGGCCCCAGTGCGCCACAGGTCTCCAAAGTTTGTCCTACAGCATATGCTTTGTTATTTCGTCTCCTCTGGTGTACAAATACACCTCAGTCTCAACACAACTGTTGGAAGCCAGACCTCCCTCCCTCCTCCAAACCCCCACAGGCACCTCTATGACTTGTACATTTTAAACAGGCCAGCTTTCCTAAGTGTCCTCTGCAAAATCAGATCAGCACTTCCTTTGGCAAATGTGATAGCACACAGCTGAAGGGCATTCTTGTTTTGTTTAAAAGGGCACCTTGATGCTCTGCATAATGTCTGCTTCACTAAAAAAAAGTTGTGAATGAAAAGCAGGGATCAGCGCAGGTGGTGAGAAGAAGTTGTCGGCAGTCTGCTCATCCCACTCCGACGAAACAGATGAAACCAGGACACCCTGGCACTAAAATGAAAAGAGATAAATCGCTCTCTTCACAGGTGCAAGGAAAGACATCGTCTTCTGCCTCCCATCATCACCTCATCTCCCTCACACTCACATTCTCTCTCTCTCTCTCTCCATGTCTTTTGTGTCTTTCAGGCAGATGCTTTGCGTTCAGAGGCGAGCGAGGCAACGATGAGCCACCCATTGAGATGATTAAAGTGTCGCATCTCAAGTGAGTTTTTCCAAAACCACATGCCAAAAACATCACACAGACGCACACACTTAAACTGTACATTTACATATACACCATTTCACACCCTAGCATGTCCTCACCTCATCCGCCTGGAGCCATCTCACCTTTATTTCTCTCTATCTCCGACCTTCATTGGTGTTGTAATAGCCAGACTTCCCAGTGACAGTCTGCACAAAGACCTGATGAGCACAGATTAACCATTTACTGTGTTCTTCATTATTATAATCCCCAGCAACCTTCATGTATTCATTTTGTGCACTTTTGCCTGATCAGTTTTCTATTCAAGTATTTATCATCACCACCATCTTTTAATTAGACCGTGATATTCAGAGCGTTTTTTTGCTAAACAATAAACAAAGTTATCGGATTGCAGCTGTCTTTTGTATAAGCAATTGCTCTCAATGTGTTTGACATTGTAAGAGCCCCATGTTTTTCTAAGCCATCTTGTGGATTCTTAGCCTTGTTTATACATGTGGAATATGAATAGGTGGTTAATGTTTTATACTTGAAACTGAAGCCTTGGGTAACTGAAGATACACTCGCAATTTGGCACTATTGCTTACTGCAACAAGTGTCGCCTTCTCTAGAGTGGAATAAGCACTATGAACACTTAGTCAGAATGGTTACCATTTTGCTCCTGACTTGGTTCAATTTCACACCAAAATAAAAACTTCACTCTTCCGGTCTCTACTGTCAGAGTATCACATTTGCCTCAGTCTAGACTGAACAACAGTACACAGACATACAACTTTGATCACATTTGATTTAAAAATGAGCACATTTATACTGACATTTTGTTACCTCTTTCCATAATTTATAGCCTGACAAAATTAAAAGCTGAATTAATTAGTGATAAAACACACTGTTGCCAAGGAGGTTTACTGCTGCAGCCTTACTCGGTATGTTATGACTACTAGCTTACCATTGGCTAATTTTGGCAAACTTTATGTAGCAACATTAGCAAGCAACATTATGTCACTTTTTGACTTTGATATAACTGCTTCAAAATCATTTTGATGTAATAGTGTGAATGGTGTCTCTGTCTCAGCCACTCTGTATGCAACTTCAGTGAGGGGTAGGCTCACAGTGTTACACACATGTTTACTTCAACATACACGTTTTCAACACATAACATTGTGATGATGTCATGAGTTTTGTTTGTAGTTAACACCTACGTTACAGCTGACAAATTGTTACAGACCTGGGATTTGTATTTACGACAGTAGTGTTGCACAAATCGCCAATGTGCCGATCGCACACAATTCCCATTTCTACATAATGTTGCGTAATGTAAATATTGCTGTGTTAAGGACATTATCAATTAAACTATTGTTACAATAGCTGAGCATTTTAACTGAATTTTAAAAAGTAGTTTTAGCAGTCGAGCATTAAGCATTAGTCCAAAAGTGACTTGGGGCCACACTGACTGCTGTTAGCAAAGAAGAATGGGAAGAGAGAAGGGGCCTCAGTGCATCACCTGACATTGTAATTACACAGTCAGGCCACTCCGAAAGTTGGCTTCAAAGCCTGTCTCACTTCCTGGAGACTTGCCCACTCCCTGTGTAGATAAAGAAGGCTCGTAAACAAAAGGTAACAAATTATTAGTAGGGCTGTCAAACGATTAATTTTTTTAATCGCGATTAATCGCATTTTGTCCATAGTTAACTCGCGATTAATCGCAAATTAATCGCAATTTTTTTGGCACATTTTTTTCTGTTCTAAATGTACCTTGATGTATTTTTTAATGTTCTTAATACTTTTAACAACATAAGAAAGGACAAATATGCTTGCATTATGAACATTTTTGGCGGGGGAGCTCTCTGCATCTGCCCTGTGTTTGGCTTGCAAGTGATATTTGAGACTCAATGTACTTCGATGGTAAGTCATTTCATGTCGATAGTACATGCAGATAACTTTTGTCCTATCGACCGAACCATCTGGCAGTGTTTCGAAAGTAGTTTGCCGTTCATACCGTAAATGACCAAATAATATACGGGTTTCAATTATCCACAGGGTCCCTTTAAACGCCGGTGCAGATGTATATTTTGGTAAATAACCGCTGGTTCCAAATAAATGTCGGGTATAATTTTTTATTTTTAAAAAAATTAAGGAAGAAGAGGTGTCCACAGACACTGCACGTTTTTCTTCTTCGCCTTTTTCACGCAGTGTGCTGCTTTCTGTCAGTCAGTATCACACTGAAACAATAAAAAGTACCACTTGAAATTCAAACTTTCTGTTAAAATATGCAGAGGAAAACTCGGGAGAAGCAGCCGCTAGATGTTTCTCTGTCGACCAGAAGAGAGTGAGAGAAACGGAGCTTGAGCGTCTGTCCGTGGAGGACAGCAACAGGGCCAGGCTGCCTGCTGGAGGGAGGAAGAAGGCTAGCGAGGAGCCTGAGATAAACATGCGGGGATGAGTTATCAGCAAACGGGCACGCCACGAGAGAGTGTCCCGCAGAATTATCAGGACGATGGAGAAACAAATGTCCGCCACCGTGAGTGACAGCAGAGATGAGGAGTTTGCAGCGAGTGCTGGTTGGCTGAATCGATTCCTCCGCCGCAGCAACTTCACTTACAGGAGGATGCCAGAGAATTCACCGAGAAGCTGGAGAAGTTTGTAATGTTTTCATCCAGGATTATTGTGAGGAAGGAATTAAACGCCTGTCCCAAATTGCCTTTTGGTCTGTTAAGTGATTGAAACAACTAAACCCCCCGGCTATTATTTGGTATTTTACGGTAAGTCCTTTCTCAATTTCCTCACTTTTCAGTCCACCGTGTTATACCAGAACCGCCAACCCTGCTGCATCTTCTTCTGATTCCCTTTCTGCCACCCTCTGGATCAAGACTACAGGTGCCACTGACGGCCGTAAATCTTTCAATGCGCGTTTTGTTTTTTGTTTTTTTATACCGAGCGTTAATCGCGCGTTAAAAAAATTAACGGCGTTAAGAGGATGTTGCGTTAACGCGTTATTAACGCGTATTAACGCGTTATTAACGCGTTAACTTTGACAGCCCTAATTATTAGTTTTATATTCCATTTTTCCAAATGCCAATCCCAAATCCTCTACACTGGATCTTTGAGTTGCAAATTAGGTGCTTCACTCTGCACACCACATTATGGGGGAAAATTAGCATTATTATGTAATTACTGGACAGTACCATCATATCAATCTTTTTCTTCACCAGGATATTATCTTGGCTGCCACAGATTGCAGTCCCATAACATAAGGCCTGAGGGTTGTAGTTACTGGAAGAGAGAGGGCAACAGGCTTTCATACGTTGGAGCTCTCTGAAGAGCTGCTGGGGGCTGCAGTGTGTTTGCACTGTTGAACTCTGTTGTGCTCCAATACAGCAGCTAAAAGTTTTTGAAAACGGCAGCCTCTTATTTAGCCAAATTTCGTTAGCTGGGGGATTTAGACTGCCAACTTCAGGCCACACGTCTTAATATTAAATAAGTCATACAGTAAAGAAAATTCATGCTGCTTATTTAATTTGTTGTTTGTTGTCAAATCATTAAAAAATAAAAATACATCTACAATGTCTGTATTAAGGTGCACAATGAAATATATATTTTCCTTAAAAACATTATGATAATAATAAAAACACAATAACTTTTATAGTGGGGTTGTGTGCGGTGTCGTTTTCTGAGACTGAATGTGTGTATTTGTGACCTCCATCCTCAGACAGTACCTGGTGGTTGTGTTCAGAGACAAACCCCTGGAGCTGTGGGACATCAGGACCGGGACACTTCTCCGGGAGATGGCTAAGAACTTCCCCGCCGTTACTGCTCTGGTACAGACAAATCTACATACTACTGAATTACATGAGAAAAAAAAAAACAGAAAATGGCACACTGTTGTGTTTCAATATAGTTAGGTAGATTTACATCTCATAACATCTCCAATTTATATATTTACTTAACAAAACACACAGTATGTGCTGTAATAACACCCATTGTTGACTCTTCCCTTTCTTAATAGTCTCTTATACTTTTTGACCCCTTTCTCTTGTGTTTGTGCGGGGCCATTTGAAAGATTAGTCTGAAGATTTTCCCCAAGCTCAGCAAAGAACAGTGGCTTCATTAGGCCAGAGAAATGCTCATAAAAGAAGAGTTATGGTGGACAAACTTTACAGTGTGGCTGTAAAAATCCTGCACAGTGTGAATAAAAACGCCAGTAACCTTAATAATACATGCTGGCTCCCCCAGCCACATATTGCTGTCTCATTTCCATATTGATTACAACTTCAAGTCAGCCAGACTACAGCCACAGTGCTCCTGCAGTTGGAAAGGGGGACAGGGGAAAACAGCTCTCCTGTGTGTCTTAGTTTCATTTAACTGAGCATCTACTGTACACATCACATCAATTTCCTGATCCCTTTGTCTCTATGTGTCTGCTTGTTGTACTGTAATGCTTTGCTGCTCTGCCAGTTAATTCTGTCTGGGTCTTGGTCTGCATCAATCTCTGTAATGGCAACCCTGTGTCTGTGTGGAAACAGGAGTGGTCCCCGTCCCACAACCTGAAGAGCCTAAAGAAGAAGCAGATGGCAGCGAGGGAGGCCATGGCTCGGCAGACGGTGTCAGATGCAGAGCAGAGTAGCGTTGAATCCTCAGTCATAAGGTCAGCATCATAAATGTTGTTATTCGAGGCCACTTGCCAGGATAGTAATCCCAAAAGCGGAGTGTGAAGTTTTTCAGACCTTATGAATAAAATTCAACATCAGACTGAGAATACACAGATATTTTCCAAATACTGGAGCTGTGTTCAGGAGAAGAAATTGTGTCATACCTGATATACTGGTTGACAAGGTATTGGCAAAAGCCCAGTAGAGGTCATTTTTATTAGCAAAACAATGTATTATTTTAGGTCAATTAAAACATTTAATTAAACTGTGGACCCAATGTACAGGTTCATCTAAAAAATAATTTGATATCATGGAAAGTTTTTTTCTGCCGTTCAATACAGTATGGAGATTTCCTTTTCCAGCAGGACTTGGCACCTGCCAACTGACCATGGTATGAGTGCATAAATAAACATACGTTTCAGAAGGTCGACATTTCTGTATTTTTGATTCGTCTTATGTAACATTCTAATATTCTGAGACTCCTGTATTGTTAAACTGATGAAAAACAAACAATCTTCTGTCTCAGCACCCCTGTCAGATGACTGACATGTTCCAAACCAGTTGATTTGAATTTAAACTGAATGATATTTATAACCATTAATAATATACGTTGTTGTAATAATTTTCATACAGTTGAATCGTTAATTTCCATTTCAGTTTGCAGTTGTACTACTAGATTACTATTTGAACTGTTTGTCCATTACATTCATTTAACTATTTGAATCAGTAAGGCTATCCATTATGTTGTAGATAACTATCTGAACTATTTATCTATTACTCTTAGCGGACTATTTGGGCCTTTTAACTGTAACTTTCACTGTATTAGTCTGTCAGGACATTTTTGGTCACTTGCTAACTTGTTTTTACATACTCAATCAAAGCACATAGAACAATATATTTTTTGTTAACTTGGCTGAAAAGCTTGTCTTTTCATGTACCCCCTGGCAGCAGCACATCAAGTACCTACTGTGATACAACTACTACGAGTTGGCCTTGTCACTGTCAGCAGAAGAATACCAAAATGTCCAGACAAATATATCTCAGAAAAAGAGTGCAGAAAATCTGACATATTTTTCCACCACAGTCTCTTGCAGGATGCAGAGAGCAAGTCAGAGACCAGCCAGGCCATATCAGCCAGGGAGCATTTTGTATTCACTGACACAGACGGGCAGGTCTACCACATCACCGTCGAGGGCAACACAGTCAAAGATGGTGCACGAATTCCCCCTGATGTGAGTCCAGAGACTTGTGTCTCTTTTATGTCTATTTTTTACTTCATATCCACCTGAGCTACTTCAAGGTCATCCACACTGATCCTTGCACAAAGTTATTCCTTGCTGTTTCATATCTCTCCCTCTCCATTAAGTTTCATAGTGTGTTACTCCTTTCTGTACGCACAGATCTAAATCTCCTCCCTCCGACGTTATCCTCTCCTCTCTGTAAACGTTTGTACCGTCCGTCATCTGTCATGTGATATCTTTTAATCAATACTTGCTTTCACTAATTTAAAATACACTCTCCCTTATACTGTTGTTCATCTTTACACACCACACTGCATCCATCATTGTGCAGTCATTGGTAAAAAAAAAAACTGCCCCTTTTTTGTTTGTGTCTTTGTCTTATTTCATTTGTTCTTTCTCCGGCGTTGTCTCTTGTGTTGAAAGGTTACATATATGTGTATACCATCCTATCCCCATTCAAAGGGAATAAAAATATGACAGCAAAATGTTTCACATATATTACCTCCCTGTTGTTGTGATCAAAGATGTGCATTGTGTCAACAATTTAGCCTCATTTTGGAGCTGAAAAGAAACCGGCTCTCTGGTCGTTTGCCAGCATCTTCACATTGTCCTCCTCTCTTACGTAAAAAACATTGCTCTCACTCGATGTCCTTCATGTGTTTTTGTGTGCCTTGTGTGGGGGATGATATACGGTAGTTGCTGGCTCTGCAGCAGGAAGTGGCCAGCTCAATGTAGCGCACCTCCTAGTACAGTAATAAACTGCATGCAATCAAGGTGAATGTTTTTCAGCTAAATTCTAATGCTTTGAATTTTATTGCACAGCCAGCTGAATCTGTAATCTGTGAGTGTGTCACGAGTGTGTCATCAGTTTGTCCCAGATAATGTTCTGCATGTGTTCCCTCAACTGGTTTAGAGAGCTACTCAGGCTCAGGAGAAGAGGGGCTGATACTGTATTTACCTGTAAAGCAGTAAGCAATAATCTTGCCTTTAATTTGCTTTGACAGCAAAATTGCCAGGCTGGTAAAGAGAAACAAGCAGCCGGATGTTTTAAATACATAATAAGTCGACGGGTCACCACCAATTGCCATGAAATTTAAGCAATTGTCTGTGCAGAATTTGGCTTCAGGAACTTGCTTTTCTCATTATACTTGTAATGGTGTCCAGCTGAGTCATGCTATAGCACCTTCTGTTGTTTGCCCACATCTGTCAACAACAACAACAACAACAGCACAGTTTCATACCTCACCAATAAAACATTTTCTGTTTTTCATTCAAGAGAGCAAAATTAATCTTGCTCCATACTGTTTTTCTAAAGGAAAGCCACTATAGGTTATCAAATTCTCAAGTCCATTTAAGAGCAGCGGATTGGATTGTTAGACACTCTCTGTTTTGCCCACTCAATACCTGCATCTATTCACAGCAGACAGACAGACACTGGAGCTTTACCTGGGGATTATTTAAAGCTTTATCTTCTAGACGGCTGCAGATTCATTGCTTGCAGATTTGCATACCCCAAAAGGTTTTACAGTCCTTTCAGGATGATAGATCTTCATATCTCTGTCAGGAAACTGACGGAAACTCTCCTAAAAAGTTTTGTCCTATCATCCGCTGGGTACACAGCGAAGGTGAGCTGACACATGTCTTCATATCGGCACTCTGTCTTCCGGCGTAGCCTTATATAAACTCCGATGTCATGCTTGTTCACCACTTGGCTGCCACAGATATTTAGCATTTATTTTCCTGTATGGATTCACGCTCAGACATAGGTGCCAAAAAATATGTTGCTTTTATAGTGGAGGTAGAATATGGTTTTTATGCTGTGGGGATTGCATTTTGTAACTCAGTTTACAGTGTTATCACCACAACATTGTTTTTATTATTGAGACCATAAAAAGAAGCAAGAAAAGTCAGACTTTGCTTTACTTTGTGATCAGTAGGTCATATAAAAACTACAAATGCACACTGATTTGTAAAATCCAAAATTCTAATAAATGGGCTTAGCGCCTACACATTTCAACTCACGGTCTTCCTCAGGGCATGTTAGACTACTATCTGTGAGCAGCAGCTCACAGATATACAAAAGCTGTTGTCAGCAGCCGGCAACCAGAGTAAGACTGAATAATTGTCAGAGGTGTAGCTAGAAAAATGGTTGTGTACATAATAAGGTGAATTTTAACAAGGTTTGATATCTTTAGGATTACAAGATTTATCATAAGTCAGTAGTATCTGTAGCTATTTGTTTTTACTCTCTGTAACGAAGTGCATTTCGTTACTTGTACATTTTGCACATGTGGGTAATTATGTTCTTTTGCACAATAACTTGGAAGGTACAGTAATGACGTCACTTTGCACTTTAGTCACGATAGCACTTTATTTGCCAAAGTTTGCACAGTACATTTTGCACATTGCGTATTTGCACAGTTCATACAGATATTTACAGTACTCTTTTATTGAATAGTTGAGTTATTTATTAGACCTTGTGACCGCAGGTGATTGCATGTCTTCGGGCAGGTGCGGCACTCGGCAGTCGGCTCCGCCTGCAAGAGAGTAGAGCGAAGTTGAGCTCCGACGGAAAGACTGTGTGTAATTGAGAGGATAACAGTGTGAAGCATGTGCAGAGTTTATTGGTAAATATGTGTGGTGCCATAGCGGGTGGTATAAGTGTGAATGCTGTACGAGTACGAAGTTGTTTGTGTTAACACTTACCTGTCCGGTCCTGTGTCTGCTCCAGGGTGCGCGGCCAAAAGAATCCCCCGGGGGCACGGGCACCGTGATAAACGTTCCGGGAGAGACCAAGTGGCCGGATAGGAAGGGGGGGAGGGATTTCAAATGTTTGGTGGTTCTGTTATTTATTGTAAATGTATTTTATAGATTTATTGGCAGGGGCACATCAGGAACAGAAGAGGGGTGAAGTGTTTGTGCTAAAGGTAAAAGGGGAAAGTGTCACTTGGTTGAATAGCCATTTGGGCAGATGTAAATTTACCTCAGTAGTGGAAGAGTCCAGTCATGGTTAATTGGTAGCACAGTATATAAGGCGCCATTTTACCATCTGTCTGTGTTGCTGGTTAAACCTATGACGCTCACCATACTTTCGTCTGTTGCCTGATATCTGAGTGCAGTGAATAAAGAAAATGTAAAATTGGAAAACCTGACCATCTCCTCGACTTTTCTTCGGCATCATCCAGCCGCTCACCGGTCGCCCTTTCACACTCTCCCTGAGGAAGACTGTGAGCCTAAATGCATAGGCGCTGCGCTTACTGATTAAGGCTTTTACCATGTTTGCAAAGTGGTATTTTTTGGTTAATACTTATTAATCACAAAGTAAAGAATAAGTCTAACTTCTCTCTCTCAAATTCAGCTGCCCTTTCTTATTTTTCCTCTTGTTTTTCTCACTTAAATACATGCCTTCCTCTACTGTATTGCAGGGTAGTATGGGCAGCATCGCCTGCATTGCCTGGAAAGGTGACACCCTGGTGCTCGGAGACGTAGATGGCAATCTCAATTTCTGGGACCTCAAAGCTCGTTTGTCTAGGTAATAGCTATATGTTATGGGCCACTTACTACACAGTAGCTACAGTACTCATTTATCACTGCCTACAATTCTCTAAAGCATATAATTGGGTTTTTATTTATTAATTTAACTTTAAAATTTTTACGAGATAAACGTCAAGTTTCTGTGCTGTGCAGGCTAAAATGTAAGATTGCAACTTGATAGATGTGTGATAAAAGAAATCAACCTGCCCAGAATATTCATGATGTTATACGGGGAATAAATGACCATGGGATAGGACGGAGAAATTCTACTAAACAACCAACGCTGTTGATGTTCTCAGGGGAATACCAACACATCGTGGCTGGGTGAAGAAGATTCGCTTCGCACCGGGGAAAGGCAACCAAAAGCTGCTGGTCATGTACACAGACGGAGCAGAGGTCTGGGACACCAAAGAGGTAAGCCTTCACAATATTATGTCATCGTGACAATAAGTGAATTTCTCAAATGTTTTGTTGTAACATGTTATAAACTCCCAGCATGCATCATCTTACTGCTCTACATAACTCGGATAAAAAGAAAGAATGTGCAGCGGTCGCTGCACTTTGCATTTAAACAGATTTACTGTGGCAGAATTAATGTTTCCCCAGCACTGTAATCACTGAGGCACTATAATATTGTTGAGGGGTATATTTAACTAATGTCCTGTCTCAGGAATGCTGTGGTAATAGCATATCCACTGTAATTGTCCTGTTTTATTAAAGAATCATTACAGTGCACAGTATAAGTACACGTAAACAGGCCTTAAAAGCTTTCCACTGACATGTATAAGCTCAGCAGTAGCAGGATGGATGGTGTTGATTCCTGTAAGAGGCATGCATCCTCGCTTCCACTTTAACTTTGTTTACTGAAGTCGTGCTCTTCCAGAAAGTCCTCTCTCTGCAGTCTTCATTTCACCTAATCTGTGGATCCTTGCGGCTAGTTTACGCTCCAGTTCATCATTAGATCTGATGTCATGGACCAGACTGTTTTTGTTTGTTTTTCTGTATCCATGCCACAATGTTTGTTAGCTTACCCGGCAGCAACATGTTAAAAAATGGAAATGCAGATGAATGTGGACACAGTAGATGCTCTGCTGTATTAAGCAGCATGGGCTGGAGGGGTGGAGGGATGGAGGGAGGGGCTCCCACTGAAACACTATTGTCGGGGGTAGGGATGTGTTTTCTGGAGGGGAGACGAGATAAGACACCGTTTTAGGTCCTCAATTGTAAAAGCCAGACAACAGATGGATCATGCTGCAGAGGGAAACAAGCAACAAAGCTGAGAGGTTTGGGAGAAAAAGAGGGGTAGAGCGAATAAGGAAGGAGCTGGAGAGGAGGTGCGGGAGAGATCTCTGAAATGCTTCAGTGCTCTGCTGACAGCATGGTTGCACTGATTCCCATACAGCCAGATAAAAAGCCAAAGGGAGAGAGGTTTTGGAAAACACTTTCTCAAAAGGCTGTTTGTCCACTGTGCCTTCCATTCTGTGTCCTGTTACACTAAACATAAATTAGTTTATAGTTGCCTGACACCTTGGCCTTCTTCTGTTGACACAGGTTTTTTACTGAATCCAAAATGCATCCTGTATTGTGTATTTCTCCTTTAGAATTTTGCAGAGAAAAAATAATTTCCCACCTTCCCCTCGGAGTTGTTGCATATGCTATAAAAGAAGCCTTAAGGGGTCAGTTTGAGATGAACTACTTCCTCTCTTGCAGGTACAAATGGTTAGCAGCATGCGGATTGGTCGCAACGTGAACTACCGCATCCTAGACATTGACTGGTGCACATCAGACAAGGTCGTGCTGGCCTCTGACGACGGCTGCATCCGAGTGCTGGAGATGGCCATGAAGTCTGCCAGCTACCGCATGGATGAGCAAGACCTGACAGGTGAGCCAAGGAACAAAGAGTGTGATGGAGTTAAAGAAACGTTGCGTTTATAGGTTTAAGGAGAAATTTGTATCGGACGAAGGATTGATTCTTAAGAATTGATGTGATTTACAACTTACGATGAACTCATCAGCAGTAGCCTAATATTTGTTCTTTCTGATGTTTAGATCCAGTGTGGTGTCCTTACCTGCTGGTGCCCCGAGCTGCCCTCACTCTCAAGGCTTTCCTCCTGCTGCAGCCCTGGTCAGGAACCTTCACCATGGACATCACTCAGGTGTAAGTCTCAACCTGAATAAGTCACCATGACTGTATCCAGCCACTGTAATGAGGTCAGGACTTTTAGTACGGCTAACACAGAGACAGTATATCTCATGTTTAACTTCACTTGACCTACATGTCTTGGGACTGTGTGATGACCCTAAGAGCTCCCAGAGAAACAAAGAGAAACACACACTGAAAGGATCAAAGCCGAAAGTCTCAGTCACAATCTTTTTCAAGTCAGGCCATCTTTTTCATTCTTGCACTGTGTGTACATGCATAAATTTAGTCAAAACAAGTTTGTAAGCATAGATATGTAAAGACTGTAGAGGATAAAACAGAACTGCACAAGCAAACTATTTTTTACTGTTTTACTCCTTAGCCTATCTACAAAATTAGTATCAGAGCTGACCAGTGTGGTTTTAATTGTTTTTATCAGCTTTGTAAAGTCTCCAATGTCAATTCCAATCCTCCATTTTTTTATACTAAATTATAGTTGGATGCAGCAGATGTAAAAACCCAAATACTGCTGTCTTGGATCTATGAAAACAAGCCACTGCGAGCAAGTAAGCAATTCAGCACATTAATAGTGTGGTCAGGAGTTTAAATTATTAATATCCACACAGCGTGCATCAGTGTTTTAGCAGTGCAGCTTTAGGTTAAACCTCATTTAAACTTCCGTAGTATACATTGTTGAGCTCAGGGAACTCTGGGATAAGGACAGGCTGTCGATCTGAAATGTTTTCTGTTTTGGCTGTAAAACTTTAATCAAAGAAGGTTCCTAACTATTTAAACTCTTCAGCAGGCTAATCAATAAACAAAACAGGTGGAAAATATTGACTGGCATTGGGGTGACTCACAACAACCAGTTCTGTAGTCTTAGTTTTGTTAATAAAAAGTACTATTTTAGGCTGAATAGTCTCAGTTTCAGTAAAAACATGATTTGCTAGAATTGGGATCTTTGTCAAAAACCTGATCGTCCCTTCCCTGATTAATAAGAGTTTCAGTTTTAAGTGACAATATCAGTTGTGAACAGGGATGGTACTTTTTAGCAGAATAAGAAACAGAAACTTATTTGTCAGTAGATCAGATTTGAGTTGTCCTTCAGACTAAGGGTCGATAAATTTCATTATTTTATTGAATTACCTACCTTCCAGGGATAAGACTTTGCTTGATGTATCCTTTTATACCACCAAACCATCTGCCAACCAGTCAAGTGTTTAGTTTATTACCTTCATAAAGAGAAAGAACCAATTTGCTGGTGTAAGCAGCTCATCTTTGTAAACAAGTCAACGTAGGAGTCAATAGAGACCGTCCTGAGAGAGGAGCTTTATTTTTGCTCAGACTGCTACATCTGTGTTGAACTACAGTGTGTTGTAATTATGCCCCAGATAACCTGAGTCCTTGGTGTAACACTGCTTTCGTCTATTAAATACACACAGCTGTCTTATCAGAAGCCGGGCAGCTACAGTATATTAACAGCGCTCACAGGGGCACTACCTGACCTCAGCATAAATGTTAGAATAGAGTTATCTATTACTGCCTGACACCACACATCACCTTCTGCAGGTTCTCAGCTTCCAATTTAATATTTGGCCAAGCTTTATTTTAGGGAGACGTAAGCGGAGCCATTTGACTGAGTTTGATCTCTCCATTTCAGAGACTACAATGAGAAAGATGAGATAAAAGGCCTGATCCAGGAACAGCTCAACTCCTTGTCAAAGTGAGTTCATACGCTCTCTGATGCTAATGATCACACCCTGTGGCTCTGATTTCAATATTTAATTTTGATGTCATGATGCAAACATGATGCATGTGTGTGTATGAGAGTGTATCTGTGCCAAGGGTTTTTGTTTACCTACTTTTGTCTTGTAGCCGAGTCCCAGGATCCTTTGTGTTTAGACAGTGGTGCTCAAAGAGCATGTCGTCTGTGGGTTTGAAGATAAGAGCGATCTCCAGTAACAGCCACACTGGGCCTGCTGTGTTTGAGGAGTGTAATTGGCTCTAGCTGTGTTCTGATTGTCTGTCTCTGATTGGCTCCCTAGTGATATGAAGAGTGTGCTGCTAGACCCGGTGCTCAGCCTGCTTCAGCGCTGCCTCCTGGTCTCACGGTGAGTTAAAAGTCAGCATGGAGTTGCTGCTGTTTGTTGTCCGCATGGACTGTACTGTGTTATGAGGGTCGACAGGTACCATAGCATGATTATTATGTTAACTTTCAGCACCTGTGTAAGAATTGTAGTTCAGCGGCATTTCTATAAGCTGCTCCCCTGGAAGTGTGGGGACACTCTTCCACTCTACACTACAGAATAAAATTGTAAAAAATGAACTTTACATTAACAGAACACATGTTAAACTTGTCTGGACTCAAAATGTTTGATTCTACTAATTATTTCCTGTCTTTGTGTATGAATGTTAAGTTCAGGCAGTAGATTGGGTCTGTGTGTTACAATGATCTAAAGCCAAACTGGATTTGTAATCAAGCTGCTTGTTAGCCATGTTGTTGTTCACTGATTGCTCAGGATATAATTCAAGCGTGCAAGACACAATTACACTGATCACCATCAATTTTTCTCTAGACATCTGCGCTTAATGGCACACTTTAATATCATCATTTAAGCTTCCAATGCCTGTATTGATTTATGTTTTACTTTTTACTTACTTCAGCATGTGTAATACAAGTGAGATTGATAAACAAGTCTGAGTTAATAATAATAATTTGCTTTAATTATCTGGAAAAATAAGGTCTTAATTGTTTTCCTTTTTCTGCTGAAACTATAACAGTTGTGACTCTGTATCTCCACAACAAAGCCTGACATGAGAGCTGGTGTCAGCAACTCTGATCTCGTCTCTGCTCCAGTTCTCATTTCCCTCAAGCATCTGACAAATCTAGAGCAGCCAGTCAGAGCAGAAATGTAATATCTACCCCTACCCTATTTACATCCTGTTATTAAAGCCATGATTTACCTGGAAAGTCCCAAGGACTGTGCTCAATGAACGCTGTTACTCTAAAAGCTCACCGTTGCATCCCTGTATTTGTCCATCCCAAGTTTTCTTGCCACTGATAATGTGGCAAGGTAACCTAGCAACAGCTGTGTGCCTGTGCAGATATGTTAAAAGAAGGCTGGAAAGAAAAGGCAGAAGGATGTGGAGAGGGGGTGGAGGGGAGCTTGGTGAAAGAGCAAGGCGTGGGCTGGAAGATACAGGCACTATGACCATTAGTGAGTAAACTGTTGCACGTTGATTTGAACTGCAGAAGTTGACTTACCACTCCAGGGAGAACATTTTTCTCTCTGGACACAGCTGACCAGTTGTTGTGGTATACCGCAGGCTCTTTGGGGACGAGTCAGATCTTCACTTCTGGACGGTGGCGTCCCACTACCTCCAGGCGTTTGCCCAGGCTCGTCAGCTGAGTGTATTGAGTGCAGAGGGACAGACACAAAGTGACGCAACCCAGCCACCACCTCAGAACCACCTGGACATCTGCCACGACGTCCTGTGTGAGAGCTCTTACTTCCAGGTCAGTGAAACAAGAGCAGAAAACAACGTGTTGACCTCTTTTTGCCATTGAAACTGAGACAATAGAGACAAATACATGATCCCAGCTGTCAACATTTAAACATTCCCCTAGGACTCATCCAGAGACACTTAAAATCCTCAAGTCAGGCAACGCACAAACAAACACGTCCCGTCCCTTACCGTCCTCAGTGTCAACACCATTGCCCCGGTCACACAGTACATTTCATTATTGATGACATTTTGTGTCTCCTCTGTTATCTCACTAAATCCCACTCTCACAGCTCACACTTTTAAACCTTTGAGGTCAAACCTTTCTTTCACTTCACCCCCGCTCCATTTAATTCCCTCAACATTTCCGGGATAGGCTCAATTTAAAACAAATCCCCTCTCTTGTTTGCGCCATATCATAGCTCGGATCAATGTGTCTCGCTGATGACATGGCTGAACCGGCTTGTGAGGCAGATGTAAACAAGACCCTGAATCTTCTTTTTTTTCTCTCCCAACTTTAATTATCGACCTAGTCTGTCCTAAAGTGTATTGGAAAAGTTTCTGCAGAAGATGCTCATTGATTGGTCCAGTGTGTCTGCTCACATCATTCTGGTCGGCATGGCAGCCCAGTGAACAAAAACATCCACCATCATGTTGATGTTGTGAATTCAAAGGTTTTTCGTTAAAGCTTACATTTTTTGTGTTCTGGATTTTCCACACATTGGTTTTGTGTCCAGACTGCGGAAATTACTTCCGTGGTCCTTGCTTTAGAGGAGAAGTGTGGATAGTAATTAAAAAAGTTGGCACACTGTGCAAGAGTTGACAAACATTCTCTGTTTTTTGTTGGATTCGTTCTTTTTTTCCCCACAAGGCCGAATCTTTATAGCCAAGAAAGCAGTGGAGGAAAGAGGACAGAGGAGATGTTCCTTTTTTGATGAAAGACTTTCTGCCAGTTCTGAAAAATGTCAAGTATCTCTTAGCTAGCATTAAAATTTGAAGCAGCACAATATACATGGACTGTCTAATTCTAGTCAAAATAGGTTGTCTTGAAAAGCCTCGAATAAGCTAGTAATTTTGTTTTTCCAGGTTATTTTTTTATTGCTTATGCACCATTCTGTTTTTGAGAAACGTCTTCTCCTTGTGTTAATGAGGGACCACGCAGTGATCACAAAGTTAAGACTTTCAAAGAGCAACCCAGACAAACTGCAGCTACATTTGGCTGTTGTTGTCATAAAAAGGCTTCAGTGGCAGGAGTCTGACTGTAATTACTAATATCCAAGACTCCAATACAGAGCACGCTGTTGCTAAACTCATTTGGTATCTCTGGTAGGATTTATGCCCACGGCTGTGACTCATAGAAGGATTCATCATAATAAAGTGCAAAAAAACAGTGTGTGTTAGATATAGTGTGCGCACACACATCACATGTATCTAATATTCTACAATGTCGCTATCTCTATCCCTCATTGTATCATTTCCCCCTTTGTGGTCTTATAAAACTGATGAGCTCTCCGTCTTTGAAATATCTATCGTTGTTTTTGTGTTTCATGCCTATCAGTAAAAAAAAAAAATCTGATCTCCCATCAGAGAACATGTAATGAAATAAAAAAGCTGGGAGGCTCTGGCAGCAGAAACACTGAAAACTCCTGAATATTTTAAAGATGTTATAATTACACTCCCCATCTCTGTATTTCTATAAATATCCTCTTTATCTTTTTTGCTCATCGTTACATTTTTAATGTTCTTAGTGTATAGTCTGTGTGCATCAACTCATTCAGTCTCCCTCTCCCACAAACATGTTCAGGGTTTGAACAGAGAACTTTTGAAAGAAATGTGAAAATAAAACTCACTTGTGGATCCACCTTTGCCGCTCAACAGAAGTTCCAGTTGGATCGGGTCCACCTGCAGGAGGTGAAACGCTCCAGTTATGAACACACAAAGAAGTGTGCTGACCAACTCCTCCTGCTGGGTCAGGTCGGTATTACATGACCCACACTGCTCACACAATGATGTCTGTTTGGAGGCTACACGTTTCTGTCTTTTGTGGGTGACATCACAGTTGTTAGCATAATGTAAAATAATCTTCCTACACGCATAAATGGATGAACTATTGTATTTATGTGACACAAACCTTGCTTCTTTCTTTCTTGCATCTTTCAAAGTAAACAGTATTCTACCCTCCTCTCCCTTACAAACACATGGCAACACCCTCACATGCTTTAGCTGTGCATACGTGCACATTGTTGTCATGGTAAATTGGTCATATTGTTGCTTTGCAGCCTAATGAAGCAAGATGGACGATAAGTGCTGCCTCGGTCCTCCCTAGCGTCTCAGCCCGTGGAGATTGGAGTCACCTCTCCCTTTTCAGTGTCACCTCACCCTCTAATCACAGGCTGCAATCAGCAGGCTGTTTGTTTCAAGGAGTGCTCCTCCAACAGCCTGAGCTGGCCCCAGCATGAGCCTTCAACCACACCAGATGAAAAGCATCATAATAAACATAATTTCCCCTCGTTATTCTGCCTTGTACAGCTCACACAGGGAGTGAGCGGTTACCTGCCTGAGCTGCTAACGCCTCGGCTCTCTCTTCCATCTCGTTCATTACCTTTTCACTCTCTCTCTTTGTTGTTGCTCTCAGACGGATCGGGCAGTACAGTTACTGTTGGAGACGAGTGCAGACAACTCCAGCTACTACTGTGATTCACTCAAGGCTTGCTTAGTGACCACCATCACCTCCTCAGGACCATCACAGTCCACCATCAAACTAGTGGCCACTAACATGATCGCCAATGGCAAGCTAGCAGGTAGTGTTACTGTATGCCCGAAAGTGTCTCATATTTGTGATCAGTGCCCGCCTCACTCATTACGTGGGTGTCTGCAGCCTTAGAAAGCTAAAACAGCTCTTTGAATTGTTCGAATCTCTTTGAATTGTTCCATCTATTCTTTAGGCCTTTAAATGAACTAGATACCTTTCAAAGTTCCTCATTAAATCGTTTTTTATTCCGGAAATTATTTGAAATATGATTTTGGATGGGCCTGGATCCGCATATTGTGCAATGAGTGTGGCTCCTGCCAGCAGATTTAGTGTATTAAGAGATCATCACACTGATGTCCGGGCAGTCATCCACCTTGGGTAGTAACAGGCAATAATGTCTCATTCTCACATCTTTGTATAAATTCTCCCCTTTTTCCATCTGTCAGAGGGAGTACAGCTGCTGTGTTTGATTGACAAGGCAGCGGATGCTTGCCGCTACTTGCAGACCTACGGGGAGTGGAACCGTGCTGCCTGGCTGGCTAAGGTAACTCAGCATGACGCCATCCTTCAACAGGAAACATCAGATACCGTGTAATGTTTGGGCCTGTGAGTCGTAGCTGGGTGTTAAGAGTGTACACACTGTATATGTGTATGCTTGAGTTTTTATAGTAATTGTAAGAAGATTATAAAAATGTATTTGCATAGATTATTCACACTACAAAGAACTTTTAACTGGTTATGAAAGTTATTGGATTTAATACTGATGAGTCTATTAGACCTTCTTAAGCAAATGAGACAATCTTCAGAAAATTGGCTACTTCTGTTCAATTATAATTAGGTTTGGGACTAAATATAAATACAGGAATTAAACATATTGCCAATGGGTCAATTAACAATATTTTATTACAACATGCAGACACTGAACAGATTTCCTTCCAGTTTGATTAACCAGCTGTTCTGCTTTCTGGGAGATTTGTCTTTTCGTAGTTTAGGCTTGTTTATTATTTTACACTTTGATGACATCACACATTGACAAACTGCAGTCAGTATGTGTGTTAAAGAGGCACTAAGCTGACAACAGAATGCAGTAAAAAAAATACATCCATACTTTTTTTTTTTACTTCCTCGCAACTATGTTTTTAACCTGTTTATGATGAACTACTGTTAAAAAGAAGCCCCTCAGAAAGGTTTCTGTTTTGAGGTGGAAGCACAAAATGTGCTGTGAAAACTGTCAAACATGGCTGCACATGTATGCCTTAATTGGTAAAAAAAGGTTAATTATTCTTAAAAAATCTTAAAAACAGATTTACATTGGGTCAAAGCACATTATTAAAGTTGTTTGATGTAACTGTTAATGGTTTTCCACAAAGTCAATGTGGAAATACAGGTTCCTATGATCCCTTGTCACGACAACAAGAAAAACAAATGTTAAGCCTCATTCTTTGAGAGATTCAAAAGTTGTCCTTGGATTTGTGCTTTCATTTCAGCTGGTACTTTCCTTTTCTAAAAAAATCTTGTAAATGATGTGTGTGATTTCAGGTGCGTCTGAGCCCAGCAGAGAGCTCAGATGTGCTGAAGCGCTGGGCAGAGCACCTGTGCTCCCCGCAGGTCAACCACAAGTCCAAAGCCATTCTGGTGCTGCTTTCCCTGGGCTGCTTTTACAAAGTAGGAGAGATGCTCCACGGGTAAGAACCAGGGCTGATGGTGCTATGAGGGAGTGTTAGACTGAGGTCTTAAAGTTTTAGAATGACACAAACTCTGTACTTCACTTGTCTTGTGACTTGTGTTTCCATCCAACTCTTTCAAATTCAATTTTTTTTCAAATGTGTTCACCCCGTGCATCACTTTCATCTTGACAGTCACATCCTTTACTCCACTCTGCTTTCATCCACACTCATAAACTCTCAAGTCTTTCTCAGTTTGTTCCTTTTCTCCCACTGAAGGACATTTTACAGAGCATGGTATAGTCTGACCCCAAATCCTACTTCAGCATCGATCTGCCTTTGTCCAATTCTCTTGCTTCTTGACGGCTCATGTTCTGAGATACCTAAGGGTGACAAAAGCTCTCTCTGAGAATTAGAGTGGCATCAGTACGACAGGGCTGATGTATGCTTTGGGATCACAGACATCAGGGCAGAGACGATGCTGGTTTCTGACAATTGCTCTCACCAACTCCTTCTGCCTGTGTCTTTCTCTTCCTGTCTCCTGGGCAGTATGAGGCAGTTTGATCGCGCCGCCCTCTTCATCGAAGCCTGTCTGAAGTATGGGGTGATGGAGGCCAACGACACTTCCAATATCCTTTTTGAAAGCCCATTACCACTCTCTAAGGGCCATTTATAACCAGAGTTAGCTGCGCCACTAGCTCTGTCCAGCTCTTGTACAGACGTGCACTGGATAGCGGAGAGCTTTTTCTCAATCAAGGTCAATTCAGATGCTCCGCGGAGCACATCGTGCTACATTTCAGATGTTCCCAATAGCCAGTATCACACTGTGTCACAGAGCACAGTCATGCTGCAGACTCTTGTACAACCAAGACCTTGAAAACACTTTTTATCACACCTGACTAAAGATATTTGGAACAAAAGGTAGACATATCTGGATTGAATATCTGTTGGTCAGTCTGTTCTGTATCACCACAGTTTGTCAGATCCTTCTTAAAGGATAGGACACAGTGTCTTGCTGTTACTGTGATAAAGCTGAGATTATCTTGTTAAAATGGGTGAAAAATTTACTTTATGTCTACTGGATCCGTTCTATGATCCAGATTTGTAAAGAAAATGTGTTTCTATATCACATAGCCAGCGTTGTGCAACCTTACATGTAACAATAACGACAAAAAGACAAAAGAAAAGAAAAGAAGATTCACCCTAAAACAACATTTCACCAAGTGTTGTTATGTTGTTGAAAGGGTTGACTCTGTGAGCTGGCCACCGTTTAAGAACCAATGACTTCTTTTTCTTTCTTTTTCCTTTTAAATTAATTTAACTGAATAACAGAATGATCCCAGTCTATGGGTGATCCGATGACATATTTGTTAAATACGTCCCAAAAACATCATGTTTCTCTCAGTAACAAGAGCCTAGCAAGGTGAGACAGTGACTTCTGAAGTTGTGTCAGTAATGCTGCAAAGGTACAGGTCTAGCCCCGAGGCAGTAGACCGGTGAACAGAGAGAACATGAATAGTAGGAAACAGGATGAGTAGCATTTTCAATGTATCTTAATATGTAGTTTGGTGGAAGAAATTTTTAATCAGAAGAGAAGGGTCTTCATCAATAATTTTTTTATGCCTGAATAAACTAAATATACAAACTGACCTTAAAGGACAACACAGTTTCATAGTGCCTGACTGTGTTTGTATTTGATGGAACCTGCCATCTTTCTAGCTTCAACAATGTTTTGGGGGTATTGCCTCATTAATATTGTAAATATTGATATTGCAGCTAGAAAAAGTCGCGCTTACCTTTTATTACTGCAACTGGACGATGAACATTTTGAGCAATGCCTATGATTAAAAAAGCAGCAGCAACAAACAATCACCCTCCCACATACTGTAGAATACAAACAGTATACCTGTAGTTTGTGCCAGTACTGTTTAAAGGGTCATTCGATTTGGCCAACTAAATATAAAAATCAGTTATATTTGTATTAAAAATTTTAAAGAATTGTTTAAAGAGAAAAATAATATTTTGACTTTTCCATGGCTGCGTCCATTTCTTTAATACAAAGTGCAAAGAATGAAAGTTTTTTACTGAATTATAAAAGCTGGGAAGTGATACTGAATGAAGAGCCCTTTCGGAGCCAACAGTGCCGGCTCTGACTGAGCTGAGCCGAATGATCAGGCTCCCCACAGCCGGCATTCTTATCACTAAAGTGCACTAAACAGAAGTCATCCCCTTTCACTTGTTTATTTTTCAGAAGTGACAAATGAGTAAATTTGAAAAACTTCTTTCAAGAGGAGTACAATAATGTCCTTTTCACACTAGCCTATGATCTCCTTTTGTTTGTTAGGGGTGTTAATTTAAATATACCTTTTTCTGAGCATTAAAGCATTAAAAGTCTGATCTGGTCTGAGCAGGGAAACGCAAGTAGTGTGAGAACGTATGAATGCACAAAGATGTAAACGCTCCTCCTAATCCATAAAGACATCCTCAGCTGTGCCACTCTTCTTATCGCCGTGCAAGCAGGCCCATTATCAACCAGGAAAATAACACACAAGCAAAAAAGATAATCAAGTTGAACTGCAACTGAAGGTATAGGTCTGCTGACATTGAGCCAGCCGGAAACTAGAGCTCAGTGTCTCATCTGGTGACTGTAACCATCACCTTTCATCACTCTGCAGCCACTTGTGCCCTGTTTAAAAGCATCTGCATTCATTATGTGCTGTGATTCACCTATTCAGGTTTCTCCTTTAATTAAAATGATTATGTGTTGTACATTTTAATTGCTAGGATGCAATAATCTGCTGTCAAAGCTGAATAGTGGGGGATTCAATTAAAGCATGATTTGGAGTGATGACACCTGTCATCGACTGGCTGCGTCGTCATAAAATGTCCCGATGTTCTCCTTGACCTGCGGCTGCACATAAACTCATCGAGGCTGCGTTTTTGGAGTACGCGCGGCTGCTACGCTCTCTGGGCCTGAGGGAGGGCGCTGCTCTGTGGGCATCTCGGGCCGGCAGCGCTGGGGAGCAGCTGATGGAGGAGCTCTTCCAGGGAGAGGGAGGCATGCCAGAAGCCGTTCTTGGCAACGAGGATGTTGAGCTGGGCCAGGAGAGCACTGAGTGACCCCGGAGGGGGGAAGGTTTGGAAGAGAGCAGAGACCCCAGTATTTGGTCGTCCATTAAAGTCCAGCTTCTGTAACCATTGCAAAATGAACTCTCGAGGGGAATGATGATCATCTCCACATCATGAGAAGAGGGGAGATATGAGGAGTTTCCTACATGTGAAGTCTATCACTGCAGTCACCTTTGTCTGTGGCTGTAATGACATATTGTAATGTTTGGTATGACCAGTGTGTGTTTGTGTGCATATGTGTATGCATGTTACAGCCCCAAAAGAAACACACTTGTGAAGTAATGCACATGTTGGTATCGGTCTATGTTTTCTTTTGGTTAATTAATTCAGCTCGTTTGATTTTCTTTTTTTTACATGGTTGCTTGTTCAGCTTTATTTTGTTTGCCTGTATTAATAACGTCAACGCACTGTTGTAGCTCTACAGGTTTAAATTGCCTCTTAGATTATCCACGGCAGAATGAATTGAGATAAAACATTCCTTATTTAATTTACTACTCCATGACTGAATTCCGAATTAAGTTTATTTGCACTCTCGATTGAACCGAAAACCACATTATTTGGATGATAACTCTCGATTCCTGAGACACAGCACAGCTCCAGACAGGCTCTCGGCAGGCTGGATGTTTGATCCATAGCAGGTGGTGCTGTATAAGTGACTGACCAAAGCCTGCTGCTGCACACGCCCCTGCAGCTGTAACAGTTGGATGGCAGTAAAATTAGTAAGCCTGGCCACCCTGCACTTATTAGACGCTTATTAGTATATTATCTCCCTGCACACAGAGACGGGAGAGGAATCTGACCGCCGCCACATGAGTGATGCCATTTAATTAGCGCGTGTAGAGTTCAGTGCAGTTAAATGGATGCTGGTTGTTCATTAATCCGTTCTACTAATCCAATTTGGAATTTTTAATTTTCTATTTTTACGAAGACTTGAGAGGATACTTTGCTCTCTGTGCTCTCTGATGTTTGTATAATGAGGTTGTTCTCTGGTGTGTGTGTGTGTAAGTTTGAGTGTGTGTTACAAGGAGAGCTGTCAAAATGTGTTGTAATTCATGATGGATCATTCACACACAAACAGTAATCTGTGCTGCTCCCACTCTTGCTGATCACAATCACAAGGCCCGGCGCGCAGTTAAGGAAATGATTTGTACTTGCCGCCGTCTCTCCTCTGCTCTGCTTTTGCCTGATCTTTACACTGTAAATATCTACCGATCGTTGAAATCACCCGTGTGACAATGCAAAGACGTGATTGTGTGTTGAATTGCACTGTGGCGTGTTAGTGACGGTGACTCCCTCCACAGGACCCTTCTAGTGTGTCATTGTGTTTCATAAACACGTCAGTGCTGTTCTGTTTTTACAGTTCAACTCGCGCGCCCCCCCCCCCCACAAGGCAGTGTCACTATGGCAACCCAGGCCTATTTTAGGGGGCTAGATGTTGTTCCTATAGATCCATTTCACACCACTCCACTGACATACTGTAGGGTGTCGTAGACAGCCAGCATGGAGTCACACAACCCAGCAGATAATCAGCTGTAGTTTACTTAATGCTGTGTGTCCTCCTCCAATCGTGTCCTGCAGTATTGTGGAAACAACATGTACTGTACTGCCTCTTTATGATTAGGCACTAATTTGAATAACACTTGCTGCTTTTCTTTTCTGTACTTAGTTCAACTAAACTAAGTTTAGCCTCTTTTCATTGTTCTCCTGTTCATTGTTTACACAGTGATCCTAATGCTTTAAGCTATATAAATATGACAAGTGGAAAAAAAAGTTATATGTATATATGGATGGCAATAAAATCAATGTTATTGACTTTATTACCTTTCAGTGTGTTTTTTCCTGTCTAACGATGTTGACACAAGAGGGCGCTCTCACCCCTCATTAAGTGACTGTGGCACTATGCAGAAAGACCTGTTTTATCAAGTGCTCTTTGCAATTATCCTCCTTTAATTTCAACCCAGGTAAATTGAATTTGAATGTTCATTCATTTATCAAACTGTCTTAAAAAGCAAATTAGTTCCTGCTTGAGTCGCTTCCGCAATTAATTACTTCTTTTCTGCTCAGAAGGAAGGCCAACAGCTGGCTTCAGCTCACTGCCCAGGTTTAACCGTTTTCACTCCTTTCTTCGCCTCAGATTTATTCATTGACATGTATTCTGTTTCTTCTCTCTCTCCTGCAAGAAAGCAGAGCACAAAGAGAAGAAAAACAGTCTGAAACAGAAGGCCACACAAATGACCTGATTGTGTTCCTTTAATGGCTTAATGAATAACTGCCGGAGAGCCGATCCAGCCGTTACAGCCAGGTCATCAGTATGCACGGCCTTGCTGCAGGATTTCTATTCTGTCCCACAGCTTATACTTCGGGGCTGCCACCCAGCTAGCCAAATGGGTCTGATAACAACTCCCACCCAGCCGTCCTCGCTTGTCACTTCCCTTTTTCACCTTATATGTTCTTTATCCCTCTTTTTCCTGTCTATCCCTGCCTTTCTTCCGCCTAGAGAAAACGGGCAGACACAGTGCCAGCTCATGTTCTCGCTGCACCCCACCTCCACTAATTTCCTGGAAGCCCTGTTTCCATCTGCTGCTTGGCTTTCACCTCGCAGTACCCCCCCCCCCCTACCCTCCCACCCCCCTCTGAAATAAGATTCAAAGTAGTGTCAGAAACACAAGATTAAGTGTGCTTGGATCCAAAGCTGTGAGGAGCACTTATGTTCATTTAACAGATGGAAATCACTGGCCTTCACTGTTTCACGCCACATACTGCGAGAATTAACAGCCGGCTCCAAATCAATCGTGCACGGTAGTCTCTCTGTTACGCATTCTCAATCATCTGTATAAGTAGCTATCTAAAATAGACCTCCATGTTCAGCAGGCACAGTCAAGAGCCGGCGCTGCGCAGTCTGTGTGGTGGAGTACAGCAGGTCATCTAGTTCCCATGAGCATGTTCTCCTCTGTTGCTGACAGATAGCTTTATCCAGGATGGGCAGGTCCATGCCTGCACACACAACACCGTGTGTTACTCTGCGTTTGTGCGAGATGTTTCCCAGTTTGTTTTTCCCCTCCTCCTCGAGGGTTGCCACTGAGTTCATCCCTCATTTTCTCTGTAATTATCCCACCTTCCATTGTTTTCTCAACACTCTCCGCAGACATCTTGGAGCATTCTTTAGGCAGCTCACACCTCAGGTAGTGGAGTTATATTTGGGTTGAGTGGCTGCTGCATTTATGAGGATAATTATTTGTCTAGGTACGCTAATTGCTGTTTCACTCTTGTCCTTTTGACCCTTGTTGAAAATAAGGCATACGTTTAAATGCTCTCCTTTTCTGTCTGGAATATGCCTTGAGTTAAAAACAGACCCTATGCACTGTGTGCCACAGGAAGTTATCATCACCAAATTAGCTACCTGATCAATGAATGTTATACAGCTCTATTTATACAGTTACTAAATATGATCTGGAAGATCATGAACGACATTTGCATGAAACACCCACAGAAGACAAATGAAAATTAATCCTCTTTCACCTCTTTTATTGCCATTTATGTTAGAGCCTGACCAATATATTGGTTTTCCAGTATTATCAGCTGATATTGGCCCATCACAGATCCATGGGTATTGGTGTATATGTTTTCCGATATCGGCCAATACGAAACTTTTTGGATTTACAGAACATGGCGCAGAAATAGATGCTTAGGGGTGATTTATAGTTCTTAAATGGT
This sequence comes from Sparus aurata, assembly GCF_900880675.1. Classification (NCBI taxonomy): domain Eukaryota; kingdom Metazoa; phylum Chordata; class Actinopteri; order Spariformes; family Sparidae; genus Sparus; species Sparus aurata. Next base: position 14,615,363 of record NC_044201.1, on the reverse strand, counting down.
CAGTGTAGTTTACTGTTTTAGTGCACTGATATTAGAGTGTATAGTTTAGTGTTAAACTATAAAGTCTGCTGACTTAAGTGTTAGATTACCACATTTGAGGGTTTGTTAGCAAAAAATGTGTTTATCAATATATCAATATCGCAATTGTTTACTCCCCAATATCGGCATTTGTAGTGGCCCCAAAAACTGTGTATCCCTTAGGTTCTACAAACAAAGTCTAAGGAGCTGAAATTAATTTAATCCCCTTTAATTCAGGATCCATTTGTTACCATCCACCTCACACAATCCAGATTTGTTTGCATGCATTAGATTTTCTAGGTGACATTTGTCTTGTGTAATAGAAACCATCATTAAGTACAGAAGGTATCAAACAATTCTGTCATACAGTGATATCCCTACAGTCATGGTCTCGACTGGTGTTGAAATAAAAGCCTCTTTGGCTGAGACAGAAACAAGACAAAATGAAAATGTGGTCAAATCCGAGGCGAGACCTTCAAAAAGTGGTTTTGAGACCGAGACCAATCTCGAGTACCACACAAAGCTGAGTCACACCGGATTCTGCACTGATCCGGAGCTGCTCAACGCAGAAGGAGAGCTCAGAACTTACTTTTTAGCTTTCAGGATTAAACAGTGGACTTATCTTCACTCCCGTTCATCATCCTGACTGTAGCAGCAGCCCGCAGAGATGATCCCCGCTGTCGGGTGCTCATATACTGACTGCCAACTTCGACTGGAGACCATGCATTATTGGCCCTATTTTGTCTTATAAAAACAGCGAAAATGAACTCTGTGTGGCAAGGTGACGTTACAGCCGAACTGTCAATCTTCTCCACATCCCTAATTCTCACCTTTCTCCACACTGTTTTCAACAGTTTCTTACTCCCAGTCCACTCCACAGGGAACCTGATCTACACGTGTACAGGTCATATCCGTTTCTCTCACACAATCACTCTCACATCCCTCATCACATCCCTTCGCCCACATCTGGGGGGTATCGCCTGGCGTGGAAGGAACCCACAGGCCTGATCTCATCTGATATGTAGCCGCTCCTCGGATTGGTTCGAGATGATGTCCCGCCCTCCTTTCAGCCTCCGCTATTGGTTGAACTCAGAGTTCCCCCTGATGTTTTCAGGCTCTGGTTGGCTTCCCGGTGGTGCCGGCGCCCACGCTGGGGGCCCAAGGTAATGTTTATGTCGAAGGTATTCAGGCCCCTAGCTTTATCTGATCCCATTTAGATGAATGTCACAGTGTTCAGCAGACCATGGCCTCACCTCGCCACAACACCACCCTGCTCCTATTTAAGAAAGGCATGAGCGAGAGGGAGTAAAGCGGGGGCACGAGGGGCTGGGCAGGGGCGGTATGGGGGGGGGGACGACAGGATCTGTGGAACATTACCACACGTTGACAAACTCTTATCCAGCCCTTGTAATGACTCTGCGGACAGGATAATCTTTTTAAAAGGCTCCTGTTATCTCTAAAACAGCTCTTTTGTGGCTTCCACGTGTGCATGTTGCGGCCAGGGCTGTTATTTACAAAAGCAGAGAGGAATCAATGAGCGCATTGTGTCAGGAGCGTGGTGCTGCCTCTGTCCGTTACTGCAGTGTGGTCGGGGAACTACTGCACAGGCTTTTACATGATTCAACACTACTAATCCTCAGAGAATGAGCAGGTGTGTGTGTGTGTGTGTGTGTGTGTGTGTGTGTGTGTGTGTGTGTGTGTGTGTGTGTGAGAGAGAGAGAGAGAGAGACAGACAGACTAATAGACAGTGGGGGTGTGTAGACTTCATCAGACTGACACACCTACTGTACAGGGTGAAGTATCCAAACAGGGAGTAGGAGATATTAATTCCACGTACAAAAGGAAATCCTGGCTGATGTGTCAACAAGTTAAAAAGGCACGGCTGAAAGATCGCTTCCCCATCTGTTGTTGACTAAGCTTAAACCACATCCAGACTGTGTGCGTTTTAATGTGTAAGTAACAAATAGGCAGTGCAGAGATCCCATTAATGACTGTGAAGCAGCTAAACAAGAAGGTGACGAGAGATGGGGAAAGAGGAGGCCTCGTAAATACCGATGCTTTACCGAACGGTGCGCACACGGACTCAGAGGAGCCCAAAAATCCAAGCTATGCCCTCCAAAGTGTGTGTGTGTGTGTGTGTGTGTCTGGGTTTTTTTTTTGTGATGTAATAGAGATGCCACAGATGCCCCTTCTCCAGCGAGGCTTTCCCCAGGCTAATTGCCACTGTCCTCTGGGAGATTAGAGCAGGGGAAGGCAGGGATGATTATGAAGGAAATGGCCTCTTCTAAGCCGCTGTACGCTCGGCCAGCCGGGCCCAGGGCTGCACAGACCAGGGTATTCCCTTTCATTGGCGGACAGTGGGAGCCAGTGGAGGATGTAAAGGATACCTGTGCTGCAGCTGACCCATTTCCTGTATTGTTGGTCGTGTATATGCGCATGTATGTGCGTTTATCCAAAGCCGTATATGAATGTACAGAGTGATCCTAGTTTAACTGCCCCGGCCTCTTTCCTGTGAGCGCGCAGAGACTATCCCGCTGTGTTCGGGTCTCTCGTGGAGCTGCGTGTTTTTGTTTCTAGTCAAGCAGAGTATGTGTGTTTCCTCCCTGTGTAGTCAGACCGGACACACTGGGCCTGTGTACGAGAGCAGGGCCATGGGGGACGCTGGAGGCCCAGGAGCGGTGGACTGTTTTGCTGCGGCCCGTGCAGGCCTTTACTTCTGGGGATACGCACGTGCTACGTTGCCAAGAGAGAACCGAGTCCAGGCCCAGTCTTTCTCCCGTGGTCTTTAAAGGAAAACATCCGCTGCGCTGTTAAGTTGAGATGGCAATCATTCACAGAATAGTCACGTCTACAGTACAGGGCTTTGTTTTATGGCTGCAATCCTTGACTGTGTTCAGCTGACACAAACTGTGTCCCTGTTGTATTCCACAAATTCTAACCATGTCTTGAGTTCACGGTGCGCTCACACTAAAGGAATGACAAAAGGATGTTTGAGTGAAGCACTGATGGACACTGATGTCCAACATGAATGGAAGGTTGTTTACAGCTGCTCGAAGGTAAAAAATGTGGACAGAGGTGACACAGTTTAGGCGACAGCTCATGACACGAAAGAATCAGGTAGAAAATCATGGTCATGACCCATGCATTATTCCCTGAGAAATTAACAAAAATGTTCAATAGTGCCCTATATCTCACAATGGAAACAAAAAATCCCTTTAATGGGGTCTATTGTGAGCTGAGACCCCATCCCTCATTCATGTTTCTTGGAAATCTGTTCAGTAGTTTTAGTGTAATCCTGCTGACAAACCAACCAACAAACAAAACAACACAAGTGAAGACATAACCTCTTTGGCGGAGGCAATGATGCACTGACATACATGTAGACATAAAAGAAATTAGAGAAATTGCACAAAGGCAAGCGTATACACATGGGTCTTGAGCTTTTAAAACTAAAATGGAAGAGAGTTCTTCAGTTTAGGAGCCAAAACCTCTAATATCTTTATCATGATTCCACTAGGGGGCAGCAGAGGTCTGGAGAACAGACCTGCGATGTGTCCAGAAGTGAGTATTTTCCTCCTGAAGCCCAGCTCCTCCTGCAGGGTTTGAGGATCTAAGTTCCCACAGTTTCCACATACACTGTATGTGTATTAGAAATCAGGATCTCTTGTACTGTCAGAGCAACTAATTATGATGACAAAATGTCATGACATAATGATGCTATTCAGACTGCTTGTTAGCCAGTCTGCAGTTCAGTCGCTACGAGTCATTTCACTTCATCCTTATGAATAAAAAATGATTCATGCCTTTCAGAAAGCTCTTGTTTAATTCACCTCATGTCAACATTTGTTCCCCACCGGGATGCTAACTAGGCCGCAGAATCTGTCTGATCCCTTTTGAAAAGAGTCACATTCCAGTGTGTCTGCTGCGTGCTCCTCGCCGGCTGAGGTGTGTGTTAGTGGGTCATGCGGTGAGAGCGCCGACCAGAAGTTGCAGGTCCATTTCATAACAGCTCTACTGTGTTTGTGCATGACGGCGCCGTGTTCCCCTTTATCGCCGAGATGATCTGACACCGGCGCTGCTGCAATGTTGCCTAATCGGGGGAATCAGCGTGGCAGCTATTCCTTATAGCCTCTGCCCACGTAGCTCTCTGTGCTCAAGCATGCCAAGCTGACGCGATGATAAATACTTGGAGGTCACCCTTCGCTGACGCTCCTGCTTGATCTTGGTGAGGGGACTTCGGGAGTGATATTTGATGCAACACATCTGGGAGGAATGCTGGCACACTGGAACTGTATTACATCAGACTAGACAGAAGTGACAGGGGGAAGAGAGACAGACAGGAGGGAGGGATTGAAAGGTTAAAGTGATGAGGAGAGAAGCAGGATGACAGAAGAAGTGGAAGGAAGGGTGGGTGGGGGAGGGAGGGGCAGGGTGCTGACAGTGTTTTGCTGGAGTTATGTAGATGTAATCCCTTCTGATGGGCAGGTCAGGCTGCCTGCTGAACGCCAGGGCCCGAGTATGTGTGACGAGCTTGCTGCTGGCCTCTGTGCGGTGTGTCTGTTGAGCCCCTTGTTGCAGTCTGGCCAGGCTCATGAAATGGGGGGGGGAGAGACAAAGGGTAGATGTTCTTTTTCTTTAAATGGCCAGGGCCGGCCAGCGGAGGAAAGAGAGATGGATCTTCTCCAAATGCCACCGTGGGTGCACTAATGCCTGCTTTGTTCGGCATGGTAATTCTACTATGGTAATGGAGGATGAATCCCGGCTTTCTTCCCCTTCATGCTCCGTCCAAGTCTCCTGTCCCCGCACCCCCGCCACCACAGAGCTTCCGGCATAAGAACACAACAGTTAAATGGCCCCTGGAGGCCCCCCGAGAGATTAGATGCAAAGTCCTACTGTCGCATGGACGTAGTGAGTGCTGAATTTTTTTCTGCATCTGTGTCCCGAGCAGTTTAAATGTATCATGACAGCCTTGTGACTGTATGTTCTTCACATTTGTCAATCGGTCATTGTTTGCAAACGAACAGCAGATGAAATAGTGACACAGTAATAAAGTTCTGCTTCAGTGTGGGGGGAAAGTGGCACGAGAGATTTGCGAAGATTTGGAATTCATCCATGACACATCTTTTTCCATCGTGCCATCCTCTGAGGCTTGCTCATGCTTGGTGGAGGGTGTGGGCGGCTGTCAGAGCAGACCCTTGGGCCACGCAATATCTCCGTAATGTTCCTCTACTGGGACTGGTCCTACTCTCCGTCGGGCAACACTTCATCGCTCTGCCCAGCAGCCCCTAGAGAGCCCCTAATCCTTGCGGCCTGGGAACAACTCCAACTAGCAGTCCCTTAAAATGCTCATGGTCTGTGCATTATTAGATGCTATGAATTACACTGAGGGACGTATGGAGGGAAAACATGGCAACTGGCAAACATGGCAGTGATAAATCTGAAATAATGGCTCTAAGTGGAACCAGGAGGGCTCCTCGCTGACCCAAAATCGGGGTAACACGATAGGCCTGCAGAGCCGCTGGAGGCAGGACTGCCAGTAAAGCCCAGCTGGACCTGCGGGTACCTAACCTCGGCACAATGTGGGGCTCATTGGAGCCCTGGGAGATGTGAGGTGGGTCACATTCCTGGCCTTCAGGGCGACCCTGGGAGAGATGGACCAGACAAGGTGTTGGTGAAAGTGAAATTCTTGCAACGTTATCTCTTTATTTTTATCTTTCAGACATACAGGAAGAGTTATGGTCCCATCAGGAGAGGTGGAGGTGGAGCTAAGTAACAACAGGCCGTTTAGCTTTGAACTCCGATAACTTATTGCTCCAGATGGGATGAATGGATTACCTAACCAAGACAAATGTCCTGCCGTCTTCATGCTCAGAATACTCATCCTCCTCTCTGTTCATTCAGGAAAAACAAATAAAGAGTTTGGGGATATAATTCCCTGTGTGTGTCACAGCTTTGAGTGTATTCTGGGCCCAGGTTTGCATGAGGGGCCTCACTACTGTGCAGCCATAAAGGGCAGCCTGTGCTCATGAGCGATCGAGACCGAAGCGTAGTTGCTTTTTTTTTTCACTCTGAGGGCGATATAAATTCCCAGCCGGTAATATAACATGTTTGGGTTGGTCGATGTGTGTATGTGTATGTGAAGGAGGAAAGAAAGAGGGCATGTGCATAGTGTGTGTCAGACAGAAAGGGCAGAGAATGAATGGCTCTGTCACAGAAAGGCCAGCTAATAAAGTAGGTAGATGAGGGAGGGGGTAGAAAGAATGCATCTCGTCTTTCGGCCCCTTCGCCGTGGGTTGTCATCGAGGGTGAATTAGTTTTTATGCCGGGGCGAATGCAACCAATAAAGCTCCATCCACTGGTCGGACCCCTTCCCACCACAAACACACACACCCCCCACCCTTGCTCCTGCCTGCCAGTGGAAATTGCATTGGCCATGGTTTAGGAGACGCATGTGGCTCAAGTTTCAACCCTTTTGAAAATTTTCATCGTCAATAAATTGCTAGATCAAGCAGATTAGTTAAGTGTATTTTGGCTTCTTTTCACAGCTGGGCGACCTTTGTGTGTGTGTGTGTGTGTGTGTGTGTGTGTGTGTGTGTGTGTGTGTGCGCGTGAGAACAAGGAGAGGAGTTGGTTGTTCTTGGACTTCTCTCGGTTCTTCAGAACACAGCCCTGACCTGTAAGTGTTGAGCGATCTGACAAAAACAGCAAATTACTCAGAAATTAAGGCTCCAAAACACTGAGACATTGTTCTTCGCATCTTTTCCTCAGCTGAGAGGTTCATGCTGTTGATTTAAACTATTAGCGATGAAGTATTTCACTTTTTCTCTCAGGTCGATTGCATTCTCCGACTCGCTATCCGTCTTCCTTTTGTGCCCCCGGGGGAGAGTCTTGCATCAGAATCTGTGTGAAAAACTATTTTATCTTGAAATGCAATAATCCCAACATTTGTCACCGCGGCTCTGAGAGATGTAACTGTCATCAGATGGATGCATGTGCTTTAAAGCTACTGTTAAAGTCTACTAATACCATATTGAACAAGCACGATTCATCACTGTAAAAGAGCCTCTCACGCGGCGCTCACTTGACTGATCTCAGCGTTCGACCCTGTCTCAGTCTAACACTTTGACAGCGAAGCAGCCCGTTCTCCATCACGCTAACAGCTCCACTCGAACCAGAGTAACAGCTCATTCCCCTGCAGCCTCGCTCATTTTCCCAGGCCTTTTTCTCTGGAGGAGGGGAAGAAGAGGGAGGTGAGTAGGTTGATAACCCCTCTCCATCACCCTGAATCTGGTCTCTGGATAGAGCTGTGGTCCGGAGGAGTGGCCTCCTCCAGCAAGGAATTGGAGGAGGAGAGCAAAGGGCGGCAAAAGAAGGCAACTGGGACGAGGGTGGGGGAGGTTGATAAAGAGCCGGAGTGAATGATGGAGGTCTAGCGGAGAGTCGGAGTTATCTGTCTGCTCATACGTTTGACAGACTCTTTCTGTTTCTTACAATCACTCACCCCGTCATGTGATATCAGTTCTGCTGCGGCGCCAACTTGTTATCAGGCCCACAGAGGCCAAAAGGTTTGTGCACATTTGGGTTATCATAAATGTGCATTACTACATACCTGCTGTTTGACTCTGCAGAGCTCCTCAGATAAGGCTGGGCTTTATGCTGCCCACTTTTAAGAGGTGCACTTTGTAGTCCGAGGGAAGAACTTTTAATCAGAAGAGAAAGAGTTTCATTTATGCCTAAACAAACTAAATTAAAAATATATATATATATTGTTTAATGACTAAATAAACACACTGACCTTAAAGAACAACTGTTCATACTGTTACTTTGTTTATATGTGGCGGACCCCGCCGCCTTTCTAGCTTCAAACAGGGTTCTGGGTCCTTATTTCCCTCTGAGAACAGCTTGTTTATTCAGTTATGGAAAAATATATATATATTTCTGATTTTCAATGTCTTCCCCAAACTACACGGTGCCCCTTAAATGTACTTGATCAGTTTCAGTTGATAGACATGACACACAGAGGAAACACAGCGATGGATGCCTGCACATGTCCGGAATTCGGGTCACTCAGTTATAGATGCACACGTGCAGCTACTCTTGTAAACAGAGGGCGCTAACAGGCAAAGGGTAGACTCCCGCTGGGCCCGCTGCTGCACAAATAAACATCAGTCCAGATCCGCATACGTGAGGAGAAACCCCATCTGTCACCATCCTGCATCACCCCCGTCAGATGGAAGGAAAGATGGAGGTGGAGGTTCAGTGTGAGCTTTAATGGAATCCAGCCAGTGACATGATAGATAACAAATTTCACAATGGGGAATGAGGGAATACTGTAATGTGAAGCAGCCATGAGTTGGGGGGGGTGCAGCTGCACTGACCACTTGAGCCCTGGCGTTACACACACACACACATGCGCACACACACACACACACACAGCCACTGCTGCTCTGACTCTGCAGCAACAGCACCAACCATAGCTGAGAGTTACCGTATGCAAGAGCGTGTTGTAGGCCTTTACCTGGCATGTTGAAGCACAGTACGCCCAACAGTGTCAGCTCCACCTGGCGATTAATTTTACTGTACACCCCTGGTAGTTACTCGCTCACAGCCGCAGTAACACAGTATATCTGTAAAATATTTATAGCAACCCCAAAGCAAGATAAAAGCAGCAGATTGTTTACCGCAGCACATTTCATGCCAGGAGAGGTGAGCTCAGGTATGGCGGTGCAATGTAATTGTGGGAATTTGGGAGTTTACATAAAGGATTGAGCAAGCGTTCAGAACAGGACAGCCTCTTGTTGAAACGGGCTGTTGTGATTTCACACTTTGCTCCACGATGCCAATAAAATCACTTTTTGCAGATGTCTTTCTGGTTCGGTTTTAAGCGTCACTGGGCAAGGAAGCGGAAAAAAAAAAAAAAAAACATAAATAGATATGAATATACTTGTTGTGTTTTATGCTCTTGCAACAGATGTGACCGCTTTCCATTGCAGTGAAAATGCATCACATTAATGCCTTAGACACATTTCAAAATTACAGTGTTCTCAAAAACAACCAGAGACCTGCAGCATTTTGCTCCACTTGCGGAAAAAACAAGGTTTAGGAAAAAAGAAAAAGAAAAAACACACATCCTCCCACATTTTGGAAGGCAGCTTTCAGAAATGCATGTCCAATCTGTTCCCATGTAAATTCTGACAAATGAACAGCGACGCGAGTGTTTAAAGAGTTTTAAGATCCGTACACTACACAGCTGGTCGGGCTTGTTATGCAGATGCAGGCTGCACAACTGAAATGTCACAGGAGGGGAGGGAATAGATTAAGCTCTTTCTTCAAATCAAACAAGTCATCCTTTTCTACGTCTCATTGCAAATGTACGGACTATTAATCAAAGCTAGCATAAATAAGACTCGATAGGGGAACTGTAGGTCTCCGTGACGGCTGGCGGCGGCTTCTGAGGGGCCAGATAAACACAAGATAAGAAGCTGGAACCAGACATGACCACTTCTCCCTGGTACACACCCGCCAACATCTCCTATATGAAATCCCCATTGTGCCAAGGCAGCGCTGACATACAGAGATTGATGTATTTTTACACTCACACCCCCCCCCCAGCCTCCCTTGAAAATGTTTTGCTAGAGGTAAACTAGTCAGCATGTGTGTTTTTGAAACCCACACGAGTGAGAAAAGACGGAGCGATGTGTTCCAAGGATTGCATAAATATTTAATATTCCAAAGCCAGGCCACACCAAACGCATGCTGAAAGATCACAATGAAACAGAAAATGCACGCAAAGTCTAAATACAGAAAAAAAAATAAAGATCTATAAAATTATTTTATTATGGTCATTTTTTTTCTCTCTCCCAATTTGTTTTTTCTGTCTGGATTCGTCAGCTTCAAAGCCTTGGCGTCGTAGCCGAGCGCTTGGAGAACAAAAGAGTCTCTGCGTGTTGTCATTTTCAGGGCTGAGTTTGCAGCCCGGCTCTCGTGTTTTCACAGATATTATTGTTTTATTTGAAGGCCCGAGCGGTGTATATTTTCTCTCCGGGTTCGAACTCTGCTGTCTGTTCTCCGAGCCTCTCTCGGCTCTCTGCTTCTGTTTGCTTTCCCCTGGCTCGCATCAGTTCCTCACGTCATGGGCCAATGATGATCTTACACGGGACGCACACACACCCACCTTTCCTCTTTCTAACTCCAAAAGAGTTGTGTTTGTTGTCATTAACTAACCCTACATAACAGGAAGACATGATCTTCTCTGGAAACCTCAATGTAAACAGTGTTCAGAGGTCTGAACTTTTTCCGTCTCTTATTTACTTGCATTTCATACCTTGTTATTGTAAATCCTGAGTTTGGAATGTAATATTGTGGATACCTGAACTGTAAATGTCCCCACCACCACCTACATCTTTTCCAAACAGCTCTCTGCAGGCGTGACTTGTATGTGTTCGTACCTGGAGGTCTTCACTTCAGGGTTCAAGTCTGCGTCTCTGTGTCTGCTGCAGTCTGTCCGTCTGTCATAGCTTGAGAATCGGGGGGGATTAGCACATGCTTTTAATCAGGAAATCTCTGGTTTGCCAGACGACTGTATGCCGCTCCCCCTCCTCTCTCTTTCTTCCTTCTCTGTAACATTTTCTCTCATTGTCGGCAGGAAATGGCTCCCTGGCTCCACACAGTGGCAGAGCCGGAGCTCACACAAGCTTCCTTAATCCGCATTGGCAGCGGTGAAAAGCAGCCGAGCACATTTACTCAGCTACTTATGTGCATTTTTTTCCCCCACTTGATTATTTCCATTCTATGCCACTGATACTCCCACTCCACTACAGTTAAGGAGGAAACATTGCACTTTTTTTACTCAACAGCATTTATTTTACATGTGTAGTAGTTTTTTGTCAGATTAATGCAAAGGTAAGACCAGTGGTTCCCAACCCTTTTGGCTTGTAACTCTTTATAAACAACAGTCTGGCTGCAAAAGCAACTACTGGGGCTCTTTGTTACATGTCATGGTTTAATTCATGGTTCAATCTATTTATTTATTTATTTATTTATTCTTTGAGGCTCAAAGGGTTAAAACTCTTAATATTTCACATGTATCTCTAAAATTAGATAAACATTAAAAACTGAGGTCAAACTTTATAATGACTATCATTAATAAACATTCCATTTATAGTTAATTAAACTTTAGTTTATGGATATTTCACTGTTAACAAAATGAAATGCTGTATAAACCATTTAGTAAGCAGCTGTGAAGGTTTATAAACATCAGTCGCAACTTCATAACCGCAGCCGTATGATGTTTATAGATGAGCTACAAAGTATTTATTAACATTTATTACAAGTATTATCAGTTACATCTGAGAATAAATGATACATTGATACATGGTAATAAAGCATTTTATAGTTTGTCAACAGTTGAATTACTGTTACAGTTGAAGAGTTTAAATAACTATCAACTACTATATCATAAATATCAACCAGTGATATTATGTAACTAAGTAAATGTACTCAAATACAGTGTTAAGATACCTTTATGCTTTACACTTTACACTTCCACTCTATGACAGTTTGCATCCAAATATTGTACTCATATATGATAAAATGTCAGTCACAGAGCTCATTTTCAGCAGAACAAGTACTTTAAGATATATTACTTTAGGTACTGATATATTCATCTACCTTTAAGTAACACATACAGGTTGTTCTGTTGTAATCGGTAAGTGATAACTTATAATTTTGGTACTTTTACTCAAGTAAGAAGTACATCCTTCACCCAGATTCATATGTAGTGGATAGTCAACCTAGAAAATGGTAAAATGTGTTCTATTTGAAAAGTGATCCATTTGTAATAATCAAGCTATTACAGACGTCATCTCTAACCTCTCTCTGGCTTGCCCTTCAGTTTCAACTCATTTTGTCTTCACCTTATTCCTTACATTTCCCTGATGAGTGTCTTTTTATTTAATTTCCAGTCACTTCTAGCCGGTCTCACCTCCTCCCCCGTGATTGTCCCCATCAATCTCTTTGTCTCTCAGGTGAGATTAAGTGACAGTTGGAGTGACAGGCTCATTAGGGCTTCATTACATGGCTGCTTGGACAGGAGGAGGAGAGAGGCCTGCGAGATGAGCTTATAAAGCAGGACTGGCTGGCCGGGCCACCCCAGCAGGCCCGATGCTTCAGGTTCACTGGTGGCCCCCTGGGGGAGAAGGCACACCTGGGCCAGGTGAGGTTTGCCATAAAGAAGGGCACTGGGTGCACCTTCACTGAAAAAGTGGGGGCGGATTCTTCACATTCAGCCCAGGAGGTAACCCCAAGGCACCGCACACACAAAACACTGACATGCATGCACATATATCATCACACACACATACACACAAAAACGCACACACACACACACTGTCTGCCAAGAGTATTACAGCAAGTTTAGACTTTTCAACAAGTCTAACTGACTAAAAGAAAACAGAACAAACAGTGAAATTACTTTTCCAAGCTTGAATAGTGAGAATTAGGACGAGACGCAAGTTGTGACATGAGCGCGCCGCATTATACGTTTCAGTCTGCTCCTCCTTGAACGGCACCACACCTCTGAATCCTGTCTATTGTCGAGACTTGAAAAGCCAGCACTGATTGTTTCTGCAGTTGGATCTGAGTTTGACGCCTGGCAACAAATGTCAGTCAGAGGTTTGTTTTCTGAGAAACTCGTCCTGAGCTGCAGCGATTAAGGCACCGAGGAGCCATTATGTAGTTAAATTAAGTGGTTAAATGGAAACCAGGTTGCTCAGGATTTGAGGGTAAGATCGGGTAACAACTCCAGTAAAGACCTCGGTTAAATAATGTTTACACATCATTCATAATGTTTAGAGTATTACATTTGTGGAATTTAATTTCAACAGGATAATTAAAATAAAGTCATGTCGACTACTTTAAACTCACATATGAAATATTTTCCACAGTTTTTTTATAGGCCTGTAACAGGACGAACCTGGCTGAGGGATTACCCTGCTATGGCGCTGCTGTCCACTTCATTATTAGTTCCTCCGAGCACTGTAAATACTTCAGCCCCGTTGCAAAAATACTGATAGTGATTGTGTTTTGTGTCAAAATACAGGTTATTTTCTGCAGGCAGGTTTCAGCACCTGTCCCGGGCTCCCTGCGCTTCCTTAATGGTGATAAATGAGCCACGTTGAGTCTGTCGGGGTCTTACCGAAACAGGCTGCACCCAGAACTCTGTTCCAGTGAAATATATCTTAATGAAGGAAATGTGGCTTCACTGGGACTTGCAGCTGCCACAGGTATGCAAGAGAGCGCTGTTAAATGTAGTGCGATTGAGTGGAAGAGTTTGGAAGTGGAGAGGGTAGTGAGCGTGACATTAGATTTGTGTTGATGTTAAATAACTAGTGTGTGGAAAATGTGGTATTCCCCTGCATCTTTTAGTTGTCCTTAAGAAACATAGGCCACCGTTATTGGGTCACAGGAACATAAGTGCAAAGCACTAAATCCATGAACATGATTCCTGTAAAGGGTAACTCCACCACACATTGGCTACAGATCTTATGGAATGCTACTGCATCTGTTTTTATTCCACATATTCTACTTCATTTTAATAGCACACCCACTACATTGCCCACAATGCAACTTAGTCACTGAGTGACATCACCTGAGGCAATTTATCAGATTACATGCAGCTTCCTGTGCAGTCACGAAAGACTTTACAGTACTGTACTTTTCTTCCACATGTAGTACTCTCGAAGACATCAGGTACAGATGTGTTTAGAATCACCAGCTGGACGCTAACACTAGCTAACTCCTAGCAATAAAACATAGGTGGTATATGAGGACTGTACCCTCATAATAATAATGTAAACTCAAAATCAATGTTCACTGTTGAAGTAATGCTGTTAGTTAACGTTAGCATTTCCTAGCTATCATCACGGTCCTTCAGGTTACAACACAGATTATTTTACAGAGCTGGCAGCCCCTCTTCAGAAGTAAATTTGTGAAAACCTAGTTAAAGGTGCAATATGTAATAATCAGCCACCAGTCGAATTCATTCTTCAAGAATTTAACCAGAGTAACCAAACTGCTGCTGACTATAGCTGCCATCAGCTAATTGCCAATAGGACTATTGCCTGTCTATGTACAAAGTGGTATTACAGCATGAGACAGGATAGGCCAGTGCTAGCTGGTTAGCATGCTAACTTCAGATGATAGCTCTGCAACACAAAAACATAAATGACAAACAGACACAGATGTCTTTAACAGAACGTCAACACTGTTGTTTCTTCACATGGTGTTGATTAAGTTCATTGTTGAATGTTTTAAACCTTAATTCTTACACATTTCATCTTTAGGCCTGTTCTGTTGGTTTGTAAAATCAGTGAGCGCAGAGATATGTCACCATTGTTTCAGTCCTCACAGAACTCATTTATTAGGGAGATCGGTCAGTCACTCTGCCTTTGGACATGAAGTAGACCCCCATATCAAAACAGGCTCAGCAGTGAGAAAAGATAAAAATAAAAACACATAAAAAGAAGCCCACTCTCTCTGATTACATGCAGCTTTGGTCGCGGGGTTTATTTTTTCCTTGTTAGATTTCATTATGGTTTTAATTTACAGTGTTTTTTCCTCACGATCCAAGTTTCGAAAATGTACAGATGTTTCTGTAATGTTTACAGTATATTCCACTGAGCTTAATTTGACTCCACACAAAGCTCCTGTGTTGTACCCCATGACACTCGTTTTAAACTAATCACAGAGCAACCCCATTAAACAGACTCTGAGGTTTTTTGCATTTATATCTAAACAGGAAGGCAGATCTCTCCAAAGAATTAAGTGTGATTTGGCTCCAATTGCAGGCCAAAAATCATAGAGGGAACATGAACATACACAAGGACTAAACCTCTACTTTCAATCTCATCTCTTTTTTTCCTCCTCTCTCTAACCACTGTTCCTAATTTCATTTTGCCAGTGAAAACATAACCACACTGCATTGGTCTTTCCTTTATCCCCCCTGTGCTTTGGCTGCAGCGGTTTCCCATCCCCATGCTCAGATGTGACCTTTCACCCATGGCGGCATACTGACTCTCGATGGCAGACAGGCCGGTGTCTAATGCTCACCACTCCAAAGATCGGTTAAGTCACGGTCATTTAAGACAGTCACTGTGGCTGAGAGGAACGAGCGGCTGGATGGAGATCGAGGATGGATGCGAGCATTGTCTTGGCCGAATGCTATTGACTTCACTTTTTCCCCGTCCTTCCTCTGCTCTGGAGCCTAGTGGACGCCTCATCTCTTCCCGCTCTCTCCTGCTCATTACTCTCCTGTTCTTTATTATTCTCTTTGTCTGGCCTTGAGTGAAGAAAAAAAAAAAGAACTGGCATTTTACAGCTCAAAGGCAGTTGTTTTTACAGTATGTTTTTCATGATGTCTTCCTGGATATCAGTTTATAAAAGCGGTTGGTTCATAAATTTCACACAGTGGCCGCTCTTCAAGTGACCCACGGTGTTCTTTGAATAGACTAAATTAAAAGCAGACTGCAAAATAGAAACATATCAGGCATATCAAGCCGACATTCAAAACCACGGCGGCCGCATCACTGGGTATCATTGCTCTATTTGGTGAAATGATAATTAAGATAATAGTTCTGTGAACTCTAGCAGTGTGGGGTTGTAATAGTCACTTTCCCCACAACAGGAACTACTGGGATCTCTGCACCGGCTTGCCAAAACCACAGAGCTTACACAGCCCGGAGGATGACAAGACAGAGAGAACGAAGAGTAGGAGTGGGTGAGACAAAGAATGAGGCACACTATAGGGTCCTATAAAGACTTTCATATGTACCGTGCCATGAATGTTTGATTTTCAGAGACTGCGGCGTGGCTTGGCAGCCTCTCAAGGAAATCCAAGAATAATTTCCATGAGTAGAGGAGTAGATGTATGACTGTACAGATCATAGCACTCTGTTAGTCATATGTGTCTCATTGATCCAGACTTTTCTTCCTCATCATTAGAGGGTTACAGTGATGGGTTCAGCATCGTGGCTGTAACTGCCCTGGATATAATGCCCTGTCAATCAAAACCTTCTGACCTCAACGTGTTCGCATTTTTGACGAAACTTTGGTGAACAACTGAAAAATAGGAAAAAATAACAGATGAGAAACCTTTTTTTAATAGAAAAAAAACCACTCTAATATTTGTGGAAATGGCAAACATCTCGCCACTTCTTATTCCGGGAAATGTATGTAAAAGTATCCAAAACCCCTATCCCAGTCTGGCCCAAAGTAAATCCAAAGCAATTGCTGAGCTATTTGGAGTACAGGCCTGGTTTTGGCCTCTTTTGAGAGGTTATAAGCTGATATTTTTCCCCAACTTTTCAGATGACCTTTAAGTGCTACTGGCATTAATCTATATGAGTTTAAACACTGAATTATTTATCTTTGCCTACATTTTTAATGCAAAATAAGCCTGCAAATGACCCGCAACTGCCTTTTTATTTTGTCGTTAATTAGCTGGAAAACAAGTTCAAATTAAATAAAAATATCACTGAAAATGAACAAATAACATTTATTTTTCTAAGGAAATATTCAGGTGACTGTCACAAAAATGACTTTTTGTGACTTTAAAATCCCCCTGATTAAGAGTAACAGGGGCATAAACTTATTATAGTTCTTTATTTCAGTATTGACACTAACTTTATGGATAAAAAAATAGTCAAAAACAAGTGCCCTTTTAAATAAAAAAAAATGCATACAATTATATAAACTTATATCATTTCCAAGTTTTGCGCTGGCGTGTAAGAGACTCGAGAGAGAGGAGAGAATGGGTGACTTGTCTACATGATCACTCACTGACGGTTGGACATAAATGCTCATATCTCCTCAAATGAGCTGTCAATCAAACAGCTGCCATCCCAGGCTCTCCTGTGTATGGAGATAATGGTGTCGTCTTTTTACAGATAAAAGCATGAAAAAGCATCTGCAATAGCAATTTTTAACAGCTGGATCACTCCATGTAGGCCTCTGTAGCAGCTGACAAACTGTATATTTGTCTTACCATCGCTGCTAGTGGAATCTGTTTTGTAACACATAGTAGGCCTGCCAGAACTATCCCAGTCGAAAGTTTTTCCCTCTGCACAGTTCTTGTTTCTACACGCTTTTTTGATCTTGTAAACGTCTATGCTGAAAGGAACTTGTTTCTTTTCTCTCCAAGACCACGTTTGATTCCTCACAGTGATAATCGCCTTGCTTTTCTCCGTGATAAGTTGACATTTACCAGCACGATGATTACAGAGTGTCTGCGTGGTCCAACAAAGTCATAAATCTCTGTATGTAATGACCTGTAAATTGGCTCACTCCCAGGTCCTAATGAGACTTTTAATTAGTGCTTTATTACAGGCAGATGTGCTGATAAGGTCAGTTGTTGCAAAGTGCTGATCAAGATTTTTGTTATTCCCAATAAGATCAAATGTTCTTGTTAATGTCATTCTCATTATATTGTCCAATATCAGGGTATTTAGAATGCGAGTTAAAGTAACAGCTCAACATTCCTGGAAAGCTTATTTACTTTTTTTCAGAGAGTTAGATTAGAGGATTTATGTAACACTCATGTCTGCCGGTTAAGTATGAAGCTGGAGCCAGGAGGTGATTAGCCTAGCTTAGCATAAAAGCTTTGATCCACAGAGGATGCTAACCTTCATCAAAAGCTATGTTGTATCTTGTTTGGTTGTTATACGAATTGAAGTATAGTTGACAATTTGTGCTCTCGGGCTGCAATTAACTATCATCATTCACTGTTGATTAATATGCTAAATATTTACTCTATTGATAGATTAGTTGTGTGGACTATAAATGGTCAGAAAAGGGTAAAAAATGTTTTGATGAATAAAAGTTTATTCATCTGACCTTTGCTCAATCTACAGTACAGCACAGGTTGCCAGATTGAGTCCACAGACACATGTTTTAATTCAGATCTCCGTCCAAGCACAATGATCACTGAAAGTAGTCACAGCACATAACTCCCTCTAAACATATATGGATTCAACAAACAAAACACAACATGTTTATAAAAGGTGTAAACTTTTGGACCCCTGCTCCCAGTTTCATGCTAAGCTAGGCTATTCATAGCGAGCAAATGCGCTGTTTTAGGGTTGTTGCATGTTGAAAATGATATGACTTAAAAGCTCTGGAAACACCCACCTGAGGTGGGATTTCACGTCTCACACTTTGCACATAAAGTGATTATTAGGAGTTGGAGTGCTGGATGGAGTTCTGTCTCCCCTCTCTCTAAATCCCCTCTTCATATCCAGTGTCCTCTCAGTCTCTGGCAAGCCTCATGATTTTCCAGAGCTCTCCGTTAGCACTCCAAGCTGTCAAGGAACGACGCTGCACAGCTCCGTCGAGCAGAGGCGATGATCGAGAAGTGAGATGAATCTTCTTCTTCTTCATCAACTCCTCTGTGATGTATGTAGTGCTACACCTCCATCCAATGTATAGGCACTGCTCTGCCTCTGTTCCTGCGGCTGAAGTCTTACTTCCAGATCCGTTTTTACATTCAATTTCGTTTTCTTCCTCCAGTGATGAACTCTTTTTACACATGTGGCACGAAGTATTTACCATCACATCTCTGTGTTTGGTTTAGCCAACCAGTGTATTGATATGTCAGCAGAGTACAATGTTTGAACCAAGCTATTTGACAAAAATAATCATTAACCTGGTTCCATGAACTCGACTATTTTGAGATATTGCTGCGAATCACACATCTCACCTGCACACACACACACACACACACACACACACCTACACACATGCACACACACAGTAAGAAGGCATGACGTTGGCGTCATGGCAGTCTCAGCTCTCAGGCATGAAAAGATCGATTCTATTCCACGTCTAATTTGGGCTTTTCAGGCTGGATATTGCGTGGACAATATGCGCATGTTGCCAGGTTTGTGTCAACATTTCCAGTGCTCCCGCGGTGTTAATGGGCTGGGCTGCGAATCGTCTCCACGGCAATGGTCAAACGTGGCCAGCCTGGTGACGTACGCTGGTGAGTCCATCCAAGAGAAATAGCAAGTATGTGTGTTTGTGTGTATTTTGAGGTGTGTTCAAAGTCCTTTCTCCCCTCCCTTTTTTCTGGTTCCTGAGGATTGGGCAGCGGTGTGAACGGAGGGTCAATGCCAGATTCTGCTCTCTACATCGACACTGGAGGACTTTGGTGGGGCAAGCTTTGGCACATGTCGGCTCTTGTCGAGTCCAGCACCCTGCCTTCTCTCAATCTCACTGGCACAGTCTCATCTGGCAAGACCGACCCTCACCAGGGCAATGAGAGAGCTTGATTTAATCACGGTGTGACTGGTGCTGTGTGGGTATTACACAGGTTTCACAGACGGTATAATGTTGAGACAGGGTGGCCTGCTGCAGTTTTGTGACTGAAAGGTTGCAAGTTCAGTCCAAACAAGAGCCAGAATCTTTTTTTTTCCTTTTTCTTTTTTTTTTGCCTCTGAGCCTTACAGTGAATTGAAAGCAACCATCCTTGAAAAAGTCCACACCACTCAGCGGGAGCTTTATTTTTGTGAAAACACTTTTACGTAATTGCTGTGACAAGGTTTGCCCTGTCACAACAGCCACCGCTCCACCTTCTTTTTCCTTTCTACAAACACATCCATATGTGGGAATTGACGTCCCGTGATGTTTGCTTAAATCTTTATTCCCCTGGTACCCGGACTGGCTCGGCGTGGTCCAGGAACTGTGGCAGCCGTGCAGCGGGGCCACGCTGCCGGAGGGCAGGAACCCGCTGAACAGGAGGGAGAGCTCCTAATTGGCCTGAATGGCTGCAATCAGAGCCAATAAGAGATAAGCGCTCTCCAGATCGGCAGCGATAGCATTGTGCTGTGTGACCGGGCTACGATTGCGCTGTTGACCAAACAGAGAACAGGTGTGCGAGCTCTCTGCCGCTCAGGTGGCCTTCCCAGCAACCCCGAACGAGATCTGCCACGGCGGGCCTCACACACCCTGAGCAAACACACTAAACGCTTGGATTGCTCTGCACTATTATGCTTTTATACTTTGAGGAGAAAATCCATCTCTGTGTGACAGGCTTGTTCCCGTGTTGTAGCTGGATAATCTACAGTATGGAGGAATGTATTCATAAATGTGGGAACAAAGGCATTCTAACCTGCTTCCTTCACGCCTAATCGAGCTGTATTGACTTTGGTGATAGGGGGCCAGTGAGACGGATGTTGGCGGGTTGAACCAAGCACCGCGCAATCTATTACTGCTTCATTTTTTATGGGTCACAAAGTGGCAGCTGGTGAATAGTATTTTCTCCTTTCCTGTGACTGCCCTGAATACTAAATATGAACCCTGTCCTACCTCTGAAGCAATATTTCCTTTTCACAAACAATACATACTGTAAATGTTTGGGTCAGATGGCCAGTCTCTGTTTTGATTAGGATCCATAAGTGTATAAATATGCCTAAAACCTTCTTGGCAAGCGAACCTCCGAACTTTAATGGCTTCCAGATGGCAAAGGACCAATGAAGGAATGTTAACAAATTCACGTTTAGTCTTGTAAACAAAGGAAGAGAAATAGGAAAAAAGAATAAGCGTGAATATCAAAACAAACACCCACCTATGAAAAATTATTATCTACGCAACCCCACGCTAATGAAAAAGTCCACAAAACCTTTTTTGGAGCTTCACAGCAAAACAGCCGTGCAGCATTCTCCGAAACAACTGAAGTAATTGGGGACTAGATTTGGATGTTAAAAAAATAAAAAAAATACCAAAAACCAGACATAAAATGGCTCCATTTAGGATGTCCGCTACAAGTCTCCACAAGCACTGACATCACCAAATTAAAAAAAAAAATAGCTTGAGCTGGTGAATCCACTTCAGACGAGGTACAGGCTAGCGCTTTTGGCTTGGCAGCTAAAATGAAGACTTCGCCTTCTTTCCAAATCAACCTTGGGACTTCAGGAGACTTGGATTAGCTCAGACGAGCTGGATGACAATGTTTGCTTTCAGTTTTTTATTTACTTTTTAAAACAAGTCTCTATCTATTGCTACTTGTTATTTTGCTGTGAAGATCCAGAAATGTTTTGTGGACTATGAAACAACCATGGGTAATCTTACTGCTTAACACATAATGTCCGAGGCCGAGGGCCAGTCTGTTAATCATTTCAATGCTGCATGTATTAATGATCAGTTTCTAGAAAACACATCTCTGATTAGATGTGTTGAGGCGGCACATGTGAACGGCTCTCAGTGCCTGCGCTGTTTACATCTGAAATTGACTGAGTGAGTGTAACTTTTTCAATGAGAGAGGAAGGGGGTCTCTAAGAGGGGGATCACATCCTGTGCCAGAGCTCTGCACTCTGTTTCCAAAGCCAGCAGAAGTGATGGGTGTGCTGGGATAATGAGGGGGGTCAGTATCAGAGGGTGAAAGCATTTGGGGATAAGCCACGGCTAATGACAAGGAAGTCCCAGGCAGCTTTGATCTACATTGGCTCCTTTGGCACATCGAGGGAAAGCTGTGTGCTACACCAAGGAGACCCCTAATCTTCTTAGGGATACGCTTAACATTCTTCTACTTTTAGGGACCAGAAAGAGCGCTCCAGTCTCTCTGTCTGTCCTCGATATGGGTGCAGTTCAAAACTGGTCTGCAGGCCTGCATCCAATTTCGTTGTTGGTTTTTAGGGAAAACCAGAGGGATCATGATGGCAAGGAGAGAGCCTGTGGGTTGGCTGCTCGGTGGAAGGAAGGCCTCGATGGTTTCTCCTAAACTGGAACAGGTTTTTTGGTGGGTTTTGGGAAGATTTTTTTGCATCAATCACTGGCATCGCACAGCCGAAGTTAAGTCTAAAGAGGAAATGTTGATTCCATTTTTGGATGTGGAAGTTGCTCTTTTTCAAAGTGGCATCATCATCACTTCAAAATGATTGATTTCTTGCCATATTTACTGGTATTATTCTCTAGAAAAGCATTCTTTTTCTTTTTACTGCTGCGGTTGGAAGGTATTTATAGATGTTCTATTCCCAATTAGACTGAATTGGCCTTAGAGTGACATTAAGCACTGTTCTTTGAGGCGTTTTGAGAAAGGACAGAGCTGGAAATTACAATGGCCATGCCAGCCTGCTGCCTGCCAGTCAAGGAGAAAAGCCCAAAAAGCAGCAACGAGGATGGAAAATATGGAGCAGTCCATTTCTCTCCTGGCTTGACTGGCACTGTGACTCACCAAACAACTGAAATGAGTTCAGCTCAGTTCACAGCAGGACATGTTTTCTATAAACACTCTCCCCATGTTGTTTTCTTGCTTTTCTTACAATAACACTATTATTCTCGCAGTTGAGATCGGTTCCTTACAGTACATCCATGTATGATGAGAGAGACGGAGCAGGCGGGCCCTCTGCTGGGTCACAATTTTGGGGGCTCTGTCTTGCTTTCTGTTAGGCCAACAGAGCATTAGCCAGCCGAGGCCTGCGTGTCTGCAGGGGCTTAGGCCTGCCTTCATTCTCCATTCTGTAGCCAAAGTCGACACCCCTCCAGGGCATGAGGAGGGAGGAATGCACTCCGACCCTCCACCCTCCTCTCCTCTTTCCCTCCAGAGGAGCCGGGATGGAGGCCCCTTTATGGAAAGCAACCAAGACCCCAGGCATCAGATCCTTCTGTTTTTCATCCTTCTCTTTACCTCCTCACCCTCTGCTCTTTTTTCTCGCCTTTATGCGAGGGTTGTTTGCAGTGGTAGAATACACAGTGCGGTGTAGCCGCAGCCTTCCAGAGGGCTGGGGCGAGCGAGGCCGTGGCCCCCGATAAGGCTGCTGTGAGGGCCATGAGAGCACAAACATTACACCACTGAGTAAACGGACCCTGGGGCCCACTGCTGAGCGCCTTTTGTTATTGCGGCTCACATGCAGCCGGCTCAGAGCAGATAGAGAATGCAGCTCATATGGCTGGCTTATCGCTAAATCCAATCCTGGACCTTGTGGTACAGCCTATTCTTGGAAGTGGGAGCATGTTAACTCTCTGGTTGTTTTTCCTTTTTTTGGGGCTCTTTCAGGGATTTGATTCAAAGCTATTTATAAGTGCCGTTATGAAAGGGCATTTTAGGATAGTGTGTTCCAGATGGCTATCTGTGCTCTTTGTTTGAGTGTGATAAACCAGATCAATCATTTCTGTTGAATACTTGCCCGCGATATTAATGTTTAATTAAAAAGGAAATGGCTCCCCCCTCAAATCTCTTAATCTTGCTGAAACTAACGTTATCGCGCTGAGCGGTGGGAAAAAACACATCTCTGCCTTGTACATGTCCTTGACTTACTGCAGGATCTCGTCTTATAAAAGCACAGGAAGTGACTGGAAACAAAGTGATATTTACACATCGCATCACTTGACACATATTTACAAAGTCAACAGAGATTCCAGCACCATCTAGTGATAGACTGCGGTGTGAATATGCATCTATACTTCATGTTTTTCTTCTCTTTCAGTCACTGACAATCATCTCAGCATCTTCCTTCCGTGCTCCTAGAGGTGCAGGATGGAGGAGGAAAGAGGAGGCAGGGTGAGTTATAGCGGGAAACGGAGTCTTAAGCTGTTGTCTAAACACTGTCAGCAGTGTTCCTGGGCTTTGGAGAAAGATCTCCTTGTGTTGCTGTGTGTTCTGTCTGAGGTGACACACTGGAGGCTCTGGTTCCTGTCCTGGCCCCTGGCTCTGGCTCCGCACCATCACAGCTGATGTCCCACAGGCAGTTTGATGTTTTTTAATTTTGAACTTCAAACATAAGTGGCTCATTTGAGAAGATAAATGTTTCTTCTCATGCTCAAACTTGGTTCATACCTTTCCATTATTACCTGCTGATTGGACAGGCATGTGACTGCCGAAGCAACACATCTTGTAGACTACTCTGGAGTTCACGAAGCATCTTATTTTTCTTCCAAGTGACGACTTTGCTGGAATTTGCCTTTAAGGACACAGGGCCAGCGACCCGAGTCACAGGCTCTGTATGCACATGCCAAACACGCAACACCAGTTTCCTCGCCGCTGAAGTATTTTACTGGAAGTTCAGGTCGTTTGGCTGCTCCAAAGTTTCCCTCTCTTCTCGTCCACAAAGCCACGGCTCGGCGTCTGGATCCTGACCGTGCAGACAGAACGATCTCACCTTGGTAAACTCAGGCCACTTAATGAAAACTGATGACAGATGAGTCATTAGAGCTGCACACAGCAGCCATTTATGCTCTTAATCTGTCACACACAGGTGACCTTGGGATCCACGTGCATGTGGGATTGTGTTTGCACAGTAGGGCTGTTGATGGCATGAAGATAAATGTGTGCGTTAATGTTCTTATGTTAGACAAAATTAAAATCTTCATCGACCTCTATGTCACATTTTAAAACTCGGGGGGGGGCGAGTCCATCCTGAAGGACCAAAAAAAGTATGTTGAATGTTTGGGCCCATTTTTTTTTTTGATGCCATGAATTTACTGATGGCCGACTAAACACAGAAGCATCGTCTCACTGAAATGTTCAGAAAGCAGCCACAATTGTAAGGGCAATTTTAAGCAGCAACACCATCAATCTTTTTATAATAACAACCGATCAAATCACCATGTGAAACGCGAAAGTGGTCGCTTGTGGTGACAAACACACAAAGAAAGAATGTCTTTCTTTTCAGCTCATTGTTTGGCAGCTTTAACGCTCAGTGTTGTTTCCAGCTTTAGTAGGCAGCTGTTCTCAGTGAAATAGTTCTAAAAAAAACTCCTATGCACTGCCTAAACAGCAAACATGAAGTTAGATGGTAGCTGGTGAACATACTGGAAGATTTGCAGCTAGAGAAGCATATATTTCCCCTCAGGAGTTGGCCAAAACAGAGCTAAAAAGGCAGTTGAAAATGGACAATATTGGATCTCAAGTCAGCGGGTGTCCAGATACACAAGTCCAGATAAATGCTAATGTTGCTCCATAACTGCAAGATGTGTAAAAAGCCAATTGTTTGCAAATGTGTTCATCATATGGACTTTATTACGTGACAATATATCAGTGTTGTGTTTACAGCTTCCTCCTCCAAGTTCCCGAATCAGTAATGTAGCTTTAAAGAGCAATATCTTTTATAGAATCATTCTTTTTTCACTAATGCTCAACAAATGAGAACAAGGAAATGTCTTAAGTCGTATCCATATAAAATCAATATTGAATATACATATGAATAGTACTTGAATAAATCTTATCGTATCAATAGTTATTTTAGAGAATTTTCTGCAATTGGAAACCCACTGCCTTAAAGCGTTTCCGTTTTTACAAAAGCTGAATATGTCTAATTGTATTAACATCAAATCATAATTGGATGTAGTAAACATGAGGAGTTTACTTTAGTAGACATTACTCAAAATCATTAGTTTGCATTAATTATTTCTTTTCTGAAGTCTAATTTGTCTGAAATAGCTTTTAATTAT
Source organism: Sparus aurata (assembly GCF_900880675.1). NCBI lineage: Eukaryota > Metazoa > Chordata > Actinopteri > Spariformes > Sparidae > Sparus > Sparus aurata. The sequence goes on along the minus strand of NC_044201.1, from coordinate 14,589,908 downwards.
TATTTATGTATTATTAGTATAGCTTAAACATACAGTAAATACATTTAAATTCCTATTCCTATAAATCATTTACATTAACTTCACAATTCAGGTCCTGGAGATTTCTCTAGTTGAGTCAACATGATCACACAAGCGATCAGACTACATACAGCTTTGTTGTGTCACAGTCAGTGCGTTTACATGACACTCAAGAAAACCGAATTACTGTGTTAGTCTGACTATAATGGGATTTCTAAGATGCATGTATACACCTTTGTCTGACCGGATCGGATTTCTCATAGTCGAATTAAAGCACCCAGATTATTCGATTGATAGTCGCATTACTCCTGCATGTATACGTTCCAGCAGATCGGATCGGATTTTGTGCTCTGCGCAGGCACAAGATTTTTCCCCGGGACCATGAGCTGGAAGTAGACAGACGGCGGCGTCTTTCCTCCGTAATCACCGCAAGAAAGAGCGCCAGAGTGCACCTAGTTTGTGTAATTATCATGTACACCATATACGAAGTGTACAAAGATGTAGCTTCGTCTCGCTCTTCGTAGGCCATCTTTCTTGAATGCCGAGGCAGCTGATGACGTAAAGAGGTCAGCCGGAGGTGGCCCTGTTACTACTAGTTGAAATGGGTTCAGCGCCACCTAGCGTACCGGGGTATGACATGCTCCGGCCAATAATCCGATTTTCTCACCGGCATGCATATTCGGATAATTGCAGTTGTCTGATTGAGTAGCATAGTCGAACTATGGCTGTAATCTGACTAAGCTGTGCATGTAAACGCACTGAATGTGAGTGGGTGAAGACTGAATTCAATAATGATCTTTACCATGGTTATCAATGTCTGCATTATTGTAAAAACAAACCATCATGACTTCCATCATGTATATAATCTTCAAACTGGAAAGCTGGTGAGTCTGCTCATATGCTGCAGATCAGAAACTACATAGTTGTCTGTGTTTGAACATTGCTGGAAACAATTGAGACAATGTAAGTACACAAAATGACAAAATACACGAAAATGGTCTTGTTGATTTTAGACACTTGTATGTGGGAATGTTACATATTGTGTCTTTAATTAGAGAAAATCCAGAAGTACCATGTTTCCAACTGCAGAATCTCTAATAGACCAGAATGCAATGCACCCACGCTGCAGGTTTTGTTTTAAAGAAATAGGCACAACTGTCACTTCTTCTCAGCTGGGAAAGCTCACCCTCTCACTGCTGCTGCTATCACTGCTGCTCTCTCTGCCTGCACTTATTAATTCCACCTATACAGACACACACTGAGTTTGTCAAAGTCATTCTTGGAAATGTTGGAAATAACAAGCAGCAGCGGAGGGAACCTTAGACGAGGCAGGGTGAAAGAAAGTGGGAACACTTGAAAAGTAAATTGCAACACGTCGCTCATCGCGCTCAGCGAAAGATTGATTACTTAAGACACTTCAAGAGAATCCGCGGATTGGAATTTTGCTTTTAGGTGTGCGTCCCTATGCGCATCTGTGCAGCATTTTCATACATCCAGGGATATGGAAGCTGAAACATGTCCTAACAAGCGCACATGTGAGCTGATGTAAGGTATATCAAGACAACCTTTGAATTCAGTTGAGCATCCGGGGGGCATGAGAAACTTAGCTACGGCTTGTAAAAAATGACTGTTGAGCTGGAACAGTTTCATTCGTCATAAATAACACTTTAACAAGACATTTACATCGAGAAGAAGTCTTGTGTACCTCTTTCAAAACAATAGCCCGAGCGCAGTTTGCAGTGTCAACACGCTACAGATTGAGTCAACTAGATACACTTGTTATTGTTTCCCGGCCGGAGCGAAGCTGGAGACGGGCCAACACTCTTTAGAACCAGCAAAACAATGCCTCAGTGAGATCTAGTTTTTGCCTCTGACTTCTCCAGGCTCATTTACATGATTAATGGATATCTGAGGAGCTAATGAAAATGCGGCTGGATCCAAGCATAGCATTGGATTTCCACGGCTTCTTAATTTCTCATCACTCATTAAGGGAAAGTCATTCAAGTCGCTTGCTGAGATATTAGCTTGAGTGTAATGGCTGTGGCTCTGGAGGGAGAGCATGTTAAAGGTTTTCTTAATGAGCCTTTCAGAGCCAGCTGTACTTTCACCCTCAAGTGGATTTTTTTTTTTTTTTTTACTTATTTTTCCAAGGAATCCCTTAAAAACACCTGATCCTCGACGTTTGAATTTGTTTCTGGGAACACAGCGGCTCTAGTCTCATACTAGAGAAAGCATTTCTAACCTTATCTCCTCCCCCTTGTTGTTCTTCCTAATGGGGAATTTCATTTACTGGGGGGAAGTGATCCGTTTTGTCTGAGCATAAATTGCACATAATTGTGCCATTTGGACGTCGCGCAGCGGGGTCGCTAGACGAACGGTCAGGCTCGGTGAAAGTGGATGCCTGGGAGTTCACGGTCGGCTGAAGCCAAATGCACGGATGCACGCGTGTGTATGTGTGGCCGTGTGTTTTCACTCGATGTGTGCGGGAGAGAGTGCTCCTCCCTGTGTTTGTTCTTCTTACTCACAGTGTCGGCTGAGGGGTATACTTTTTTAACTGCGTGTAATTGTCCTCTACAATAACAGCCACCATGTTTGCTCTGGCAGCATGCAGCGTACAGGCTGTGTGAGAGGGGCCCGGGTCCAGCGCTGCGGGACCCGTGGTTTATTTTCTTACGGTATCTCACTTCACCGTGGATTGCCAAGATCTGTGAGGGCAACGGGAGTGCATGGAGATATCGACAAGGCGTTGCTGTATTCAAGCACTTTCCCACTCCAACATCCAACTCTTTCTCTGGCAGTTCGTCAGAAGACACAAAAGGTTAGCCTTCTCTTTCGGTGACACAGTTGCCAGCAGGTCCACGATGAGCCTCGGCAGCGTTGAGGTGGTGTCCCAGCACAAGCCCGGTCAGGTACAGTTGTCGGAGGAGTTAAGTGGTGCCCCGAGTCAACACACAGGAGCTTAGGCCTTTTGACTGACAGCTCTTTAACGTGCAGGCCCTGGAGCTGGGCCAGGTGTGAGAGAGAGGCTGAACCTGATTAGGAGCTTCTCCTTTAAGCAGCCCAGCCAGCCTCATTGGAATGACTGATGACATAGGTGTCTGCAGGAAGACAGGTTGATTTATCAGCGTACAGATAGTTCTCTGCACTGCAGCAGCACATTTGGCTGGGTTTTATAAACGAGACGGAGTAATCAGACACACGTTATCTTAGAATAAGTCTGGTGATTTATTTTTTTTTTTACATTTTTTTGTTGTCATCAACAAATCACATAAAAAGACAAAAAAGTAAAAATGACTTGACCTCCGATTTAAAGATTCACGTCTTAGGTTTGGGGTTTCCTGACTAATCTTTTAATAACATCGGTCTCATTTTTTTCAGCAAAGACAGCTTCGGACTCACCAAATTAATAGCGGCGTTCTGGGAATGACAACATTTCCGGTGGAGATGACAGGAAGTCAGGCCGTGAGCAGGTTTAGAGCAAATCGTCAGCTCACAAATAATTCACTGGAAACTTCCTTCATGGTTTAAAGACGGACTTCATTACCTAAATATGTTATAAATGTTTACTGTAGATTACACACTATTCTATACATCGTGCTACATCTTATCACCCTTTGCACTACTCTTATTCCTGCCAGTACTTATCAATATTATCTCACATATAGTTAGAGTTCATGTGCGTAAGTGTCTTTATATTAGGGTTGCAAGATATTGCTTTTTTGCCAATATGCAGATATACTCCAGCTTGTGTTTTGTATTATTGGTTTACACATGCAGAGGGTGCAAAAAACCCTCAGAGGGGCTTCACCTGAGCACTAAACACTGCAAACACATCAATAGTCGTTCGAAAAACAGAGCGAGAAAAATAAGATTATTGGGATGGGAGAGAAAGAGTGAACAAAGCAAAATAAAATTAGGTTTAATTGGGGTTAATCCAGAATGGTAAAACTGCAGCGTTAAAAGAAGCCTTTTGTAAATTGCAGGGACAATTTCTGACAGCGATACATGCAAATATCATTTTTTCAACATTTAATGGTTTAATGCTCTCTCTTATGTAATAAAACGTGGCTCCTTTATACATTTCCTTTGTATGTAGCAATACTTCCTGTATTGTGTAGGGACTCTTGAGGATTCCTTGTTGGAACAACTTGGACAGCCTGTACTTAAAGCAGTTGTCATGCAGTTTTCCTGTCCAATCAGGCACTGTTACCACCAATTCACGTCAACTCTCTTTCAGTTGTATCTAAGGTGTCTGGAGTGTAGGCGAGTTTACAACCTGTCTGGTCTTCTGAGCTGACTTTTCTTCTGTCCAGCTCTGCTTTGGTGATGTCACAGTGCTCCCAATAAACTTGGTGAGCACAATGTTGCTATAGCCAATGGAAACGATGGACAAAACCACAAAAGTAACACCCAGGTTGTAAGTCGAATTTTCCTTCATATGTTTATCTATCCGACTCAGAGCCAGTGAGCATCCTTCGTCCAGACTCGTCAGAATCAGGTAGAACTCAGCTGCAGATCACTTCCTGTCAGTTCTGGCAACAGGAAACCAGTCGAGGCACAACAGGCATGCGTCAGCCCGGGCAGCCATGCGCTTTCCACCGCAGCTGAGTGTGTTTTGGCCTGCTCGGCCGCTCCGAGAAACATTCCCCGAGAGGCAAAGTACATACCCTCTGTCTCCTCGGCTCACGTCAATCTTTGTGCGTCCGGGCTGCAGCCACCAGGACCCCTGTGATGTAGCACTGATTCATGGTCAAGTTAGTTTTCATTGACACTTTTGCGCCGCGTATCGAGTGAGGCATCAGAGGCTGGTTATTTCTTCTCTCACCTCTCTGTTTAATAACATGTCAGCCCTTTTATCAAGGCGAGGCTGTTTAGCTCTACATGCTCCACCAGATCCGGCTTTTTGAACTACCCGAAGTGCTGTAGGGGAACATGTGAGGCAACATCTTGGTTGGGGGTCAAAGGGCAACCTTCAATTAAGACTTCAATGAAGCAATTTGCCTCTATGGCCCAGGCGAGAGACATACCAGCATTCAGCGAGTCTGAAGGTTAGTCATCCAGAAAAATAACTGATTAAACCGAGGCTGCAAGCATGTCTTCACCTGCAGGAGACCAGTGAAGTCAGGAATTTACACCTGCTTCCATCTAAATTAGATCTCCACTGCAATTACACCTCAGAATGAAAGGGGAATGATGTAAATCAGTGCAGCTTGATCGACACCGTTTGGGTTTTTGTTGTGAATTTTGGTTTCCAGAGCAACTCTCCCACTCAAATTATGATCCACCCAGTTTTGCGGATGCACAGAGAGTCTTGTCCATACATGCGTGCATCAAATTACCGTAAATATTTATGTCCGCCTCTTTTGTATAGAGGCACTGGAGGAGAGGAGAGTGAGGAGGAGGACAGCGTAAGCGAAGCACTATTTGGATTGTTGCAGTCGCTGGATAATGCTCCATTAATCTCACCTCTCATGTGTGTTTCCCATCACAAAGCATTCTCGTGAGAGAATCAGATAGTTAATCTTTATGGGTTAGCGCAGCTCCATATGGAAAGTCGTCTGGCGGAGTCAAAGGCTCAGCTCAGCCCCGTCCCTGACAGGCAGAGTTAGAAAACACTTTGACGCGCGCCTCCCACTCTGCTGCGGTTCGTCCTGTGTTTTGTTTGTTTGTCGAGTTGGCCGACACCGCTCTCTGGACGCTCGTCCTCTTTGGTGTGTGACTCTAGCCATAATGTTTGGATTCGGAGATTCACTTTGGTGCGGTTTTTGGAGGGGGCTCTGCTCTGAGCAACAATGCCACTCAAAAACAACAACACAGCAATAAAGGAACCCTGCCACAAGGAAACAAAAAGACGAGCAACTGACTTCTTTTTTTCCCTCACTCGTGGTTTTTTTTTTCTTTTCTCTGAAACTGTTTGCTTAGTGCTTCAGGTTTTTATTAGCATTAAGCAGCACTGTGGGGTAGCAGATTTGGCAAGACTCAGCGAAGTAAGCAAGGAGTGCCAACCAGCCTGTCAGATGGTGTGTGCTCTGCAGGGGGTAAAGAGTACAGTTTCTTGTATAAACCATCAGTGCTCCACAGACACACAAATACACAAATGCATGCCAGAGCCTATAAACACACACAGTCACACAGACATACACAGTCTCTGTGTCTCTGCTGCCTGTTGGGGGTAGATGTCATAAGTGCTTCTCTCGCCAAAGGAAATCACTGTTGTATTTATGTATGTGAGCACAGCTATTATTACAGTGGATGTTTTAAACCGGAGAAAATGGGGGTAATGAATGAGACTCATACATTCCACAACTCCAGTGGTTTTTCCCCCACTCACCCCTCCTCTGCAAAACAATGAGACATTGTCGCTTTGAGAGAAGAAATCCCTATTCAACAAGCTGCTGCTGCTGCTGCTGCTGCTGTCGGGCCGTTTTCCCTCTCTCATGTCTTTCCTCCAGTCTCTCCATCTTTTCTTCTGCGCTCACTTTTTCCTTATTTGTCACGTTATTTATATGAGCTCACCCCCGCCACGCCGGGCAGCTTCAGAATGGAAGGTTCCCCTGGGGGAGGCAGCGGCGGCAGGTTGAGGAAGGTGTGTGTGTGAAAGCGAGTGTGTGACCCAGCGGCCACCCCTGCACAGAGGGCCCTTTGTGCACGTCCCCGCTTTATAACACCTCCACTCTTCTCCACTCTGCTCCTGCTCCTTTTACACCATTCCCTTTCTCTGCAGCCGCTGCCAATCCTGCCCACTGACACTTTCATGTACACACACACACACACACACACACATACACATATAAACACACATCAAACTGCTACCCGCCTTTTATTGTAGGCAGGGATCACTCATTCTTTCCAGGGAGGGAAGCGTGTCGTGAACTCTGCGGCTCTGAGCCCAGGGCTCTGGCAGTGGCAGCCTGTGATGCAGCCGCAAATTCAAACCGGGTCCCCCTGGTCTGGAACATCCTGCTGCTGTGTCTCTTGCTTAGATGGGAATAGCACCCAGATGTTGGAATTATTATAATGCTTTGGTGTACTTGCAAGTCATGGTATCGATTTTCTCCCTTTCCCTGCTGATATATTCATCTCAAGGGTAACCTAAATGCACCTTCAGGCCCCCACCAAGAATCACTTCCTGCTACCAAGTTCAGGCTTCTGTAACTATTTTTCACTTCAACTCAATGCAAAGATGGTTCATAGGTGTGGATCATTTTGCCAAAGGGCTTTACACCATGGACATATTGTGTTACTGTATTGCATAGGAATTCCTTCTGTGTCTACTTTACTGTCTCGAGGTATAGAATTGGTATAAGATGTGATTTTGGTGTAGTGGCCACAGTGTGATGCACACTCGCTCCAAAAGACTTTTTAAAACAATAAACACAAACCCAAACGCCTGAAATGACTTTGTCTGTTATCATAATCTGATCCATTCAGTCCAGTAAGATTAGCAACGTCTAGTAGAGCTGTATCATTTATTAATTTTCATGCAATCCGTGTGTGAGGTCTGCCAGCAGGAGGTCAGCAGCTCAGAGGAGGAAGTCTTGAACGTACAACAGCCCCAAAGCAAAGATGAGGCACCCAATGAGCAACAGTTATACGCATGAATGAGGCAACATATTGTAAAGCGGTATCCAGTTCTTAATGAATCCATGGCCCGCGTCTTTACCACACGCTCTCTATTGATCTTCCATCTGTAAAAACAGTGTATTTATTTTCCATCTGACTGTTTCCAACGATCTCAGAAAATGAGAGGTTGTTGTTGCAGACATCCTACAGCACAATTTACATTTTTGGTTTTAACCAACAAGAAAAAAATATTCAGTGCACATCAGTTTAAACTAAATTTATTCATCCGTATTTTATGCTCCCACATATAAAACGGCATTTACTGCAATGAGAAGACACTGTTCCCTGCAGTTCTCAATAAACAAGGTTGTCTGTGACAAGTTCAGCTCAGAAAAATGCCAGTGGTGATGAGAAAGAGGAGAGAGACAGAAAAAAAAGTAGGAGATCATAAATGAGAAAGAATGACCTCGCTGAAAGTGAAAGTCACCCATATGAAAAGTACTTGAGCATAAGTCTGAGTAGGAGCCTTGGATCTGATATTCAGCATTTTTCTGCTAATTGGAATCTGAATTGGAATTGGCCTGTAAAATAAATACATTTGATCATGTACTGCCTTAGCTGTGCTGCAGCATACGATAGGCAAAGTAACTTCTAACTTTAGTCATCAAATAAAAGTAGTGAAGTAAAAATGACTATATTTGCCTCCAAAATGTAGTGGAGTTGATGTACAAAGTAGCAGAAAATGGAGATACTCAGGTTAACTACAAGAGCCTTTATGTGTGCTTACAGTAAGTACAGTATTTTCAATTCCACAGTGGTTGGTAAATACGTTATATCCAAAAAGATTTTCACTGATTTTCTCCAGTTATTTGATATAGAAAATAATCACAGCTGGGTCAATTGAATTTAAAGTTTATTTTCCTATATTTTATTAGTTTCTTTCCAATTATGCGAAAGCACCTATTGTTTTTATAATAACGAGTGTTAGCTTTCCACTAGCAATTTTACTATTTAGGTTTACTTTCATCGGTCTCATAGAGACATTTTTGGCTCTGGCAGGCAGCCGTAAAATACCCACTGTACACTACATGCTCAGCACCAAATGGCTGAGAGACACAGTCAGGGACTAACTTATTAATACAGCTAAGCATTTATCAGCTGAAGGGCCTGACATGTTCCTAAGGAGCTTGTAAAGACCAAAAACAGAGCTAAAACTTTAATTAATATCAGACTCTTACAATGACATTCATCAGGTGGACACAAACACAACACAAATAAATGATAATGTTGGAGAACATTGTTGTGATGGGCTCACAACAGGTTTAACCCTTGTATTATGTTCGTTTCTCCCCCCTTACTTTGGTGTTCCCAGTCAAATTTGACCGGTCAGGTTTAACTGCTCTTAAATTACCACAAAAAACATAATTAGAACATAATCATTTACCAAATGTTATTTAACACCCTTTAATGCTGTAAACAATGTTTTCAACTAGTTGTGAACATGCATAACTGCAGTAAATATACAAGGAATAGACACTGAAAATTATAATAATAATCAAAACGGAGACCAAATTCTCAGGACATCAGAAAATCAACATGAATAGTCATCTATGTGTGTGTGTGTGTGTGTGTGTGTCTGTGTGTGCACCTCTGTCTCAACCCAAAATGTATGCTTCTGGGTGCATTTTGATAACATTTCCGTATTCTTTTGTAAATCCATCAATAGCTGTTTTTCTCAGTGTGAAATACCCCTACCCATTGTCTAGCCCTCGAAATTGAAAACATAAACTGGAGGAACGCTCACCAGCCTTGGAATAGGACACAGGAGTGGCATTGTACAATCAGGTTGGAGTGTGCCTTGCAAACATAGGCATCACATTTGTAGCTAACTTGTTTTATTTATACTCTCTTGGAGGTCTACCTGGTCCAACTCTCTCCATGTGTCCCCAAACACACACTTCCCCCCCAGGTTTGTCATGTCCAGTACAATTCCCTCCATGGATTCTGGTAAAAAGAGTTGGAAGCTGGACTTGATGTCATCCACACGAGATATAACGTATCGTGTTGGCCATGACGTCATCCTTACAATGTTTTCCACTCTTGCTCTGCCTCCTCTGTCCTGGGAGGAAGAATACCAGAGCAAGTTGCCACCATTGGACTGGAATGTCACCTCAGGTGCCTCTTCTTCTCGTGCCTCTTCTCCATGTGCCTCTTCCTCTGGAGCCTCTTCATCTGTTGACTGGTCAGTCTCATAAAGGTCTGGATCAAAATCAGGATGGATGTTGTCTTCCATTACTGACACAACTTTCTCTATCTCCAGTTAAACTTCCATCTCGTCTTCATCTGATTAAAAAAATCGGTCCAGAGCCTCTATTACAGTAAATTTCCTACTCATAGTGGTCACAGAGTCAAATGACAGAAAGGCACAAATAAAGTTTTATATAGGTTGTCTATGAGAAGATAGTCTATTCTGCAAAGTGTGGTTCACGTGTAGGGATGGGCACATAAGCATGGGAAAGAGATCGTTTCCAATAACAAACACCTAATTGTTGAGTTTGAAATGTGTAAATCAGTATATATTGGGCCTTTGAACAGGTATGATACATTGTTAGGTCTGGAGAGTGTGTGTGGCTCCCAGGTGGGCATATAAGCCCGAGAAAGAGACAGTTTCCCATAAATGACATCTAATTCTTCAGTCTGGAATGTGTGGTACACGTGGGGGAATATATACTGTATATGTGTGTGTGTGTGTGTGTGTGTGTGTGTGTGTGTGAGGGTGGGACGATGTTTGTGGTTGTGGATGTAGATGTGTGGGTGTACATGGGGATGTTTTCCATCTAAGGAATGAACATAATCTAGTATTACCCATTCATTTCATATGCCGGTCAGTTTTGACCGGGAACACCACAGGTGTTACAAAATTGATTAGATGACTCAAAATTCGTTGAAAGTGCTGATCAAAAATTTTATATGTTCAAATGCCTAGTGTGGAGGATATCATAAAGCCTCGAGAGAATCAGAAGAAAAATAAAAGGTTTAGGATATTATGAAGTTGTAAATCGGTCAGATTTGACCGGAACATCATAGGAGGGTTAAACTCAGTTACCGTACATGAAGTATTCTTTTTTGTTTTTGACAGCTTTTCTGACGATAATGACTTTTAACGAAAAATGCTTTTGGAGAGCTGCAGCATATGGTGGGTTTGGTGCCCCTTTCATCACTACAACAAGAACTGTTAATGCCTTCCTCCCTTCAAAACGAATGGTTTCATATTTTCTCCATGTGCAAGTACTCATAACATCTGTCCCTTCAGCTTTTAATGAATACGGATTCTATTTCACCACAGGATCAATATCCATGCGCTTTCATGGTTCTCTGAATGTGCTGCGTTTGTGCAAGTGCGCCTGTAAACGTTAAGTATTTTGTCAACAGCAGAGTGGCAAATGTTTTCATTTTCAGACGACATTCTGCGGGATATATAAGGAATGTTGACGAGAGAGGAAGGAGAGGGCCAAAGAGATTTATGAAGCTCCCCCTAAAAGTCAATATGGGTTTCGGGTTACATCTATGGCGCTGTGGAGATTTATGTTTAATAAGCTTCAGGTGTTGGCTGGCTCTTGGGTTTGGGCCGAGGAGGGAGGGGGGCGGTCTCTCTCACACACACACACACACACACACACACACACACACACCCTGCTTGCGGCCCATTTTTGCTGTCAGTCTTTACCAATGCTTCAGTTTGCCTTGCGTCTGGAGAAACAGAGCTACCTTTGTGCCCACCTCTCAAATGGTTTCATGTGGCCGTCTGCTACGCCAGTACGACAACACACAGCCCATCAGGGGTGAGCAGAGACAAATGGAAAAGCTAATATTCGACTAATAAGCAAGGAAGGGGAGGAATGTGCCAGCCAGGTCAGAGGTGAGATTGACAGCGGGTATTAACGCCGCCCCCTCCTCCTCCTCCTCCTCCATCTCCACCTTCCATTTTTCGTTTTCTGCTGTGTGTTTGTATTAGTGACTGGCACTTTGCGCAGGTAGGAGCGTGAAACAAAGGTCAGTCTGTGTGCAGAAGGTGTGTCCCTCCACCTACTCCACCCTGTAGCTATAGAGGCAGACAGGACAGGAGCATCAATGAGGTGCTTGAGATGTGTTTTGCCAAGACTCCCTTTCCAACTTCACCCACATCTGTCTAGTCTTGCCCTCAGACCCCCTCACACACACAAACACACCCTACACCCATGTACTCTTCCCAGAGCCCCTCATAGATCCTACCTGTCATTTATAAGCCGGTTGTAAATCATCGCTGCAAACATTCCCTCCAACACCTGAAAGTGTCTCGACAAGAAGGACCAAAAGTCAGAGTGTGCATGAATGTGAATGGAAACATGTGAAATTCAATAGCAGAGACTGTGCTTGCCCGTGGCTGCACAGACTCCCACCCCCCCATTTCTCTCAATTTTATTCTCCAAAGATGAGCAGCTGTACTTATATAAGAAATCTTTACCTTCAGCAATACACTCTAAGAAATAATTCAGTGACTCCGTGGATATTGCAATAACTAAAGTTATACTACCTTAGGAAACTCTGAGAAAATCCCAGTGTTTTTTGAGTTGGACAGTTTTTTAACTGTACATTTTTATAGAAACGTTTGACGATAGAGTAATTATACTGATCTTTTTCAGTAACTACAACTGCTACTTATCCCAGATCAGTATTCGACTTCGTCAACAAGAACTTTCAGTGAGTTTTGCGCAAATCGTCATAACGTTGATGTCATTAAAGGCCCATATTTCACATCAAGCCTAGTGCTTGTCGGGGTATTTTGGTAAAATGGATGTGTAAAATATCACGTGTGTTAGTCTTTGTAGCACCTGTGTCAGATCAGAACTTGGTGATTTATAGTAGTTAGTGTCACGTTTTTCTGTTGGTTGGTTGTAACCATGATTCATAATTCTCCTAATTTTATCTAACATTTCTTGAGCCAAGGTGGCACATTGTGGTGGAGGAGTATAAATAATCACGAGCGCCTGCTGACAGCTGACCCTGGGGCAGGGTCTGCCCCAGTGGACCCTTGGTTTTTAGGTGGGTGGGCAGGCTCCTATTGTAAGAGGTAAGGTTATTGTAAGACTTATATTGAGAATGAGTATATGGTATTAATTGAATACTGTAGCTATTGAACTGACTTAAGATTTTGATACGTTTTACTAATTTTTATATACCATGGTAGTAAACTAAGTTATTCTGAACTACTTAACTTTTTACCTCACTTTAACTCAATTCATGTAAGTTTATTGAAAAGATTTCACATCCTTGAAGTTTGCTAAATATTCTTAAGTTTTTTGTGTTTTACCAACAAAACTGAGTATGTGTTAGTTGAAGTTTTTAGACTGCACGTCTCTCATTCTCGCTCCTGTCTTTTGTGTTCCTGCGAGGGTAAACATTAGTCTAATTAAAGCCATTGTGAGGACTGAACTAGGACACCCACAGCAACAGGTCATTAAGTTTGCTTAAGCTGAAAATGAGACAAATTAAGAGTGGTCTCTATGGTAAAGGAGTAAATTGAAGAAAACAACATAATTGCGTCTCTTTAAGGTTCTTTACCTTAATGTGAGGTAGCAGCATCTTCTGTATTTCAAGAAAGCCTCTGGTGCATTTTGTGTTTGTGACAAAACACACACTGAGTAGAATATAGTTTTCAAGGCTGCGTGTTTCCCTGGAAAGTGGGACAATGGTATGCGGTGTTCATGCTATTGTGGTATTGTTTAACGGCGGGGTTTAAGGTGGGTAGGGAGGTGGTAATTGCAGGTTTTGTACACAAGGTCACAGCACACAGGGGGTAGATGAATAGCCTGTTGATTCGATTGGTTCATCCTGTGGTGGTGTTATTGTATGTTCTGTAAAATGGCACAAGTGGCTCTTATTCAGGTGACACACGCTGGAGGGCCCTGCCTTTCTCCTCGCAACAATGGCCCACAATTCCCTGGGCAGTTCTCAGGTGGATCGCCTTACCCACACTGCCTCGGTGGCTCACCTGAGGACCGGCCGAGCAGCTTAAACCTGCTCCAGTCACACGGAGGAGGTTACGCTTACCTGCGCAGTCCCAGATGCATAGATACGTAAACACAAGCAAAGGCGCGTTTATGAAACTCCTGACTTTAGGCTGCTGGAAAAACCCCCTTCTTGAACGCATGCATGCACATGCTAGCAATTATGAGACATTAACAATACACTTTCAGTGCATGGAAGCATTGCACTCAACTGTGTCGAGACAGAACTGTACACTGTCACCCAAGCTGCTGCTGTAGAGTTGATTTCACTCTCCGAGCCAATTGCAGCCTTTCCCTCCCGGCTAACTGTCCACGTGCTCACCGAGCTGAACTCTCAGATTCCTGGAGAAGATTGAAACACGGCGCTTTCCCAAGACAACCGGGCGACCCGACACCACACACACCTCACACATACTCTCATTATCAAGTTACACCAATAGTCTCTGCAAACGGCCACACCACCCAACACCTATATGGGAACGCACGAACACAGACACGCACTCCCACACATTGTGCTTCTTGACAATTAGCGCGGTATGTGGCCTTTTCACCTGGTGGCTGTGGGATATATTCGATACATGAAGTGCTGCTTTTCATCACATCAGGCCCAGCAAGTGTTCGGAGTCATTAGTCATGGCATCTGACAGTCAGCGTGCCCATTCAAGCACTTAGCCTTCCTCTCACCTTTATTGATTAAACTTCAGGACCAGGCAAGAAAGGTGGATTTGTGCCCTCCAAACATTAGAAGCATAAATCTATGGGGGATTTTCAATACGTTGGTCTGTTTTGGCCTGTATCGCCTCAGTTCCTTTTAAGTCAAAGACTCCTTCCTCATGTACAGACACAGATAATTACCCACAGATCTGACAGAGTCTCTGCCAGCTGAGATTTACTGCTCACTCTGGCTGTAGAAAAAGAGACGTACAGAAATGAAAGGAATAAAAAAAAATATGTGCTAAGGGTCTGACTTTGTTTTAAGTCTATGATCATAAGCATTATGCATATAATTCATACCACATTGTTATATTTAACTGTTAACTTTTTGTTTTGTTACGTCTAGTCTCATATTTGGCTTTAAAAAAAACTGGGACATGATTTCAATTTTTAGCTTTCCTTTGTTTTTATTTTCTTGCCTGTCTATCTTGAAACATTAAAAGGATATAGCAGAATTCTGCATTGTTTGAGCTGCTGAATCAACCCCATTCTTGAATAATTGAAAAATGTGACCTTTATTTACCAGCCAAATATTTTAGGACTCTATTAAAAACCACCTGTTAACAATGTCCACAATTTGAGTGACGATACTGGTAGCTGGTAGATAGGTGGAGGTAGTCCTTTGATTATGTATATTGGGAAGATGATCAAAGTCAGAATCAGAATCAGAATACTTTATTAATCCCCGAGGGGAAAATTGTTTTTGTTCCAATGCTCTGTGCAAAGTACCATACTGCCACCGTACTGCAGTATCGCCCGCAACTTCCACAGCATCCTCCTCTCTGACACTACTGTCAAAGAGTCCAGCTCCTCCCCCACAACGTCACTGGCCCTCCTGATCAGCTTGTTGAGTCTGTTGGCATAGGTTACTCTCAGTCTGCTGCCCCAGCACACAACAGCAAAAAGAATAGCACTGGGCAACACAGACTCATAAAACATCCTCAGCATAGTCCGGCAGATGTTAAAGGAGCGGAGCCTCCTTAGAAAATAGAGGCGGCTCTGTCCCTTCTTGTAAAGGACTTTAGTGTTTTTAGTCCAGTCCAGTTTGTTGTCGATGAACACCCACAGATATTTGTAGTGTTCAACGATGTCCACGTTATGCCCCAGGATGGAAACATGGGTCATTGGTGTCCTGGTTCCCCTTAGATCCACCACCAGCTCCTTGGTCTTTGCTGTGTTGAGCTGCAAGTGGTTCAGTTCACACCATGTGACGAAGTTGTCAACCACAGCCCTGTACTCTGCCTCATCACCCTTGATGATACATCCAACGACAGCAGAGTCATCAGAAAACTTCTGAAGATGGCAAGACTCGGTCTGGTAGCTGAAGTCCGTGGTGTAAAGGGTGAAGAGGAAAGGAGAGAGGACAGTTGAACGATGAGTGATGAAAGTTGATAAAACTGGTAAAACATTCCATGAGAAGGAGGAGAAGGATCAGGGGTGTTACGGTCCAGATACCCCACCATGTGGACCAGTTTAAAGAAGGCATGGGGATTTGTTTCCTACACACACCATCCAACAGAGCTGATTTACTGGCAGTCTGAACTGCCATTAAACCTAGAAGACAGTGTGATGAATCAAATTTCTGCCGATATCAGTGTGTTCACATGCTACTGTACTTATGAGAAACAGTATAAGCTTTTAAAGCTGCTGGAAAGAGTTTCTTCTGATGTCACTTTGGCTGAGGTTTATGATTTATTTTTGTTATCTGTATGTCACAATCAGCATCATCATTTAAGTCTTACACAGAACGTTAGTTTGTAGACATGTAGTGGAATAAGTTCAGGGTTGAGAGACTGCATATCATCAGTGGTCCTCACATGTATAGATTTTTTTAAAAAGGGTGTCAGAGACAGACAAAACTGCGGAGAGGAAAAAGAGGCATTGCTTAACATCAGCAAGATTTACTATTTCTAAACTTTCTGGACGTTTCCAGACACTTGATGGATCTGAACAAGCAGGGATTTGGACTGATATTTGACGCTGTCTGGAGTCTGTTTCAGCACTCCCATTCACTTCATCACTCTGTCCCACAGCGCCGAGATCTCATTCACCTTTGAACCCCAAAGAGCCCCCCTCGGTGACTCCCAAGAGCCTTACAGTTGCCCGTTACCAGCCAGGGGCACAACTTTCGCCTACTTCCATCTGCAAATGTGTTGTTGTGGTCGATGACGTCAAAGTTCGGTGTCGGCTTGAATCCAGCCAGAAGGCGAGACAGAGATAAGGAAGAGAGCTCCACAGGACAGAGATAGAAGATAGGAGGAGGCGAGGATCCAAGCCAAAGGAAAATTAAATGAGCAGGAAAATGGATGAGATGAGAGGAAGTGAAAGAGGCTGGAGAAGGTGTAGGAAACGAGAGGGACAGTGCATTAGTCACGGGGTAACTTTAGCTCTCTTTGTGGCTGAGGGGAGACAGATTTCTCATCACTGATTTGGACGGAGAAGACTACAGAAACATTATACATGCCAGACGTGCCATTTGTCCATCTCCCTTCCTTTATGTCTCTGTTTTTCTATGAGCTGTCTCCACCCAAAAGATCAGCGCAGGGCAACAGACATTTTTTGGCCTAAAGTGAACTCAAATGCAGGGTTGCGATGTGATTGAACTGAGAGAGTGATCATGTTTTGTTTGATTAATGCCACCACGTCAGAAATTAACTAAGATCATCAACAGAATGTGATGTTACGTTCAAGATGTCAGTGTATTGGGTTTCAGATATGTCAACCAAAGTTAGTGAGCTAGCCTGTCTCATAATATCACTCAAGATATGATCATCCGATAGGGCAGCTCAGACCTCTGGAGGTGGACGCTGTCTGATACCTGACCTTCTTCGGGCTCCTCTCCTGCTTCATGCATCTCCCGCCTCGCCTTTCTTTCTCCCAGGAAAGTCCCAGCAGGAGTTGCTGTAAATCACCTAGGTTCAGTATTTCCTGTCATCAAACTGGCCGGTGTTTGGTCCCAGGCCGGCCATGTTCATTAAGAGGCTCCTGAGTCTGGTTCTGGTGCCCATTCCAGCACCGCTCCTTGTCAGACCTTCCCTTTTTACCTTACATTATTACGGTAGCCTACAAGAGGAGTTTTCAACAGAGCCTGTCTTGAAACACCTCTGATTTCCAAAAAAATGTAGAAGAACAAACTCATTCATGTAAAAACATTCAAATTAAAAATAATCTTTGAGTGTTTTTTGATTGATTGTGTTCTGGATTAAGACTTACCAAAAATATTATTAGACTGATAAAGGGGTTTTCAGCCACATAATAAGCCAATACGGAAGGTTACAAAAATGGTCTCTGCTTGCTAAGAATTATCAAATCACGATAAGGCGACATGTTGATTTACACTGAACAAAATAAATGCAGAGAAGCATAGCAACCTGAAAATGTTGAAAATTGTCTGCAGGGGATTAAACAGGCTAAAATCTCAACCCAACCACTGGTGTGGGCTGTCTACTGAATCAGACTTTCGCTGGTGTGTTCTGTATATTGTTGTGTTAGTGACTGATATTGTGTTACTATTATGTCTATTTTTCAAGCCTGCTGGGGCTTTCTCTTATAGTGTTATTGCAGCCAGGGGCTGCAGTTAGGTGAGTGTAACTGTGTTGTGTGTGCAAGTATGTGTGTGGTTTGTGTGCTTTGAGGTGTTTGGTGTGACCTCATTAATTAAAGAATATTGAAAACCTAAGTGTCTGTCTCTTTCTGTGTTTCCACCGCTCTCTGTCCTCTCTTCTTCCCTCTCTGTGCCTGACGCTCCTCCTCACAGTCTCTCACAATCTCAGGGTGCTAGATTGGTGTGAAATGTGTTTCTTTGAGTGGACGTACCGTTTGTCCGTGTGGATGCGTGTGCATTACCTTGTATGTGTGTGTGTCCTTGTCTTTTATGTGGTCATTTTCCCCTGCGACTCCATAGTCCAGAACAACTGTCATCACCTGGCCATAAAGCAGACGCCTGTTACCCCGATGTGACCTGAACGGACCAACAGTGGTGATTACCTCGGGTCACCATCTGTACAGATCTACACACTGTCACACACACACTGGCGTCCCATCTTGAATTTCTTCAAGGTTGTCTCCTCCTCCATTTGTGGTAAACATATGGAATCAGAAAGATGACAAAATAAACATACCTCGTGACGCTCCACTTCTTACAGGAGATGTGCCCAGTGGAATCAAGGGGTAAATATGAAAAAGACACTGGTTAGCTTAGCTTAGCATAAAGACAGTTGGGTTTTTGCACAGACTGGGGCTCTGTGAACTTATTTTACAGATGATGCTGGTACAGGCTCATTTTGTTGCCTTTGAAAGGAGCAAGGCTAGCTGTTTCCCCCCCGGCTAAATGCTAAGTTAAACTAAGCGGCTGCTTGCTGTACCTTCATATTTAGCACACTGACATGAGAGTGGTATAAATCCTCTCATAAGCATAAATACCAAAATGTGCAAGTATTTGTTAGTCAGATTGAAAACACATAGTAATGCCACTTTTCCATTACACCTGCCGGCCTGGCTCTACTCAGTTTGACTTGGATTTTGCTTTTCTATCACAACTGGGCTACCTGCTTGAAGGTGTGTCACAAACCAACGACTCGCTTCTCTGAATCCTTGCATTACTATAAAAGAGTCCCTGCTAACACAGTGGCTCCTCTAATTCAGTTACAAACAAGTTGAATTTACTATAAGTTCTTCACAATATATTATGAAGCATTATCACAGGAAAACTTGTTTTCACCAGTAGTAACTTAACAGTAAACGCAACTCCTAGAACAGCTGAAAGCGAACAAGACTAAACAGTAAATCACAGCAGATGAGAGAACTACCTAGATTCAGTTAGAGGCTACAAAAGTAGTGAGAGATAAACACACTGACTTTAAAAAACGTATTTTTCTCAGGTTTCTTGTACAGAGTTGAGTATCAATTTTAGGAGGAGACGGATGATTCTTACAGGTTGGCTGCAGTGGCGAGATGTCACCGCAGCCCCTTTGGAGGCAGGGTGTCCGCGGCTTGGCCCTACTCATGAGCAGGTCCATCGCTGGCAGGGCTCAGCTCAACCCAGCGCAGTAAAACTGGCGATGGCAACGCAAATCAGCGCAGCTTGCTTCGACTCGGCGCAGCCAGAAGTGCTAGTGGAAAAACGGCATAAGTGGAAAAAAATGTCTCCGTGATTTGTCCAAAGGGACTCTTTAACGTAGTAAACACAACAATTTAGTCACAGTTCAACACAATGATAATTCTTTTCCCTGTTCCCCTCGAGCACTTTTAATCAGTGGGAAAGAGAAAGTACCGCTCTTCTCTTGGTGAGTGTTTGCTGGTGCGGCTGCATGTGTAGTCTTGCACGATGACTTCATGCCGTCAGTGGGTGTTCTCATCATGCCTGGGTGCTGGCGAGCCTGGCGGGCTTTTTCATATTGTCTCTGCTCTGGGACTTCTTGGCAGGTCCCAAACAGCAGAGAGAGACAGAGAGAGACAGGGCTGCGCTCTCAGGAAGACGCAGTCGCTGCAGGGCAGAATTAAAGACAATAAATAAACCACTTGGAGGAGCTTCACTCGAGTTGTTCTTTTTATAGCAGTGTCCCAGCCTGGCGGGGTTATTATCCCAGCCTGCAGTGGATGTGTGCAGCAACTATTCAGTGTTAATCTTTTCTGTTTGTCCTCCGACAAGTTGGAACACCTCAGTCTGCTGTGTGTGTGTGTCTTTTAGGTGCTAACAAGGGTTCCAATGAGTTGAGTAACAGAGTTTTCTCCCAGGATGCAGCACTAAGCAGGTGTGGAGTTCAGCACTTCACAGTGACTCCTTGTCTAATCCTCCTCTCTACCCAGAGGCTGAAGCTATTTAATTGTAACAAATAAATCCTCTAGTTTCGAAACGCCTTTGAGCTTTGAGCTGAAGGTGGGCAAAAATGTCCTGACTCGCCAAAAGTAGGCTGTAGTTTCTATCTTTTATTAGTTTGAAATAAAACATATGCAGCTTCTTGCTATATTTTTGTGTTGTGGCAACCTATGTTTCTGATTGGAGGTGGTCCATCTTGTGCCTTCTTGTTGAGAAACCATGTAAGAGGAAAAGTATTGGTGTTCTTGTAACTTTAACATATACACTTTAACTTCCAAAGCAGGGCAGCAAGGTGAAAGTGCATTCAACTCAAAATGTGCTTACTAGTTACTTTGGAGACACATCGGATTGTGCTCTTATCCGGAGCTGTCTACCAATGGAAGGAGAACTCAGATGTGCATTCATAACTTTTGGGATTAAAAAGTGGATTATTTCTTCACTTCTGTTATCAACCTGACTGCAGCTGTTTTATCTCCTGTGATGTGACTGCTGAGTGCAGCTAGAGGAGAGGTAAACTTCACATCATGAACGAAATGTGACAGAGAGGAAAGGGGAAATGAAAGAAAGAGAACTGGATTCTCTGGTGAGTGCTGAGTTTGGTGATGGACCTGAATTCAAACACAAACACACGCCCTCCATAAGCTTCCTTAAATCTACCAGGAGGCAAAGATTTCAGTACCACTCGCTGATAAACTGACCATGACAAAAACTATAAAGACAACACAGTCTTTACTGTAAACAATTTTATTTTTCAAACCAGTTAGATTTTTTGTAACATGACAAAAAATAGTTTGAACCATCTGTTCAGATGACCTCAAAAACTATTTTGAAAAAGGCAGGAGATTGGACAAACCATCTGTCACAGGCTACCTGTCAGCGGAGCTAGTTGGCAAATCAAACTCTTTCACTAAAGAAATATATGCTAACCTCTCGAGCATTTTACCAAGTGTGCATGGGGTGCTAATGTGAATGCTCTTGATCTTAGTAATCACCCAAGTTTGTTTTTTTTCAAACCCACCTGCCTATAAGGCCGACAGGGGCAGTAACTCTGCTGGATTATGACTGTTTGAGGTGAGGGGACAACCTGATCGTCTGTCCCTCCCAGAGCCAGCTGCCAAGCAGTCAATAAAGCAGCAGCCCAGCCATTCCTGACAACACCCCCGGGTGAGAGTGATCTACTGTGCAGGCTAGTAAAAATGTTTTTCTGTCCCTCTCACTCTCTGCTTTTCTTCCCCTTCATCACGCTCCACCTCCTCTTGTCTGTTATTATCATCAGCCAGGTACCTTTGACTCATACAGAGGGACACGCCTTTCATTAAGAGCTCTTGGCAGAAGCGTGAGTGTCAAATGCAGTGTGTTGTATCCCGATGTCCGCTGTCAGAAGTGTGTGGATGTGGCCGTGAGCACCTTTTGGCTTCTGCTCTGCAAATCTGTCTCTTTAACATGTTCAAGACTAGTTCTGTTGCTTTCGGTCACATGATACAGCAGTTGAGTATCAACAAGACAAGATACCCATGGGTGTAGTTTAGGACACTACAGCACAGCTGAGACGAACCATTTAGCAACACATCCATCACCGTGCTGCGAAACCACAGACTTTAACAAATCGTCTTGGCTGTCTTCTCTCAGCTCTGTTTTCCTCTCATTTTGCCTTGTTGGCTTCTTAAGCTTCTCGTATCACCTGCTCTCGGATCTCACACGAAAGCATCCTGACAGGAAACCACGTCGGCAAGTTTCCACATATCTGCAATTGTCACAGGATTTGGTGATTTACGGATAGAGATACTGTATATTCAACTGGCACAGTGCTGGGAGAGGAGGATTTCTGACTTTTATCACCCTCAGAGGTGAGGGCTTTAAATCGATTGACTTGAAGTAATATGCAGCAATCACGCAGGCCCGTGTGTTTAAGCACACAGCCCTGCCGAGAGTTGCCAAACCACTTGCAGAAGTATGAGTGATGATCTACACTCATAAACAACACTGTTATCAATTAGCGCAGCTGGTTTGGAGCATCTTGACAGCACAGGCGGGCGTAAATCACACGCATGTGAGAGCAAGAGCGCATGTGTTCTGTGGGATGAGTAAAAGTTTTGTTTGCCAGCGTCAGCCTTCATGTGGATCGGCTCTCGTCTCGGTGCACCAAAGCTCCCGCGGCAAAACTGCTGTTTGTCAAATGAGAGACTTCCACTGCGGGTTAACTGGAAACATCAGGGGTTCTGGTCAGAGCTACAGGAGGCCCGGAGACGCTGCCTTCTGGGAGACAAAACATAAACATGTCCTGAGAGTGAAAGGGCATTCAGTGAAGCTGCACAGGAGGAATACACGCAGGTTTTACAGGAATGCAGGCGAATAAAGCTTTTCCTCCAATCAGGCTGTTGTTGGTTTAACTTAACTCAATCCAGCCGTCACCCCTTTACTGAGATTTTAGATCAAGTTTCCTTGTTCACAGGCAGCTTGACCTCGTCATCTCCATCTACCTAAGAGCTTCTTCCTCTTCTCACTCCTCCCACATGGCCGACAGCCTAGTTTCTGTGATTTTACTCTCACACAGCATTTCAAGTTCACTTGAAAACACAAGCTGGGACACTCTGAGACGTGTCATTGTGCTTTTGTGTGTTTTTGAGCGCAGAGATGTTTGCCTTAGGCCCGAAAGGACATAATACAAGGAATGCAAAGTGAGGCCACACCATGACACACACTACTGTCTCCTGGCCAGCCCCGGGCGGTGCACACACAAACACCCTGCCAACACCTCGCAATGAAAACGGTGACGGAGCTCTCGGCCGATCCAAACACAACAGGAACTGGGCACGATTATTTTTTAAAATCATGAATTCGTCCTTATTATGCGCAAGACAACGGCTGATTCCACACAGTAAATGGGTGGCGGCGGACACAGTGCAGGTGTTAGCATTTTAGAGGTGGACACTTTAAACACAGTGTTTGTGTGACGTGTGTGATCTCACAGCATGAGGTAATTGGCACTGAGAGGTTTTAAGCAAAACACAAAAAGTGGAGTAAGTAACTAAAAGAAATATACACAAGTAACTTTACTGCAGAGGCACACACACACAGACAGGATTACAAATGAAACCACTGAAAACACACAGACACTCACGGGACAGATTTCTTGACACACACTCATACAGATCAAAAGATTAAACTGTGTGTTTTATGGAAAAATTGTGTGCAGCTAAACAAAACATTAACAGCTTTTAGCAGCAGTATATTGGGAAAATTCCTTGGAGGTTTTGATACATTTTGACACACATGTTGACATTTTAATAATTCTTTTAAAGGTGGCTGCGTAGTTTGGGGCAAAAAATTGTAATCATAAGAGAAAGATCTTCACTCCCTGATTTTATTTCTGCCTTGACAAACAAAAACAAAAAAAAACTTAAAAAAAAACTTTTCATGACTGAGTAAACAAACTGAAATTCATATTCCGAGTTCGAATTTCTTCTCCAAAACTGCATAGTGCCCTTTTAAGACAGCTTTGGTCCCCAGATATTTCTCCTAGCTTCACCATGAGGTTGATTTTTGCCGTGAATTGTTATGAAAAGAGGTCCAGATTTTTTTTTGTTTTTGCATCATTCTGTAGCTTCCCGTCAGTCTTCCTCACATCAGTGACCTTTTGGTTGAAGTATAACATGTTTTGGAAACAAAATGTTATTTTTCCAAGCACTTCTGAAAAGTTGTTTCCCACGCGACATGCTGTAGGTTACCTTTGCGATGAATAAACCCCATAACCTGCCCATATACCTCTCCTCTCTGCCTGAAGGCTGCACCTCCATGCAAGTTACTCTTTTCTGTTTTTTTTTTGTACCTCGGAATGTATTTCTCAGATTCACTGCTTTGTTCAGCTGCTGCCCCTCTCTGCTCTATGTCTCTGTGTTTCCCTCCCTGAGCTGAGAAGTAGGTTCCAACTTCAAATGTTTTTTCTACAAACAGCAACAGGAAAATCCCACATTGTATGCCTGTAATGAAGGTTTAACAACAACAAATGATCATCTTCTACCTCTTAGCTCACTTTCTGCTGATTGAGAGTTTCCATTTTTATAAACCCAGAAGAGAGCACAGATGGAGCCGCTCTTCTGCTTTTTATGGAGTGCCATCCTTATAGGTCAACATTTAAATGTGTCTAACACCTGCAAAACTGACATTCCCATCAGCCTCCGTCTCTTACTTTGAGGTGAAAATAGAAAACATTAGATCTCATGGAATCCTGTTAGCATAGGCACTGATTTGAGCAATCAGCTCCAGCATCACAAGTCTACAGGTGGCGTTTATTTGACCGCCAAAATCTGCATTTTCAGTGGATTATTGCTTTAATATGTAGAAGTGATGTTCTTTGTCTTTCCTTCAGGTTACTCTATGACCCAAAACTGCTGAATTAATTTTTCACATGCTCTCAGCTTGCCCTGTCAGCTCAGTCTCAATCACGTGCTTAATCGATAACATTTTAATGTGACATCACATCACTGAGCTTCAGTGTTCAGCAGCATCCAGCAGAGCAGATGTTTAGAACAGCTACTCTTGCCTCCTCCGTCTGCAGCTACATATCAATATGCCACAGAGACCGCCAGCTCTGAACAGGTGTTCCTGCTCACACTGGTGAGCTCATGCTTCGAGTGAAAGGAAGACATTACAGCACAGAGTCGGGAAGATGGTGTCTTTCTTCCACACTCCTCCTCCTCATCCTTCATCCCTTGCTTTCCCCATCTGGAGGTCCATCTCTAACCCATCTTCTATCAATTACCACATCATCTATCAACAATAACGCCAAACAGTGTCTGTCTATTCCCTTGTAAAGCAAAGCTAGCAATACTACTGCTCTGACGTCCTCGCTGCACATACACAGAAATGCACACACTGACTCCATCGCTGCCACCAGATCCATCAACCAAGCTATTTTCATGTTAATCACAGAGCCTTTATTGCCACTGCTGCCCTCTTCACCCCTGACCAACCTGCCCACTCACCTCGCTGCCCGCTCTGAAAAGCTCTGATTGTCTCCTCGTTTTCAGGTGACTCTAGGACGGCATTGTTTACCCTCAGCTCCTGAGACGAGATCCATCCAGCCACCCAGTCAGGTGCTTATCTGATGCAATGGACCATTGGTCACCTTTTACCCTTTCAATGAGTCCGCTCTCTGTTAGCTGAGTGGACAATCATCCACTTGGTAACTTAAAACTAACCTAATATATTTCTGCCCCAGGTTCACTGGACCTCTGCTTGTTGGCATGCTCCAGTTTCAGACAGCATCCGTATATAATGTGAGGTGGATCAGGTCCAACGGTGAATAAAATGGGATGTTGCATTCCATTTGAACTTAGTTGATGCATGTCCTGAGTTCAGAAGTGTAACAGTGTGTCCTCTATGGCAGTACTTTGGGTGATCGCCCAACCAAAGCGATTAAGACACAATGACATCACCTGAACATAAACAGAGAAGAAGAAACAATGAGAATTTCTTCTACTTGAACTCTATTTCTATTTCTATAAACCATTCTGTTTAAGAAATCATGATGCAACCATCCTGAGAAGCTATCATAATCCTGACGAATGGCTTTTCATCCAGGCCGTAAATATTTATCCATTGCACAAATCCAGATTCCATTAGGGCAGTAAACATAAATAAATTTCGTTCTTAAGCAGGCATATATTGAATTAAACAATCTAATGCTGACAAAGAGTTCAACTAAGTGCCACCATATGGTCAATGACGGCTCTCAAAGCTGCATTGTTATGTGCATAGTCTGTTTTTGACAACAGCTTGGCTCTCATCAGCCCTTCGTCTCCAGACACTGCATGTGGTGCTCCCACCAACGCAGCCCGGCGAAACCCCAAACACAGGAACAGTTTGTAATTCGTTCTGACTGTGTCAGAAATGAACTGAAGTGTTTGGGGTTGTGGAAAACATCCACTGAAAGGGGGGGTAGGATGAAGGAAATGGTTTGTTGTGGGTGTAAGCGATACAACAAATGGCTCATGCGCGCTTTTGTGACGTCCACATCCCTTTGTAAGTGCGTTTGTGTGAGCGCGTACAGCTACAGGCCTGAGGACCGGAGGATGCTGGACTTTTTCTTTGTATTTGGCAAGCAAATTATTTATCACTCCTAATGATGCACAGCAGATACATGTAAATAAATGTCAGTGTTGCAAATCGCAGCTGTGGTTTAAGCAATACCCCTTTTGTGGAAGTTTGACATTGTCCATTTTGATTCTCAGAATGTCATCTGGTGGGAGTGATTTTTTTCACTAAGAAGAAAAGCAGAAAAGAAAGTCCAAGGAAGATGATGTCACAGCACCAGCCCCATTGTTTGATAGACAATCTTAAGTGGTAACTGGCTATATAACTATACGTCTATGTATTATATTTTATATATTTACAAGGTTTTTGCTGCTTATTTATCAAATATTGAGGGAAGCAAGTTACCATGCTGGGTGCTGGCCTGACCAACAGGAGCGGATTGGGGTTTAATGTTTGAAGTCTTGCTCAAGGCAACTTTTAACATGTTGATAGGATGTAACTTCTAACCTTGTTTGATGAGTGGTTGACCTGCTCTCCCACGTAGGCCACAGCTGTCCCGTCCTCTTCTCAGGCAGTGCAGTGAGAATACTCCCAAAATTATAATGTAGCAACAAATATACCAAATCTACCTGGTTTAAACGTTCTATATTGTTGAAAGTGAGATTTTTTATTCATTTATTAAAGAGTAAATCTTGATGCCATTGATAATTAAAGTATCAGACGGCTCAGTCCAGCTTGAAATGCACACAGCCCAAATCAGAAAACGTGCCTCGAACGAGTTGTCAGGACTTCAGTAAGGTTGTGATGTCACAACTATACACGCTCAAGCCCCCTAGAGGCTGTGGCTGTAAAAACATGAGCACAGCTGAGGCGAGACACAGTGGGAAGACTGGGCTTTTTCAGAGGAGGGCCTTAAATAGACAGATATACAGTGGCGCAAGACACACAACCACAAATAGAAAAACGCAACTACAAAAAGCAGAAAGCACAACATTAACTTCTACTGGAAAGGGTAGCTATGTTCTACCTTTAAATATCTCTGCCGATTGGATGGATGCACTCTCCGTCTTTTTAACAGGAAGGAGGTACACAGTTCCCATGAGCGTTATTATCAATCCTGCTACATTTCTTCCAAGACCCGCCCTACTCTGCCTGTGATTGGTTGTCCTCGTTGGTTGCACTCGCTATGCATGACTCAGACTGTAACCTCACACATTATGTCTGTGTTTATTGCGATCCTCACAGGGTGATTTATGAGCTATTTTACAGGTCAACACACTGACCTCTCTGGCCTCTGTCTCCAGGCCCGTTCGGTAGAGCCGGATCAGTGCATGGGCGGATAGGCCAGAGCACAACCAACAAAGCCACAGATCTTTAGACAAATGCAGTGGGATCCATTTTCCTTTCCTTCCTGTTAAAAAGATGGACAGTACATCAATCCTATCAGTCGATAGATAGTACCTACTTTTCTGGTAGAGGTTACACTGTTGCACTTTCTGTTGTGTTCACTTCATTTGTAGGTTGTAATTTTGCACTTCAGGGCCGCCATAAAGAACCTAAAAGAGAGCGCTCAGACAGGGAGTGAATAGAGGTGCTGCAGCAAGGGACTGTATGTGTCTTTTGACCATTAAAGCATTTGAATATTTTATCATGGTAAAAGTATGATTCTTAGCATAAAATGGACCCTGTAAAAAAAGTGCATCTTTGCAAGTTTGAGAACCAATTCCTGCATCAAGTAAAAATGATCCCAAACTGGTGAGCTCTGCAGAAGAAGCAGGGGGATGTGTCCCACGCCACATGCTCCCATTTGTGCGTTAGGAAGCTCATTAGCCACCACTCGGTCCATTACTGGTTCCGGACCTCATGGCACCAAACTGTCTGCACTCATAGCTTCTAAAAGCGTGTGGGGGGGTTGAATGCTAAATGTTGGTCCCCTGTGCTCCCCTGAGCCTGGGCAGATAGCATCACGCCAAGAGCAGCAGCAGTTAGACCCTGAAACCTAACCGCCAGCACCCCCTCCCCTCAACCCCGCGTTAATTAGGCCATAATTTTACTGTATGCCACAGTGTGGAGATATGGGCCGAGTGGGGAGAGGGAGGTGGGGTGAACAGGGGTTTAACAGTGGTTCCAAAAGTCCCATTAAAGGATTTCAGCAGCTTTCCCGGGCTCACATTGTCGTTCCTTCACCCACTAATGTTTTGTTTCAGTGCAGGTCAGCACTCCTCGGTATGATCAGCGGTTTTAGATCAATAACTGTTTGAAAGTTGCACCCCAAGAACTGCAGCTTTTAAATTGAAAGTATGGTTTTGCCATCAGCGCGGAGGAAAGTGCTTAATGGCTTCCCCCCACAGCAGTACACTGAGGTGAGCCCGACTGCTTCAAGAATGTGAAAATGGGTAAATAGATTACCATCATGTCCTTCGCACTGTTTTCACTGGAGCTCGTCCAGCTGGATTATTACTGAGAGAAACAATGTGTCCAGTGTGCATGCAGTACCTCGTCAAGGTTTGGGCGGCAGGGTGATAAATGTTTGCACACACGTACACTTTTCACACTTTCACACATCAGGCAGCATTAAAACCCAATCTAGTCACACACACGCACGCGCTGACACAACTGCCAAGTCCTCATATCTTGTCAGTGTTACTCAGCACTTTCTTTCCCCAACTGTTCATCAATCAGGCAAAAGACCCCCAAAAACTCACACCTGGAAGAGGAATGTGTTTCCGACCAAGGGAAGAAAAAAAAAAAAGAAGCTATTTTGCACTATAACTCTTTCAGACATAGTTAAAAAAAAAAAAAAAAAAAAACAACAACACACGCTTAAGCACACCAGTCCCAATTTTGGTCAAAATGGCGCATTTTAATGCAGCCAGACAATTAACAAGGCAGTAAATTATACCATTGTGAATGGGCTGGGCTGTTGTTGGACAACCTCTACAGTTAATGGCTTTTATACTCGGTGCATTCTTTCATGGAAGGAATGTAACAGGGTGCGAATCCAGTGCCAAGAACTACACAGACTCAATCTCCCAGTACCTCTTTCTCTCTCTTTTTCTCTCTCTCTCTCTGCTCAGATGTACAGCTTCCTCTCTCGCCCTCATCACACATCTGAGTCAGTCAGTCCTCGTCCTCGACTTTGTGGCTCACGATCACGCATAGGCACGCATGTGTGTGTCCGTACGCATACGCACAGTGGCGTGTATGTTACTATTTGTGCTGTTTAAACACAACACGCTGCTCCCTTTTATTGCTTACACATATTTCACAACTTTTCCTGCCCTGGAGCGAGAGGAAGACCAAACATCCTCCGTCGTAAATTTTCTCCCAGAGCACAACCTGGAGAGTATGCCACACAGGAAACCTTACTCACACATGGACAAGCACAAACACACACGCTCCAAACGGATGGTGGGGTGGAAAAGGAGGGGAGAGGGAGAGAGAGCACGAGAGCATCATATATCACAGGAACAAATGAAGATTTTCATTTCAGCAGAGAATTTCTTACCGTTTAAACACCTACTCACATAAAAGGGTTACGATCCTGCAAATGTTGTTTTAAAACTCAATTGATTCCCTTTGCTCATTATTTTATTTTTTACATTTTTTTGTAGCTTATCACGCCTCATGTGAGTAAACATTGTATCAATCACAGCGGATGGCCCGGCATTTGCGACTGCCCCTCTTCTCTTCAGCGGGCTAATGGGAAATCAAATTTGGGGAATGTCTTTAGCTCATTGCTCATCCTCAGGACGCCTGCCCAATTAAATGGATTCAATTTATCAGTGGTGATTCATCCCAAACACAAACTCATATTTACCCCAACTGTGATTGATGACGATCATTATGGTGATTCAATTTTGTCTGAATGTGTTCATACAACAGCCATCTCTGTCTTCACAAAGGCTGCCTGTCTCTCCCTGTGTGCCTCAACACTGTCAGGTTATTTATGTGTCTGCATGTGTGGATGACGATAAGAAAAGTTTTTATCATAGGAAGGTTGCTGCGTCCATGTGTGCAGTGTCAGTATAGTGTGTGCTGTGTGTGTGCCATGTTGGAAATAAACTCCTCTCCTGCAGTTTCTGTGGTCTCGCATGTTTCGTGGTTTTGGTTTTGGACCCGAGGCGCCGACCGACGACTGGTCACTCCGGGGAATTTGCGGTCAGCTATTTTGTTACACGTACAAGTTTTTGCATCGTTCTCACACCAAGGCACTGGTGAGGAGCCAGGACAGCGTGCGTTTTTGTTACCCAGTGTTTATTTGCTTTTCTGAGTGTGTGTGTAGATATCCATGATTAAAATGCATGGGATTGGGGTGGGATGAGATTTCCATCCAAAGTTGAGTAACATGCTATTTGCTCTTGTGACGAAATTCATGTCGGGAAAAGGCCGTATAAGCAGTGAAGTCAGTGCTCGCTGCTCATTATGTCCATTTTAGCTTGTTTATTTGTGCTGGGAAAAGACATAAAACTGAGACGAGAGACAGAGAGGGGGGGTAGACAAAAGAGAATCATACAC
Source organism: Sparus aurata (assembly GCF_900880675.1). Classification (NCBI taxonomy): domain Eukaryota; kingdom Metazoa; phylum Chordata; class Actinopteri; order Spariformes; family Sparidae; genus Sparus; species Sparus aurata. Next base: position 14,559,194 of record NC_044201.1, on the reverse strand, counting down.
ACACACTACCCTTACAACACATATTCTCTTTTTTACTGCTGCTCTGTTAATACTATGTGTCTCCAAACCTTTTCAGGAACTCAAAAAGCAGACTTGTTTTAAGATTTGCTGTTATTTTGGGATTATCCAGCAGCTAAGTCAAACACCCTCAACTGGATTTGAACATTGAACACACAGTATTTAAATTCTACCACTAGGGGTCACTCTAAATCAAATGTATCAAATAAATTGAATAAAATAAATCAAACTAGAGAGTGCATACCTCCACCAAGCTCAGTCCCCTTTAATTCAATCATCCAAGTTTCATGGAAATCCGTTGCTGACAAACCAACCAACCAACTAACAGACGTGGGTTCGAGTGTGGGATCATGGGAATTGTTGTCTTCATTTTTAAACAACCACCTTCTCTGATTAAAATCTGTGTGTGACTCAGGCAGAAATTACCACACACAAGGTAATGTTTTAAAGTTTTATCCACCACATGTTTAGTCCCGTTTGGCGACTTCCTTCCTCACTTTCTGAAGTATCAGCTGATGTTTCCCTGTAAGTTATGGTGACAGTTACCTTGAGTAAACTTGTGGATTGCTCTGCCCTGTTTGAAAACATTTGGAATGATGTAAATTTACAACACAGCACAACAAACAACCAACAGCATCGTCATTTTTAGACATTTCAATGCAGAAACGTTACATACTCTATCTTTAAATTGGAAAAAAAAAAAATGGTTGCAGAAGGTTTTTTATCTTGCAGCTACAATGTTCAGATGCAGCTTTCAAATTCCATTTTATCCATTCAGTTATATATTGAATTATCTGAGTGATATATATGACACGATATGAAATCAGATTTTCAGATTGTTTTTATTGTTGCATTCCTTTTATGGGTCGCCTCCCCGCATATATATAGACCAAAGAAGTGCTGTTGCCAGAGTAAGTATAAATCCCCCAGCTGAGCACTAATTGCATGATTTAAAGTGTAGCTGCTGAACACCTCAGAGAGGCCCCACGTTGGGTTTGTGTGGACATTACACAGGCAGACCTGCACAGGGACCGGAAGAGAGAAGAGTAGGGGGGAGGAGGAGGAGGAGAAGGAGGAGGAGGAGGAGGAGGAGGAGGTGAAGGGGGGAGGTGGAGGTTTAAAGAAGTTGCTGATACGAGACCAGTGCTAATGGGTAACACCTACCTGATTAGATTAACATTCGACCAAAGCCCCTCCTTTCCCTTTCCTCCATTCTGTCATGTGGATTTCCCATTTAGTCCCTCACACAGTTATATTATATTGCACGTCATATAAATGACTGCAGTAGCACATGATGTCTTGTGTTGTGTGACCTGCAGAGCAAGTGGAAACCGCTCCACAGCCACAGGTGAATTCACTCTCGTCTATATAATGTGTTAAACTATTGAGACTGTTGTCTTCTCTTTGACCTTGAAGTTTACAACGGATGACAAAAAAACCTCAAAGCAGACCTTCATTTTTGGTCTTTGGTCAGTTCCATTGGGAAGTTGATGACTGTTGATGATTTCCGATCAAATGTATTATCAGCTCAATACAGAATATTAGGTGTCCAATGTCTTCTCCCGTCATGCTCCAGTACAGCTCTACATTTTGGTAGACTGCCCATGAAGTTCATGAACTGTGCCATTCTGTAAGTCTTTACTCATACAGAGAGGAAAAAAGAGAAGAAAAAAAATCAGGAACTGGAGAGGAAGTCGGATTAAATAGTTTCCCAGTTTGCAGGCAAAAGCTTTCTGGAGATGCTCTCTTGTCACTCGCACTAAGTGCTGGTCCTGGAGGAGTTCTAAAGCTCCCACAATCCACCTCACCACACTCATGGCCATGAGGCCTGGAAAGACCATAAAGCCTTTTTACAAGGTGACATGACATAAAAACGCAGGGAGAACAGAGAAAGACGGGGGTAATATCCAGGAAAAAGGACGAGAACCTTTCTCATTTGCTCTCTTTCTCTCTCTCTATTGTTTGCCCTAGTGCTTTTCTCATCATGTGTGTGTGTGTGTGTGTCTGAGAGTGAATGTGTGTGTTCGGATCTGTGTTTGAAGCTGCGTGGCTGGCTTGAATGGGTGGGCTGGTGAGCCGTTCCTTGTCTGCCATCACCCATGTCCACTTACACACACTCTGGGCCTCAGTGGGAATGAAGAGGGGATTATGGCTCCGACTGATCCTGGAGGGGCACGCACTTAACACTACTGTAAACAACAGGGCCATTTGAGTGGTTCACACCAGGCTGAACTTTAGAGGTGAAAGCTGGGGGACACAATCGGACTGCACAATCAGACTGGTGGTGGTCTCATGAAGATTACTGATTAATAGAAAAGCAGTTTTGTAGAAGAGGACGAGTGTTTGTTAAACTGCTTTCCATGCGAAGATGCTATGAGATTAAATTTGATGTAATGGTGGTTTTAGTACATATGTTTCACTCTCTATCTCACCTAAACGTGAGTATCATGCCCGACAATACCAGTACTACTAGTACATTTACTATGACTTTAGTTGAAGGTAAAACCACAGGTGAGTACTTCGGAAATGTTGGTAAAATCCAACAACCGCACTGCAAAATTGTTGAGTGTAATAGTTGCCTATTCAATTTGAACCAAGAAGATGATCTATAGAATATAATGAGAGACTTGTTAGGGACCGCAATGACCTGCAAGGGAAGGATCACATTAGCGGCAGTGCTTTCACTTGCGAGTGGTATCATGAACTTGATGTTAAGATTCATATTTTGAGTAATGGGGGCCATAACTACAAAAACAAAGACCATGTTTAAAAAAAAAGGGAATTAAATGAAATTATTTTTTAATTAAAATGTTTGTGTGAGCCTCTCAGTCATGAGAAAACACATTTTTGGACCTCGGGATGGCTCCAGCTGTGATTCTTGGGAGGCTTGTAACTCAAAACCAAGACCTCACGGAAGAGTTGATGATTTTTTGATATATTGATCAATCACTGGGCATTTTGTTCAGGCCTATCAATCTGACTTGCTTGTTTCGCATTTGGCGTCAGACTCTCTGAAGTGGTCTCTGCAGGGCCTTTTCGCTCCTTTGTTTGTTTTCTCTCCCTTTCGATTAGGGAGGCCTCGAGGATTCGACAGAATGGCTCTGCCCGGAGGAATGGGATAAAATGGGGCCTGTTCTCGGAGAGGGAGAGCTGGAGATGGGGCTTGCTGATGTTTTTGCGTGACAGAGCTTCATATAAAAAGATCTCGGTCCATAATTTGCTTGGCTTGGGCCCGCTCCAGAAAAGGCTGAGGAATTTGATTCTGTAGCAGGAGCTGGGGGATGGGGAAGAACAGAAACCTGCCCCCACTGAAACACCCGCCACAATATGGTTCACATTTTTCTCCCTTGTACTAAATGTACCATGAATTATCTCGCTTTCCAGTTGAAAGGGAGAACTTTGATTCCATCTCATGTGTAGCAGTGTGGCTGAAAGGCAGCATTAAGCGCAACAGTATATGAGCTATACAGACAGAATCTGAGCCTATGCAATTGCCAGGGCCCCTCCCTCTGCCACTCTAGACCTACTCCTCCTGCACCATATAGGTCTGGATCCAAAATGTAAACAAACCCCATGAAAGAGCGAGTGTGTCAGGAGTCTGCCTGTCTCTGCCTCTCTGCTCAGTTGTGTGTGCCGCACCACGTAGTGCGCTGATCATTCACACTTGCCTCTGCTGATGACAGCCAGGGCACAGACTGCCATAAATATAATAAATCACTTTTGATGATAGTGACTCATCTCACACCATTTATTCTTTGTTGCATTCTTTTCATCAATTGTCAAGGCATTCTACGACGGCGGCCGAACGCAACCTGAGCAGGTTTCTGAGTGCAATTCAAACATAATTATCATCATCACAGCCGTGCAATACACTCAAGAACAAGCCAGATCACATCCACGGATTTGTTTCAGAGGTCTATGCGGTGAGGTTTTCTAGTTCTGTCCTGCACTAGCTGCTCAGTGTGAGGCCACTCCGCTGCTCTCCCATGGGAATCATCTTCAGAGTTAAAGCTCGGCAGCCAAGGAATTTCAGCGAAGCACCAAATGGTTTATTTTTGCAGCCCTCTGTGGTGTGTCTCAGCCTGGCTAACCAGCTCAGCGCGGCCTGGCTCTGGGCAGCTCACGGAGCAGTTCAGGAAGGGCCCGTCACTCCAGATGGTAGTTCATTCCGTGCCAGCGAGAGGGTCTGAAGGCCTGGCTGCCGGCCTAGAACCACAACCTCTGACAGGCTAAAGCCTCGGGCCCTTCTAAACTAGCACAAAGCACCTTTTCAGGGGCCCTCTCTCCTTTGCTCCCCCCCCTCTCACTGCTCAGCCAGGGGCCAGCCACCTCATGGAGCCTGGGAGGGAGTGTATTCACAGCAGAAATGGGCTGAGGTTCAACCTACGGATTCATATGTTCCCAGCTGGGACAGATGGAGAAGACCAAACTTTAAAGGAAAAGTTCACCCAAAAAGGAAAATCTGTTTTTTTATGTTTCGAAACAAGTTCTGGTCTTCTTCAGCTGTTTAGGAGAATGCTGCGACACTGCTTTGTGGTGAAGATCCCGAAATGTTTGGTGGACTACAAAACTTTACCAGACTTTCCATCGGCATTGCTGTGAGCAGACAATTAGTGAATTTTCAGTTTTGGGTGAAGTTTTCCTTTAATCACTTTATAAAGAGCATATAAAAACATAAAAATATAGAAAAGTTTAGTTGTCGGAGGGTGTTGAAGCACAGCAGCAATGTAGTATCGATCACATTGATCCATGACACGGAGTGAGACTCACTGCAGCAGCTCTAACTCACTCAAGAGCCCAAAGTCTTTCCTGGAAAAAGTGAGAAATGGACAAATGTGTCCGCGGCCTGGAGGAGATGGATGCTAACCTGCAAGTGAACCCAAAACTCACAGTGCGTCTGAGCTGAAGCCTGAAGCACACCTTGAACTGTTTCCCCCGCGCTGTGCATGCACGAACTGCCTCAACCGCAACACACCCATCATTGTCTCTGACTGAAAAACGTAACAATCCATAACATTGCAACACTTCACTATTGGCAGGTGGCGGCAAACCTGAAAAAGAGAAAGACAGGCACTGGGGCAAGACGCTGTAGAACTAAAGGGCTTTGAGGTAAGTGATTAAGTCTGAGGCTATAATTATCCAGTCGTGCCCGGGCAGGACAGAGTGGGTTCTTGTTGTTTTCTGAGCCGACAGTCAGGTATGGAGGCATGTCACTCACTGCTCACTTTTATTTAATCACCTCCTAACTGTAGAGAATGAGAAAGAGGGAGAAGTTTCCCTTTACCTGCCCCCAAAACTTTCAGCAGCACACAATCACTGGAGACATTTACTTCAGAGAGGAGTGAGTAAACCGGGGGAAATGTGAATAACCAGAAAAAAAGAGTGTGTGGGGTGGGGCGAGAGTAGGGAGACACAAACACAGACAGAGAAGAACCAACAAAACGTTGAAAGCATATTTGAAATTGACAAATTGAGCAGAGGGGGGTGAAGGGAAAGGAGCTGTGTTGGCATCCACAGGAACAGTGGACTTCTTGTTAGCTGGAAAGAGTGATGCAGGTGGGGGGGGGGGGGGGGTGTCTTGGTGGTGATTTATTTCCCATGTGATTTATACCCCCATCTGTCACCATGGCATTGTCATGGTGATCATTCGTCATTGAGATTGTGAAAACAGACCACCTGACAGAGATGGGCGCCAACATTTGCAGCTGAATATGCACAAACTTTACTCCTGAGCTCCGGTGGGGAGCTTTATTCAGTATAAGGTTACACCTAGCAGTGTTGGGAGATCGTCGCGTTATGGTATGTAACCAGGAAAGCATTCATCTTATTCAAAATGACTGCATGTGCAATATCAAACTTTTAATGCCTCCTAAGGAAGCAACTTTGGCTCTGAATCGTGCATTTGTACTCTCACTTTTGGAGACCAAAACAATCCTAACCTCCCTTTTCAATCAATCCTAACCTCCCGTCTTCAACTTCCTGCTCTTCCTCCCCCTCCTCCTCTTCCTCCTCCTGCTTTCCTTCCCCCCAGCGCCAGTGTGAGTGTATGTGTGTTTGTGCGGACCCCTGGGAGCCATAGCTCTGACGAACTGCCCTCCTGCACAGTTTCAATTAAACATCATTTATGGGCACTCTTTTTCTTTTACAAGCGTTTTTTTATTGGCCTGGGCCTGTGTTTACTCATGACAGTAACAGTGCTGGAGTGGTTAACTGTCCTGCGTGTACATTGCCATATATCTCCATCCAGTCTGTCTGCTGACACGGAGGCCAGAGGAGGCAACGGACTTTTTACTGTCAGCGACGCACTAACAGCCACCTTTCTGTCCTCCTGTCAGTAATATACTGCACTCTCAGTTCAGCTGTGTGAGGGGAGAGCTGCAGTTTGTCTGTAAACTTGGCCTCCGGTATGGTTGTTTGCTATTATGTACTTCTCTCGGACACATTTAATATGTGATTCCAAAGTGCAGTAACACGAAGAAAAGCAATTATGTAAATAAACTGCGGAGGCTCTCTGCTGTGACCTTGGCTTGTTCAGGTGCAAACACAGCTGTCAGTGAAGGAAGCAGGAGAGAAAAACGGATGAATAAATAACTTCAATCATGACTTAATCCCACTTTATGTGAATAAAAACTGTGAATAGACATTTTGTTCATGAAGAATACTACCACTTTTAAGGCATAATGAAATGAACTCATTTAAAAACCATGAACATGTATTCAATTGAAGGGGCACTTCACTGAATATATGTCAAAATCATCTTACCACATGGAGTAGTTTTTAGCTTGTGAAAAGGGTTGAAGCTTTCTGAAGTCTGGGAAATTTACTCAGGTGACATTATCTGGGTGTCTCGATCTTGTTGAATCTACAAATCTTTAACGGAAAATCCTGTAAACTGGTGAAAGTTTAAAAGATGTCGGTGTGTACCGGGCAGGGAGGGCTGACAATGACAGACCCAGCAAGTCATGTAATAGACCTGCCAATCCACAGTGTCACTGTCACGGTTGGCCTCGCATAACCATGGAAACAACATGGTCTCATTCCGTGGTCAAGTCAGCACTAATAAATATGGACCATCCGAAAACATTTTCAAAATAGTGGCACCAAAACTTGACTCAGAATGATTACTTCCTTGAAAGTGCGATATGTAAGAATCAGCCACCTGTTGAGCTCATACTTAAAACAAACATAGGGCAGCATATGACCAGAGTGATCGCCAACTGCTGCTAAGTGTAGCTGCTATTACCTAGTTAGCTCCATTAGCCCTGCAGCTAGTGGTGCGGACTGGGAGACAGGGGACGAGGGAGTATTGTTGATTACACCACTAGCAAAGAAGCTTTGGCTAGCTAGTTAGAATGACATCCTAATGTCAAAGCTGTAATTTCTTATTACCTTGTGTTGCTAATTTGAGTTATTCTTTAAATGATTTCAACTAAAATTCTTACATATCATTCCTTTAAAACCAGTCATTATTGACTATTGGCACCACACAGGCTAAGAACCCTGGACTCCTGGCTGAAAGTCATCTGTCTAACCCTGGTCTGACAAAGCCAGAGCCACAGTGTCAGCTCTGGAGAAAAGTCTGGCTGCACCAATTATCATTTTGCTGTTGGGGAAAATGTTGCCTTGTCCATATTTCTTTAAGCCAATCACAGTCACCTTGGATGGGGCTAAACTTCGAATGTAGAAATCATACCACTTCAAAATAGTGTCAGTGGGAACTTGTTTTGCATGTTGGGAAAAGATAAGGCAACAGCTGCTAGCGGCCAGTTTAGTGTTAAAAGAATTTGCTTTTTTCGGCGTGTAAGTTGCTATCTCTGAGGTTGTCTCTGTTTCTTTTAGCCACAGGGAAAAAACAGCTACAGGCAGATAGTAGATATGTGGGGAATATGGCCTGAAATCATTGCCCAATGGCAGGCTTATACCAGCAGTCTACATCCGCTGAGTCAGACCTGTCCAACCCCAACCACCTCCTTTCACTGACTTTATGCCCCTAGGCCAAACGTGACACTTGGTAGTCCTCTGGTGGATAGGCAGGTATATTTGGCGTGAGACTGGACAGGTTTTTGAGGCTTAACTCATATAAGATCAGGATATCTCCACCCCTGCTGCATCATTTTTTAACACTCTCTCTCTTATTACAGTGCACTAGTAAGCTGCTGTTAGCTCAGCTTCTTATAAAACACACCTTTGCCTTTGCCTTAGTCACTCACTGGGTCATAAGCCCAAATAAATCTCTCCTACATGATTCTGTTTGTGCACAGAATAAAAAATATTGCCATCGGAAAACCCGTGTTTGACACCTTGGCAGGACATCATTAACATGTGTCAGGGTTTATGGCTTTTGATGTCACCGGTGACATCATCACTGCAAGACAAGACATGGGGGAATAGGGCTGACCGATGGGGTGAGTGTTGTGATTGGCATCACCAGGCAGGCAACGTTATGACTAAGCTGACTTGTAGAACACACCCAGAGCTGTAAAACCTGCCATGTAAGCCTACTGTAACAAATGTACTCTTTTAGACCTCAGCATTATTTTTGTAATGTGAGATTCTGTGTGTATAGATCCCCAGTGTGTGCAATATTTAACCTACTTAAATCTTACTAAACGCTAAAAAATGGGGCACATTGTTCCCGTCTCCTGCTTAGTCGACAAACAAACGCAGTCTGACACTCGGTTCGAAGATGTCAGCTCTTGAGTTCTGGCGATTCCGCCCCGTTATCCTCCTCTAAACAATTCAGCTCCAGCCCTTCTTTTTCCACTGATTGCACTCCAAGAGCCGTTACCTCAGACCTTAAGACACAGCAGAGTCAGCACATAAACTAACTGCGAGTGGATTCTGTGAATTACGATCACTCAGACACAATTGCGCCATTAGCGAATGTTTAGAAGATCCCACAGAGCAACAAACCACACACACATACACATCCACAACAGCCCTCACACGCAAACACACACTCGACTTGTTTATCCTTCCATGCAGAACCAGACACGGTGCCTTGCAAGCCCTTAATCAAACAGAAGTAGACCCCTCCCTCTCATGAGCACTGACCTAGCGATGAACCATTCATTATCTGCTACTCAATGTAAATGGTAGGTTGGGGAGCGCAGCCTTGACAGAAACACACTCAGACCCCATTGGTCAACAGCAAAGACTTTAGAGGTATATTGGCTTTAAATGCAGGGAGATTAACTTTGGGTAGGTACCCTGGCAGACAGATGTCTCCAACCCGATAATGAGATTCTGGTTCCCTTCTCTCAGCCTCATTTGCTGGGTCGAGCTAGACTTCAGTGAGGGGAGAGTGTTATGTCGAGGATTAAGCGGTGGGTATAGCGGTCACTTGGCAGCTTTGTTAAACTTTAAGTCACCCTCTAACTACGCCCACCAGCCTCTCACCCTCTGACCCCTCCTCCTCTCCCGGGGTTGGTGGGGTCTTATCTCCAGTGAGTGTGGGCTCCTCTGGCTTCACACAAAACCTCATGTTGACATTCCAGAGGACCGAGCCTTGTGCAAACACACCAGGCCCCACCAGATGGCTAGACGAGGGAGGACAGGGCTAGGACGAAAGGACGCAGAGGAGGACGGGGAAGGACAGGAAGGAACAGCGGGATCAGAGTGAAAAAAATCACTGTGACCACCAAGATGTCAGGCTACCCCAGCAGTTCATCAGTGTGTCACACAGCCAGACTCCAGGTTCTGTCTTCTGACAATTCTGCGAAGTGTTTCTCAACATTTGCCCTTCACAGTCAATTCAATACATACACAAGTGAAGAAGAAGTGTTCTTCTTGCATCCTCCAGCTACTGCCCCATCTCCCTAAAGTCATTTGAAGCTAATATTTGAGGGTCACCAGGTTAATCTTGAAGGCTTTAGGGGAACCGTGGAGTAAAAGCCCCTCCAAATGAAAAACTCATTTAGGGCTTTGACTGAGCGTGGTAGGTCATGTTTATCAGTGGAGGGCAAGAAAGTATCCCTGCTCCGTGACCCCTTGGGGCGTTTGTGTTTGGGGAAAAACAACACCAGAATGCATTCACATTGCAGTAAATATGTGACAGCAAACCTGCGCAGCAAACTAGGGCTTCAGATATTGTCCGCAGTTAGTGTGAGTGATTATTTTTGCATCACAATTTTCTCACATTCACTGAGAAAAGAATTGAAGGAGAACTGTTACGCTTTTTTAGGTTTTTCCTTGTCTTCGGTGTTTTATATAATCTTTATCTTTATATGTTTTTGTGCATGTAAAATGTCTTCAAAGTTAAAAAGATCAAAGCATGAGAAAACTGTGTTTTGTTTTTGTTTTTTGTTGTATCACTAAAGCATGTAAACCTGTTCTAGTAGTAATCCAAAATGAAAATATGAATCTCAAAATGAGCATAGTATGGCTCCTTCATGATGATGTTACAGGTTTTCCTACATCTGGGGAACAAGATTAAGAGGCCAGGGCATCTCTACAAAACCACAGTACTACATTATAATGCTGTTAAATTTACTGTTATCAAAAAATGGCAGCTTAATGCTCTTCCGCATATTGCGATTTGATAATAATTTGATGAATTGTGCAGCCCAACTCCAAACTAACAGTATTAGTTGTAGTTTGACCAGTCAAACTTATGCAAAACTATATGAGAACCTAATTGTACATTTTATTGGTTTTGAGTTAACTGTGCCTCATATCAATAAGAACATCACTTTAATAGGGGGATTTAAAGTTTAATGATGTAAACGCGTGCTATATTTTACTGCTGACGTAATAAAATAGTCTTTTTCTGTAACAAAAGCACAAAAACTTAAGGCTTCACCGAGAGTTTTCTGTTTTTAATCTGTTGTTATTTGCCTTCACATGATCGCTGAATGATGACTGAGGTCATAGGTAACCCATCTATTTATTTACCCATTACGTCATTATCAATATGTAAACAGAACTGATAATGTGCCTTTTGAAAGACCTAGCTCCATTGCGTCACATTACTGACATCAGATGGATTGATTCTTCTAACATAAATGAAACAGCAGCTCAGAGGGCATCTTGTCAAGATGGAACAAACTTATCCTCTATTTGGTCTCCCTGGAGTTCACCCCTCCCTGCTCCCTGCCTGCCTGTGTGTGTGTGTGTGCCATCAGCCTACAGCACAATAGACAGCCCTTCTGATAAAAGTGTGCAATAGTCATTGTGGATATCCGGCTGCCTTTCTCTCCACTCCCCTCATCTAATGAGGGTGTATGGTGCTGTGGTTTATCCTGCCACTCTTTCTTTCCAGTCCCCCTCCGATCCTCCAGGGCTGGAGCTGCTTTCTTCCTTCTCATTCTATGGAAAAACTGGAATGTTTTCTGACTGATTTTTCCCTCCAATCCCTTTTCAGGTTCCGGAGACATGAGGGGACACGTCTAGTAGAGGAAGACGTGGTACATTGTGTGTGTGTGTGTTTGCGTGTGCGTGTGTGTGTGTGTGTGGGCGCGTATGTGTGTATATGCGTTTAGTCAAAGCAAGTTCAAACCTGATGATAGAGGGGATCCAGATTTATGTTAAAGAATGTCTACTTAGCGGTGAATTACCTTGAGAAGAGCCCATGCTGTTGCTCTAACTTGGTTGAGTGTGTGTGTGTGTGTGTGTGTGCTGTATATTGGGAGCAATGTCGGTCTGTCAATTTGTCTGCCACTTTGGTCCAGATTTAAATGTTTAAACAAGTTGGAGTGAACAAGCATTCATGGTGCCCGGAGGATGAATCCTGTTTACTCTTACTCTACCTATTTAGAGCCACCAGCAGGTCCAACTTCTTACATATCCAGTTAAATATCTAAAAGGTTCTAGACAACCACAAAAAAAGTTCTGCAATTATTAATAGTTGCTAGACGATGTATTCTACTGACTTGGTGATTACCTGACTTTGCCTCTGGACATATGTGGTTTCGAGTGACATGTGTTGACAGTTTTTGGACTGTTGTCATGAAATTTGATAGACATTTGTTCACCACTTATGTTGTGGCGCAGCAGGATTTGCTTACACATAATCATGTAATCTCGCAAATCCATTTTATCAGTCTTCATGATCATGTCCCAACCAAAGTGGCTTGGACCAATCCTACGAAAAACTACTGGCAGTGCATCAAGGTTAGTTCCCACCAGGATAACTGTAATAGCTTTGGTGTTACGTTAAATCACCAAAGTTATGGTGATAACACCTAATGACAACATTCAGCCAGTAAATGTGGCATCCCATCTCTTCACTTCCATTGCATTCTCGTTACAACCTCGATTCAGTTTGTTGTAGCTGACGTTGCTAACGCTAGGAGAAATTTTGCTATACTTTATTCCACAAACCCTCATCTACCAAGACTCTCGATGCTGCAGAAACACACGTACCACGTGATACCTACAGTCCTATACTACTGGCAGTCAAACCTTGTCCGAAGCAAGAAGCGGCTGTCACAGTTCTTAAAACTGACGTAAACCAAACAATCATTTTGGATTAGATGAACATTTAAAACATTTTAATTCACAATCATGTCTTTATCATTGTCTTCATAAAAATGTTATCGATATGACCTTTAACCTTAACCTAGAAGGTTAATTCCAACCCCTGTAGGCTATTCACATTTGGTGCTAATCAACAAATGTTAATATTATAAGACACTAAACTAAGATGGTGAACATCTAGCCTACCTAGCCTGTTAGCCTGTTAACATTAACAATTAGCTTAAAGCACTGCTGCCTCATAGAGCTGCTGGCACGGCTGTAGATTTGTTCATTATATGCCTCTTAGTCCATGAAGCTGCTAACTTTACAAACAAATCTTTATAATGAAACCTAATGTGAATCACATCAGTATCAGTGCTATCAATGCCACGACCTATCGCACGGATGTTGTGGGAGGATTCTTGCGAGGACGTTGATAAGGAACCGCCATTACTAAATACGACCACACGCACGGCTGCCGCTATCAGTCACATTCGCTAATAGATCAACTCTGATTAACTTACATCAAATCAGATAAATCAACTGCTCACCCTGTTGAATTAAATCTGTTCTGATAAGAGAAAAAAGGGAAATCAATCAGCTAATCAGAGCACCTATTAGTCTGCCAGGAGGCGAACAAAGACTCTTTGTCTGATCACACTCAGACAGATCACAGACCGACAGAGCCGCGCCATCATGACAATGATGAGATCCCTGTTCATTAACAAATTGCTTTGAGCACACTGGCATAAATTCAGTCTCTAACTTGATCACATTGACTCTGTTTGTGCAGAGCTCAGCAGTTCTGCATGAAGCCTTTGCTTATCTGGACAACTGAAAAAAAATGAATACAAAGACGACACTCCTGTCAGAAAGAAAAGTAGCTTGAAATACCGAAAAGTATCCTCCCCACTTACTGAGCCCTCGCAGCTCTGTCCAGTTTGTCTAAATGAATTGCATATGGTGGAAAAACCATCTCCTCGCACCGTAAGGAAAGAGCCAAAGAAATACTTTGTCCCAAAAAATACTATGTAGTTAGCAGTGACAGCTAAACCATCCCTGCCCACATCTGATACAAAGAAGAAATTCCGCTCGGAGAAGTGTGCAGTTAAATGGTAACACATTCTTTAAACTTCAAAAAATAAAACAATTTCAGCCAGTAATCTGCCACTCACTGCAAAAAATGCACATCTTCATACTTAATGCCCAGCAAAATCACAGACCGGGACAAGAATACGTTTTTCCATCATTTATTTTTCGCAAATGTGGCATGAACACTTGCAAAAGAACATCTTAAAGTTGGTCCAGTAGAAAAAGACAAAAAACACTTGAATGATTTAATACTTTGTTTTTCAGCTTTCAATTCTGTCAAGTAAATTTGGAGTCTATATTTAGTCTAAATGAGGGAGCGGATTGCTAGTAGGTGGTTTCCAAAATCTGTTTCTGTCAATCATATATAAATATCCAGAAATAAATCTCGTTTCCTAAAGCAACGCCAAGAAAGAGTAAAATGACCGGATAGAAATGGCATCAACATCTACATAAGAATAAGGGATTAGCTGACTATAAAATGTACACTTTTTAAAATTTAACTTAATATTCACATTCATATATAAAACTTACAAAACCTGGATCTTTCAAACCCACTAAAAATAGCCTTTTTTTCTTGTTACTGCTGAAAGATCATTTTAAATTACCATAAATTTAATGGATTATTTATTCATCTATTATCAGCATCATTAATGTCATCATTTCTGCCATTTTTGTTTTTGTTCGTTTTTCCAGACTTTTTCTGATTCTTCTCAAAAAAAACATAAGTCAATAAATTAACATGCTACCTCAGTCCCTGAAAGCCAATACTCAACTGTGTTACTGAGTGAGAGTAAGACAGGTGTGTGTGTGTGTGCGTGTGTGCGTGTGTCTGTGTTTGTGTGTATATTAAAGTGTGTATACGTGTCTGTTTGTTTGAGTCTGTGTGTGTGTGTGAAAAGAAATATAGGACACATAACCTGTTAGCGTACCTGCCTCGAACTCAAAGTAAGGTAGGGAGGGTTGGGGTTATTTCGGAGTCCATACAAAAAATAATTCATTGTAAATATATAATATATATTTATACATATTTTGAATATATTTACAAATATACCCAGCACTATACATTATACTGTGTATTTTTTTTCTCCAGAATAATTGGGAAGGTTTATCAAGAGAACTGAAAAAGAAATGCATCAATATTACAAAATAAACAGGAGAGCAGTTTCTATATGTGCTCTCCTTCTATTCCTCTGGTTTGTTAGTCGAAGCTGTCTCTCAGTCCTTTTCCTATTCGTCATCCTCTTCTAGTCCCTTGTTTTTTAAGTTCACATCGGTCCATACATTCCTCCAGGAGCAAATAACAATCTTGGAATGCCAGCCACCGGAATGGGATCACCAAACAAGTAACGTTGTCGATTGTAAATTTGAAAAAAAAAAAAAAAATCCTCTGGGTACAAACATGAGAACTAAACTGAAAAGTCTGTGTGTTTATATAAAGGGGGAGGAAGACGAGGGTCCCCAGTTCATTCATTCAGTCAGTAAAAAAAACAGCTCCTGTAGGGTCCCTGCCCTCTCCTTTAAGACCTCATTGTGTGAGTAGTGTGTGTGCATGGCAGTATGAGTGTGTGACAGCAGCGCTGCCACCAGCCCAGTCCCGTCTGGGTCCATTAGTCCACTGGGATCCAGAAGGGTGATGGGGGGGCAGGAGGTTTGGGAGGATTTCGGAGAGGGAGTCTGTGCTACGTGTCTTTCGGGGTAAAACTGGGGCAGGTCAGGCCGGGGGTAGAGAAGACATTCTGGGGCTCATGTTTTGATGTTTCCGTTGATGTGCTGGTACTTGGGGAGGCAGGGCTCATCCGGTAAAGGGTCGTGGGAAAACACGGAGTCATCACCGGAGGAGCAGGAGCTGCGAGTGTCGGGGAAGCTGGGGGAATACTGCTCTGTTGGGGCGCACAGGTCCAGATACTCCTGCAGACACAGACAAAAGAAAAAAGAGGGTTGGGCGAGATAATTTACACCCAGACACAAGCTCAAGAAAACAGGAGAATGCACATATAGTGGTGAAACCCGGTCAACAAGGACAGGGACTTTCCAGAGGAGGGTGAGAGAGTATCATCTTCATTATGCTGTTTATCTAAACCGTACCAAATCACCCTGGAAAGATTTATGCAGCGGGACAGGAAAACAATATTAAACTGGATACT
The DNA here is from genome assembly GCF_900880675.1 of Sparus aurata. NCBI lineage: Eukaryota > Metazoa > Chordata > Actinopteri > Spariformes > Sparidae > Sparus > Sparus aurata. The sequence goes on along the minus strand of NC_044201.1, from coordinate 14,543,484 downwards.
GTATGAAAATATTTTCAGGAATAATAGGTAATAAATTGAATGTTTGACTGCTAGAGCTCGGAGGTAGCAGGAGTTGACCCAGTTGCGGTTTGGGCCACTATAAAATGTTTGAATGTGGTGGGGAAGCTGGGCTAAATAGGATCCTTTTAAAACCAGAGAACTGGGGCAGAGATGTGGCAACGCAGCCTTTACAACATCCTTTCACATCACTCTCAAGTTCAGTCCAAACAAATCTGACATCTGACTCTGAAGCACGCAGCATAAACACCAGAAGATGGCTGGAAAAAATAAAGAAGCTGGCAGAGCTCGACCCGCGCCCCCTTCCCCATCACAATGAAGATGAGAACCCAAAGAAATCCTGTTATTAATCTTTAACTTGGTCCGGTTTTGGGAAGTTGTTCTGGTCTTTTCATGTTGGCCAAGGCACCCTTTTTGTTCCCCTCCCGCTTTTCTTTCATGGCTGTTATTGGGACTAGTTGTGAGGAGGAAGAGTTCTTGGGGTTTTCTAGAAAATGAGTGCTGGCTTCCATTTTCCCAGCTCAACACGAGAAGGCTCACATTACTAAAGACCTCCACATCTGCCAGCGGTTTGGGGCAGCGAGAAAGGGGGGAGGGAAAAAAAGGCAAGAAAAAAAGCGCTTTATTACATTTCAAAAGTTCAACCTCGAACTTGGGCTTTTTTGGCATAAATTCATGAAGTTTCGGCTCCAGAGCAGACGAGTCTTGACAGCTTTCCATCGACGGCCTCTCTTCAGGTCGGCACGCGGATATCACAAAAGACAGGAGGGGGAATGGAAAGAAACGCAGGCTATCACAGGGGGGCGAGGCATGTACGTGATGATTGGGCAACTTCACTGGGCCGTAGCGGCCATGTTGGGCCTGGATCAAATCATCCGGCCATTTTTTCAGTCACTGTTCAGGTCTTGTGTCATCAACGTGGCTGCTAACGCTCCTAAAGCTTTCAGCAACCCTCCGCTGAACTCTGCATGCACTGGCAAGAGCATGATTTAGTTTGGATTGAGAAACATGTTACTGTGTGTAGGAATGTATCATTTCTTTTCTGTTTTATTGTTCTGAAATGTCTGACTCCTATTTGCCAGGAAATTATAGGGTTAGTGTAGCACGAATTCTGACCACCCTGACTCCAGGAACTTTATGGAACAAGACGTGTGTGAATACAAAGAATGAAAGGGCTGCACTCACCTCATTGGTGCTGAGGGTGAGGATGCGATCCAGATCCTCTACTAGCTGCTTGAAAGTGGGTCTCTGGGATGAGATGGCATGCCAGCAGTCTTTCATCATCATGTACCTGACAGAAAGAAAATCAGAATGTGCTTACTCAGAGAGAAGAGTGGATTAAGGGCGGCAGAACAGTCCAAGCCGTACCACTCCTCATCTAACTTGTCGGCATGTTTGGCACCTGAAATGATTCACGCATCTGTACTCAGGTGTCTCCGTATCAAAGGATAAATCAAAATCATATGTGTTGTGTGACACCATCTCATTTGGAAATGTATTTCAGTCTGCAGTCAATAACAGAACCTCTGGTGTGCTTCTGATCACAAACATGCCTCCGAGTGTTTAGGATTTTTTAAATAGCATCATGTGTTTGTGTAGTGCACTGCCACTGTGTCTGTCTCCACTTTGTTCTCCATCAGCCCTCTCAGTGTGGCACCGTGGCAGAGCTGCGCCATTGTCCTCTGACTGCAGAGGACTCATTGTGAATGAGGACACTGATAGCAGCCAGTCACAGCTGTGCAGAGGCCCCAACAGAGTGGACACAGTCATGGATCTGATGGAGCCTGGGATGGCGTTAGAGTGTAGTGTGTATTTGGGGGTTCAGTGTTGGGAGGACGTGGGAGAATAAAGCAAAACTCTTACAGCTCGTTGGTGCAGTTGCCAGGCTTGTCCATGCGATGTCCCTCTTTGAGCAACTTGAAGAGCTCCTCAACAGGAATGCCAGGGTAGGGGGAGCCCCCAAGGGTGAAGATCTCCCACATCAACACCCCAAATGACCAGCTGATGAAACAGAAAAACATATACATTAAACTTTAGTCAGAACACCAGTGTTCATCTGTAAATAGCCTTCAAGAACAGACCCCGTTTAACATACAGATCATTTACATTCAGTCACTTAGCCAAAGTTTGGAAACAGCTCCAACAGTGTGACTGCGCTGGTGTCAATGCCCTCTTTCTGCCGTCCGGTGGCTTGTGGTGCGAACTCGCTCCCAGTGCCACTCAGGCCCCGATCTCAATGATGGCTTTTGTGCCCTGCTGGCCTGTCACACAGCCTGGCATTGTCCAGTCACACCACACCAAAACAAACAGCGGACCACCCATGGCAGACAAAAGAGGACGGAGAGGTCCAGAGATGGATGGCGGCTACCAACTATTAACTACTTCCTCATCCGAGTGTCCGGTCGTCAAGTATCAGTGATCCCACGGTGGTGATCTCGATCACTGTCACACTGCGGATCCAAACGGCATCTCAAATGAATCCCTCTCGCGCTGACAGCACGCTCGATTCACGTCAGAACAAAGGCCCTATTATAAAAACGCGGACACGAAACACTAATGTGCGCATCCAGGCAGCCACAGGCGACCAGGCGAGCAGACATGGTCAGGCATGTTTATCACTTCCTCCATCTGTTTACACAACCAGCCCCAGGTTTGTTCCCTCCTCTATCAATGCGTTGCATCTCTCCACTTGTCGACACACTCATCTTTCCTCTCCGTGCTACTTTGTAAGCGTCGCTCAGTGCTTGTCGACCTGTTGCGCCATCCAACTGCAACCAACCATGACTCACCAAATAAACACCCAAACCAACATGCTCCGGGTCACTTTACCTGACCTGGTTCGGGCCTTACGAGAGAGGACTTATGGATTCCAGCCAACTCGATTCACGAGCTATACTTAAACATAACTGGTTTGGAATCACTCTCAATTTAAACTGATGCTTCTACATGACCTACATATGCAAGAAGCAAGAAGCAAGAAGGCTTTTTCTGCATAATTATTACAGTTGGATTCAGACTGATCCTAGTTGGAAAAGACATAAAATTGAAATGGAGGAAGGAGCTGCTATGTAGCCTGGTGGTATGGCAGTAGATATTTCTGTATTGCCAGGCAGCAGCAGAACATCTGGCTAGTAACATAACGTTTTATGTTTTCCTTGCTACCAAGCTATATCTTGCTTTGTAGCTTATTGTTATGGGGACAAAACGGAAGTGTTGTAAAAAGTACCCAAAAGTCATACTTGAGTAAAAGTAAAATATATATTTAAAAAAAAAGTAATTCTCTGGAAATAAATGTACTTAAAAAACAAATAATAAAATAATTTGGAATGTGCTACTTTGGCTCTGATTCAGCATGCAATCTGCAAAGTAACTAGCAACTTAAGTTATTAAAGAAATGCAGTAGAGTGAAAATATGCTACATAAAATGTTAATGTAAGTAGCAGAAAATGGCAATACTCAAGTAAAGTATCTGAAAAACTGTATATAAGTACAGTGTACAGTAAATGTACTGCGTTTCATTCCATCACTGGTGGGGAATGTTGATAACTTCAGCTTTAGCTCAACAAAATGATTACTACTGAGCTAACAAATCTGTTAGCTATTTAGCCAAAAGTGTAAGATTTATTTATTTTTTTTACCATTATTATATATCTTAATAGCCACAAATAGAAACACTATAAGCTGATCGCAACTGAAAAACCGTGCCGCAAGAATCAACAGAACAGGAAATATCATTGTAGTTGCTTTGAACAAGTCAAACAAACAGTGTTAAAGTAACTCTGTATCAGCAGAGTTTATGCTCTGGAGTTGTCTCGCTCATTACAAACAGTGAGGTTGTACATTCTCTGTTACTGAACTTTATGTTATCGATTAAAAGCAGCATGAATATGAATGTTGGAGATCCGGTCAATACGTGTACATGCATCAGTGAATCTGGTCAAAATATAAAGATTTAGGGCTCTGAAACATGGTATAGGACCGAGAGCTAGAGGAATACGTTTGTTTTTCTTCTTGATGCTGGGGGGATAAGACCCCCACATGTCCTCCACGGAGCCTGGCTGTGATACCATCTCTCTTGGCTTTAGCTGCTGTTCTTTACCTTCCCTAAGCCAGCCGGAGTTGAGTCCCCCCCCCCGGGCCCATTCGTCAAAACAGCGAGAGGCGAGTTTCATTGGAATTCATGTATTCATTTAATCTGATGTCATATATGGATTGCCTGCGCTGCTGATGATGTCTGAGTGTGAGCCCGCCGGCCTCCACCTCCCCAACGCCTCTCCTCATATCGTCCTTTTGCCTTCATACTCTATGTGAAAAAGCCAATTACTAAGAGTGAGTGATGAAACGTAATTAGCAGTGAGCTGATAGAAAGGACTGCAGTGGCCACTTCATGCCTGCACCCCCCCGGTACTCCCCCAGGTTATTGACTGGTGCTGCGCTATGAAACATGAAGGGCATCATGTGTATGTACACGTATTATTTATGTACACACACACACACACACACACACACACACACACAGACAGTAGAGAGGTTCCCCGTCCAAGTGCTTAACTGGGTGAGCGCTATGTTAGGCGTGCTACTGGTGTATGACTCATAGATACACACAAACACAAACTCTCCTTTCCCAGGGGTCAGCATGCGAGGCATTTATCTAATTGCCACATACACTTTCTGCTGCCAGTGTCTGAAGCAGAAACTTCAAACGACGCTGTCAGAACGCATGAGGCTCAAACACCAAAAAGAGAGGCAGGCTCTTCCTTTGTTCTGTTTTTAGAATGAGTACTCTGGAACTAAAAAAAAAAAAAAAAAAAAAGAAAGAGACAGAGACGGGTCAGCAATTCACATACCAGATGAATGAAATTAAGAACGGTGGGGCGAAAGGGTGCCGGCGGTAGCGGGCGGAGGGTGGGTGGGCAGTTGGGGGGGATTATATTGATCATGGAACGGCTCTTAAACGATGAGGCACATGTTCAAAGTGTCACCGAACGAGGAGAGTGAAGAGGGGGGTTAAAGGAGGATGAGGGCCGCAGCATTGTTGCGTTCAGACATGTGTGGAGGCCCGAACGGAGGGGAGACTTCCGAGCTGAGCCGGAGGGGTGAGTCGTAGGGGGGAGGAGGGGCTTGTGGGCTCCGGGCTCCTTCCAGGGCCCTTTGAAGCCGGTCAGATTAGTAACACAGCATTGGCTACAAGTCTAGCGTGAAATCCTCACTTTTGCCACAGACCGGCCAGTCCTGGACCCCTATAGGCAGCTGCCCCCCACCTAACACTCACCAGCACTGCACCAAAACATCTCACCAACTCCTGAAAAACAACCCTCTGGATCTGACAGCCGGCCTCCAAATGAAATCTTAAAAAGAGCAATGGTAGTGTGTTTTTTGGTCCGAGAGGGGTTTTATGCACCCCTGTGGCTGTGTAAATGGATTTTCTATCATGTAGCTGTGGTTATATACTTACACATCACTCTGGTGTGTGTAGACCCGGTCGAACAGCGCCTCTGGGGCCATCCATTTTACCGGGAGACGACCCTGAGGACACACACAGGCAAGAGGTCAAGCAAAATGTACACACAACCCACCCCTGGATTTCTTTATCCCTGGCCTGATTCATTCTCTGCTGGGAGATCTCATTATTGGAAGAATATGTGAGAGCAGCCTGGGGAATAAGGCACAAGAGCGACAGTCTGGGAGGAAGGATTTCCCAGAGGAACATTTACATTGTTAAAGCAATAGAGCTGATAAACAGGGTCACAGATAAAGTAGAGTTTATCTCTATGTGCCATTAAAACACTGGAGAGTAAGCTAAGTACAGCTGACAAGGCGACCTTGGTCGATATCCATGTAGTGGAGGACTGGCAGAAATAATCTAATGAGACAGGGAGACAACACTCAAGTAGGTCCTTCTAAAACAGATTTATCAGCTCATGTACCTACTAATGGAAAATAAACTTCCTGCTACCAAAATCAGAACTGTGCAAGAAAAATGGTAAGAAATACATAATAATTATCCAAAGAAGGTATTGTGGGTTTTTTTAAAGGGGCATTATGCAGTTTTGGAGAAGAAAGAAGAAATTCAAACTCAGAATTCTAATATTTACAAAATTAAAAAAGACAAACTCAGAAATATTTTGTTATCTGATAACTGAATAAACTAGCTGTTTTGCACATTTTTTAGGTTTATTCAGTCATGAAAACGAAGATTAAATTAAAGATTAAAATAATCAGCCATAAGGACCTTTCTCATCAACTTCTTCCCCAAACACTACATTGTGCATCGTTAACAAAAATAAGGCCTCTGTTAGCAGTTCTGTTTCTATCAGATTGAAGTAGGGAATAAAAGAGAAGTAGCACCACAATGACTGCTCTGTCTCGATTGGTTTTGACGCAAGTGATCGTCACTGTCGCCGCTGTCATTGTCCTAATCATCATTACCATCGGCATCATAGCATATTGTTGTTGTTGCTGTTGTCAGCTCGCTCTCAGCGAGATTGTGCATGCGATGAAAAGCCATCCATGCATACTAAATGAGGATGTGCAGGCAATGCTGCTCCGCGGTGGGAAAGAAATGACACCACTGGGCCACTATGGAGATGTCAATTATGTTTAAGCCGCTCCCCTCTCCCTCTGTCTCTCTTTTTTTGGCTAATTGTATAAGTGTCTATGGAACTGAAGGAAAAAAAAAAAGAGACTGAGGGATAAACAAGGCAGGGTCTCCAGAAGCACTACATTCACAGGCGGCCTGGGAACCTGCCGCTTCTGCCAAGACACCAGCCGAGGGAGAGAGCGCAACAGAAAGATGATGAGGGGAAGGGAGGGAATTAGAGAAAAGAGAGAGCCGGGTGGACTAATCTCACGCCGCGGCTCTCAAAAACATTCCGCTCCATCAAAGCTCACATCCTTGCAGGTTGAGGACTCACATTGGTCGTCTTTTTATAGTAGTCGATGTTGTGGACGTCCCTGGCCAGGCCGAAGTCAGCGATCTTCATGATGTTGCTCTCTGTGACCAGGACGTTCCTGGCTGCCAGGTCTCTGTGTATACACTAGGATGGAGAGAGTGAGAGAACAGAGGGGGAGGAGGGGGAAAGGGGGGAGGGTCACGGGGTGGAAAAAGTGAGGGGGAGGGAAGGACAAGACGGTTACCTCACTGCATAAATAAATCAGCTCTGACACAGGTGTACACTTCATTTTGGAATGGTGTTAAAATGTTTGCGGTGCATGTAATCATCCAGAAAAAAAAGTAGCACTTGACTGCATGACATGACGCTGCGATGACTGCACCGACATGAACATGTCTGGATAAGCACAGATTACTGACATACTTTGCCACATGTATGGCTGGAGCTGTCTCTGTGCATCAGCGCGCATGTGCAAGCATGTTCATGTGTCTGCGTGTGCGTGTGAGGCTGTGCGCTCTGTCACATTCCAACAGTGAGAGCGAGCGTGAGGCTGCTGCTGGCCAACATGGCCGCATCCCCATTGTGAAACCTCACAATCCTTCCACACAGAGGGGCTTTTGTCATGGGATGGGGATGAGACAATGCAGGGATTGGGCAAGGGGGTCAGAGGAGTGTTTTTAGGAGACAATATTCCCACAGTGACGCACGAGGAAGCTCCCTAAGTAAAACATGCGTGGATCCAGCGCATCAAATGTTCAGTGTTTTGTGTTTGTGGGTGTCCTCCTCTTACTTTCTGTGAAGCGAGGTACTCCATGCCCCGTGCCACCTGATAAGTGCAGGAGACCAGATCTTTGAAGGTGAGCTGCTCGTCTGAGACACGGGCAATGTCATAGGAGTACTCCATGCCGGGCGGCCGGCGGGCTCGCAGGTACTCCCTCAGGTTGCCTTTGGAGGCGTACTCCACTATGACGTAGAGAGGGCCTGCAGCGAAGAAAAGACCCACATCACCTTTTGAACACAGTCATAAATGATTCCCTTTGAGAGAAAGTGGCACTGAACAAAAATCAGAGTGAATTTTTTATGGAACGCATCACAAAAAAGAAGAGGCACCTCTGGTTTGAGTGCCAGGACTTGAAAGTTGAAGCTTGCTTCAAGTAAAATACTGTTCAAAGACACGAGGAAGCTCCTTGCGGCACATTTTCTTGACTTTTAAACTAGTCCACTTGTCTTGAGGTATGAAAACGTTCAGAAAGCTATCACAATTTAGCACAATTTAATCATTAAGGAAAAGCATTGTCAGAATTTTTTTTTGCATATATTACGTTGTTGAAGCAACAGTTTACCAGTGTTTTCAGCCGTGTCCCTTTGTTGTTTGGCTGGTTCATTTGTCAGCAGGATTATTGTAAATATCAAAACTCTGAGTTTGAATTTCTTCTCCAAAGCTACTTAGTGTCCCTTTAACTCTTGGTGCACATCTGGATAAAGGGATGATCTATTTTATTCATTTCTCAGGTAATAAAGCAAATATCTTGATGAATGAAATCAAGCGTATGTGGCTGGCTGATATCTATGAGTGAGTGCAATTTGATGTAGATCATGATAAAAATCCTGTTCTGGTGGATTTAAATGTTTTCACAGTCTTATTTTCAGCCACTATACGGTAAGAAATAGGGATATAAACCTGCAACTAACACCAATGTGCAGCTGAGATAATGGAGATTGAGAAAGGTACCAATGCAGGTTTTGCTTGATTGAATTAAATGCATTCCACTGAGTGCCATTCCCGTTCACCTGAGTAATGGATGCACATTTTGCATCCATTTTCAAGAAAGATTTGAGTATGAAGACATGACAACACATTAAATGTTTACATTAATTAAATACTGATAATGTGCTTAATTGCTGGTATTTCTGGTGCTGACTAGTGAGGTTACCAACGTTTAATCGTCTAGTTGTCTAATCAGGCACATCCCTAATGGAATACAGCTTCCAGATGGCCAGACTGACTGCTGTTTCCCAGCATTTTTGTACTTTCTTGTAAATTTCCAAAACTTAAAATAAATTCATAATTATTTTCCACGGGGACGGAAAAGTTATGTTTAGGTATGAAAATGGGATTAACTGTAAATGGACTGCATATTATTTCTTGGCAACACTGATCTTCATAAATTGCACTGAGAGGGTGAATTCTTGTGCTCACTTCTATCCACTTTTCAAGTCCAATTAAAATCCAACCTCTTCGTATGACCCTACAGCACCTTGTACTCTACTAGCTGACGTGGTCTGATGACACATTTTCTGAAATCTGTTTGAGGTGCACAGCAACCTTTAGTGCAGCATTACAAGATGGATCAAGCGGCCTCTCAAGAACCTTGAAAATAAGACACTGCATACTAAGAATCCCCTTCTTAAGGTAGTACTTTTTGATGTTGTGCCCTCTCTTACTTACCGTCTTGTGTACAGGCCCCCAAAAGATTAATAATGTTCTTATGTTTGCCAATCATCTTCATCATTTCCATCTCTGACACCAGGTCAGACAGGTCTTTCTCGGTGGCGTCATCTAAGAGCAGAAGAGATGGACAAAGGTTACCAAGAAAAACTCGCCAAAACAAACATACTTCGTCCTGTCTTTCCTCGACTCAGGACTGTAGCTGCCCTGTGAGACAACGCCTCATTTTGTAGGTGCTTCTGATTAAGTGCGGCTGACAGACAATGCAGACTAAAATTACGGCAGTGAGGGGAGCTCCTCACACAGACTACAGAGGCATCCTTTCAGAAGGAGGGAGGGGGGGGGGAATTAAAGACGTTCAATCTGGATTCATTATCTGCGGCACAGGCTCCTTTTTCATGGGACTGATTGAGACAGAGGAGCTATCCAGACGGTTGGAACGGCGTTGCCAGCATTCCTCTGCACCATTACCTTACCTGTAGTAACTCCGAAGAGCAAATTTCTATTGTCAAGGTTGGTCCACCCGCCTGCTGCTGTACCTGATCTAACCGCCCCCACCCAAACACAAAACCAACCCAGTGCCCCCTCCTGCTTCTTTCATTAATCATAGCAGGGCCGCTTCTGTGACTTGCCTCTTTGTGTGGGTGCTGACTGAGCTCCAGCCAGCTGCTGCTCTGGGGTCAGGTATGTGACCGCCCCTAACCCTTACCTGCCCAGCATGGCCGTCACTCAGCAACCACCAATAACGAATAATAACCACGGCCCCAGGCTCCGCCTTGCACCTTTACTGAACCCTCGCTGGAGCATAAATCTGCTACAACATGCACTCAGGTTGCCCACAAAACATAATGAAGCAGTGTACAGATCCCAGTGGTCTGATTCGAAGCACAAGTCACACGTTTACCATTACAGCCTCACGGGACACCTGCTTACCTTTAAGCATCTTGACGGCGACAGTTACAGCCTCCTTGGGTTTGTCCTTATCGATGCCCAGGGCCTCTGCCATTACCACTTGGCCGAAGCAGCCTTCACCTAGGGGCTTGCCCAGGGTCAACCTGCAGCACACACAGAGAGGGAAGACAAGAAAACAGACAAGAGGCTGTTAAGCTGCTGAAACACAAATCGACCTGATCTGACTGTGGCATCGATTCACTCCCTGTGCAGAAATAAAGAAAGAGTGTGAGAGCGAGAGAGGGAATGAGACCAGGCAAAAAGCCAGTTTCTCAACCTCAACCCTGTGTTTTTCTTTTTTTTTTTTTTTTTTTACTAGATCTCTCTCGGTTTCAATCTGATTGTGTCTGTGTGAGTGCTTTATTGGCGCGGTGGCTGTAACACTTGCCAGGGCAGTAGGTAGGAAAGCAGACATGGCAACGATAATCACCTGATAAAGCCAGGGAGAGGCACTCATTTCTAAACTGTTTACCCTGCCTTGGCATGTTCCAATATACACTCTTTACAAGTCATTACACAGGGCTTAGCTTAGCCCTGACACATTAGCCCGTGACAGATGGAATGCTGGCTTTGTGTTGCCATTCAGGTGTGCCTGACTACAATACTAGATGGAAGTTTAAGTACTATTTCGTATTTTGTGTCACAATAGCTGCTGTGTTAAACTGGATTGCACATACTCTTTCACGGCGACCCATCAGAGCCACAGCACCTCTCCGACCTCTGAACTAGCAGTGTACCTCGGTGCTTTCTCATGTGATTGACAGTTGCAGGCCCCACCCCTCAGGCCCGGCGTCCAGGCTATGTAAACACTCACACTGTGCGCCGCAAAGCCTAGGGCCTGAGGCCGGCGCCCTGCTGTAGTAACACAATCCCCTATCTGTCCACACACACTCGCCATGCTCAATAGAAACCATTCTGTCTGTCCAGCCACACATAATCAACGTTATTTTTCCTCCACGCAAACAGCAAACGTTAGCATTCCTCAATGTTCTGCAATCCCGACATGATCCCTCAGGCGCTGGAATGACAGGCAAGCTAAAGACCCAAACAGAGACGCACACATCCCAGACAAAACATCCCACTTGGCAGGTTTATCAACTAAAATAAACACTTTTGACCACGATGCCAGTCTGCATGCACACAAGAGAGTCTAGCATTACATCAGAAATTTATTTTTCACCGATAAGTGACTGTCAAATTTAAGATCAAAATTTAAATAAAAGACAGGCCATTGTGTTTATGGTTTGGGATTTTCCCTTTTCTTTGAAAACCAGCGGTCTCAAGTGTGTATTAAACTATTGTAACCTTTGCAGTCTTATTAAATCCACCCTGGAGCTTATCACTGGCCGCTGCAACTGTGACTAACCGAAACCTCAGCGGTGCTAATTCCTCTGGTATGAAACCGAGCAAACACTCCTAGGCCAAACATGCAGATGAAAGCTGCATGTGCTAACCAGTAATTAGCGCAGCTTCGTATCTTACCATCAGAAGCATGTGTGTGTGTGAGTGAGAGTGTGACATAACAGTGGCAGTTGTCACAATGAGGCACTGGGCCAAGTTCAGGTCGTTTTACTACTGCACCAACAGATGAATCAGTAGCCTTTACCTCAGCCACTGCAGCCATCATTCACCAGTTAGTCATCATTGTCTGCTGTCTATCAGAGTTAATGGCGCTCTTTACCAAGAACAATACTTATCTGATCATTACGCAGCACAGATATAGTCAGACAGAAGCTCACTGTGTAGTAATCTAGGTGCTATCTCCTAGTGCAATATGACCCGTGAGCCAAAGACAGTTGTATTGACATCGAGGACAAGAGCAAAGGGTGCACGCTTGAAGCTTTCATGCATACTGTCAAACAGCAACTGGAATACAGGCCTTGAATCCTGAGTGCTTTATGCAATGCAGATGAGCAAATAAAAGGATTTTTTTTGTTATCCTTTATGCAAGAGCTGAACCAGATTTACATAATTACATATTCAGCATTTTGCAATAGACTTTTAATTCAATCAATCAATCAACTTTATTTATAAAGCACTTTTCATACATGAGTATGTAGCACAAAGTGCTTTACACAGGAAACATAAAACAATAATAAAGAAAGCCCTCCCTCCCACCCTCCGTACTATACACATGCACACATACGTACACACACATACACACACACACACACACACACACACACACACACACTCTTACTACAGGAAATAAGGAGACATGGCAAGGCACTGAGGATTGAGGAAACGCCACCTTTGGGGCCGTCCACACTGGGAGGAGTCACAGGCTGTGCCACTGGGGGCACCAGTGCCCAGGCCCCCCGACCCTGACAGACAACGAATGGCTGGGCCAAAGGGACCCAGGGACAGCACCCCCAGCAGCATCCCAGACACAGCTCCCAGTGTGGAGGACCCCCCTGAGGAAACTCTGGAGTTAACCCTTAAAAACTAAAAACATAAGATAGGATAAAAACCCTGACAAAAGATAATTTAAAGAAGTGAACAGTTAAAAGGATAAAATGCATAAGATAATAATAAATAAAATAAAATAGTATCGAAGATAAATAATTAAAAAAAAAAATTATTTAAGATGAAAATTGTTTAAAAAAAAACAAAAAAACAAACAAAAACAAAACAAGATAGGAACAACAACATAAAATACGATAGAACCACATAAGAATGGAATAAGAATTTAAAATATTAGTTAAAAGCCTGATTAAAAAGGTGTGTCTTTAACCTTCCCTTAAAAATATCAACAGTCTCTGCAGACCTGAGGTTCTCCGGCAGGCTGTTCCACAAGCGGGGGCCATAGTGGCTAAATGCCGCCTCACCGTGGGTTTTAGTTCTTGGTTTTGGTAGGGATAAAAGGCCAGAGCCGGAGGACCTCAGGGTCCGCGAGGGTTGATATGGTAAAAGCAGGTCAGATAAGTAGGAGGGCGCAATGCCGTTAAGACATTTAAAAACCAGTAAAAGAACCTTAAAATCGACCGGGACATCATTTCTAACTCCAATACTACCAGCAGAATCCCGCAGAAAATTCTGTCATATAGTTGTGTCTCACCTGTCTCGGGTAAACTCCCAGCGTGGATCCTCTGGAAGGTCATACTCAGGTATTGGCTCGTCGTGCGCAGAGCTCCGCCGCGTCGTGATGCGCACCAGTGGCGTACTGGAGTTCATGGAAGAGCTTGAGTCTGCCGACACCTACAGGAGTAAAGAGATTGGCTGATCACCGCAGTCTGGGTTCAAAGGTCAACTAAAGCTCCAAGGCATCACTAGAGGAGTCGATGTGTACACGTGTGATTGACTGCTGTGCTTTTATTGCATTTACCAGCAATGTTGGTCGGTATGACCCATTAATATCCCTAATTTCCATGCTTAATGCTTCAACATTACAGTCAAGTGTGTCTCGAGGACAGAGATTATATTTCAGCGATCATTATGAAGAGGGCAACAACAGTAATTTTGATGAATGTGTGTTAATCATTCAGGTTCGCCGCTGTCCTCGGGGCTCATCTCTCGTCTCTCCATCCTAACCTTACCTTGACACAGGAATCGGGCTCCCCACAGAACGTAATCCGACACTTTTTGTGCCTTTTGGTTTCCCTTGAGGGAAAAGCATGGCTCACACAGAGAGAAAAAATCTGGCTGCAGTTTCAGGCAGTAGTGCTAACTTGCTCAGAAATGCATGCTTTCTAAATGGAGCCAGAGGTAGGCTGTTTAAAATATGATAATATATGTAGTAAGGTGCTTCTTTTTCTCTACAAGATCCAAGTAAAAAGCAATAATAGTGCAGCTTTTATTAAATTATATATTTTATTATATTCTTATTAATTTACTATATTTCTCCATGTAAGAACTGGACTTTGTAGCCCATCATTATATTTGTGTGTTTTTTTTCTCCTCTAGAGGTGTTAGATGCCATTAGAACTCTTTATCTACTTTCTGTTACCTGGCGACGCAGAGGGATCTGCTTGCTCAGCTTGTGGACCGCTGGCTGGCCCCCGAAGTCAGGTTTCTTTGCCGTGTTCCTCATGCGGCACACCACCACGATGCCCACCATGCAGGCGATGAGGAAGACGCCGGCGCAGTATATCGCGATCTCCACATAGTCTGGGGAAAGGGGCCCTGGGGATTTATCGAGGGCTGAGGAGAATACAGGGTGAGCAGGCGAAGAAAGTTAGAGGAATGGGTCACACACAGGCACATTTTCCATTTTGAACAGACACACATGGGTATCAGACCGGCAAACGCAGAGACGGATGCTCTGGAGATGACTCATGCGTAAATGTAATCACGATCGGCAGGCAAACTAAACACAAATGATTTTGTAGAACCTCTCTTCTTTCCAGGGAACCAGCACGCCTACTTTTTTAATCTAACGGACCTGTATAAGCTTAAAAGTCTCAACAGATTTCAAATCTTGCCTCAGCCAGTAGAGCCAGGCCTGCATATGTCTGCAGTCTGTGCTAATGTTGGAGACACGCGAGCACAAACACAAACACACACCCACGACTGGCGGAACAATCCGCGCTTCACTTCAGATCGCAAACAAGGGAGAGCGGTGTCCTTGGTGGTTGTATATGGCCTGAACTTCCTGTCGAGGAAATGAGCTTGTGTGTGTGTGTGTTTTCTGTGTGTGTTTGTGTGTGTGTGCTATTTTAAATGGACTGTTCCATAATGCATAGCCCTCCAGACCACAAACAGGGACTCTTGTGCAGCGCAAGCCAACCAAGCAGCCCGTCAGCCAGCTGGAGGTGAAGCTACATGTAGGAACCTTTTCTCTTGTCTGTATCTGCTGGTCCAAAAACCACAGCGCGCGCACACACACGCACACACAGAAGCCACAGCCTCGAAGGCGCCATGGCTGCGGATAGAGCGCATCAAGGGCAATAAATATTACATATTACTCCCAGAGGAAATGGCTCGCCTGTGATCATTACGCTGTATTGTTTACAGACAGAAACAAAACGATTCTCTGGTTGCAGATGGTCAACTGCTCTCATCGATCTCGCTTAATGCCCACCCTACTTTAGGCTAGTGCTTGGGCAGAAACCTTTGACAGTCTGGCCTGGAGTGAACTTCGGCGAATACTGACACTAAGTTTTATGTGTTTGATCCTTTGGTATGCATAATTACAGGCCAGACATACAGCAACAGGCAAAAATAGGATAAAACGAGTTGACAAATGAGAACACACAACATGCAAAATTCACTATTTAGAGGCGGGGAGGTTCGGCCCTGATAATCGAGAAAGTCAAGCCAACTTGAAGTGGTGTTGAGCTTTACCTTTCGACCTTTATTTCAAGGAGAAATAAGGATCTCATAAGAGGCCAATTATCAGAGCCAGGAAAGGGGTGGAGAAGATTTTGTGAATGAACAAAAAACAGTTTATTTGACATGCAGACTAGAATGTGGCACTTAAAGACTTTCCCCAAGGAGCCGGAGAGAGATGTAACAGGAGGGAAGGAGAACGGCGGGCGACAAGCCCTCCCCTCCTTTCGGAGTCTGGAGACACTCGAGCTGCTCTGGGAGCTTCACTTCCGTCTCAGAGTTATAATAAGTCGACGGCAAACTGTCGCGTTATCTGCTCAGAGCTTTCAACAGCTCGCCAATCCAGATAATATTATGGAATATATGCTCCTTGCTCTTATGTTACATTGTCTTGGATGTTGACCGTGCTGATTCATCACAGTAATCTAATATTCGAGCTGTGTGCCTCAGACTCCGGAGGGAGGACTTGCCTTCCGTAGAGGTCACTGAAGTGACATAACCCAGCCGTTTTAGAGAAGAAAAATAGGAGAGAGGACAGTATACGAGTGTATATACCTGGAAGCACCGTCAACCAAGCAGTGTGATAGGAGATCCCAATAGAATTACCCGCCAAGCACGTATACTCCCCAGCATCTTCAAATGTTACATTGGGCAAGTAGAGAACTTCTATCTCCTTATCTGTGGTGTTAACACCTGCGGTCTGGGGAGAAGGAGAAGAGGAAGAAGGGGAAGAAGATAAGAGCAGAGGGGGGAATGGAAATCAAGAAAAAGGGAGGACAAGAACCACAGGAAGACCAGGGAGAGGGAGAGAGAGAGAGAGACAGAGAGAGAGAGAGAGAGAGAGAGAGAGAGAAAGAAAAAAAATGAGACCCACAACACCAAAAGAGAAATAAGAGGAGCTGGATGGCGTCCACCGTCAAGGGTCCAATCTGCAGGAAGGGATGTTGGGAGTTTCCGTGGGTGAGGAGGAGGTTTTATAAACACAGATAGAGCCCAGTATGCCACCAAAACATGAGGAAGTAGAAACAGTGCACTAAAATTAAAAAAACGGAAATAGGTCCCCGTCACCAAGAGAACCTACTAACAGTCCACACATCGGACTGGACACATGCACAGACACAGAGAGAGCATGGAGAGCACGGTGCTGCGACACCAAACACCATCTTGACACAGCTCGCAAGAGGGAGAGAGAGAGAGAGAGAGAGAGAGAGAGAGAGAGAGAGAGAGAGAGAGAGAGCGAGAGAGAGATTTAAGGGGAAGGCAAAGTGGGATGATAGTTGTGGCAATTCTAGTGTCTGGTACGCAGGTCCGACCAGTGCTTCCATGGCAGTCACAGCTGAACCACAAGGGTCTGACATTAGGAGGAGAGAAGTGTCCGTGAGCCCCCAGGACCACCAAGAGACCACCAGCAGGACCCACCACAGCACAGCAGGTCAGGGGACGTAGCCCAGGAAACCACACCGGGGGGGGGAGAGGAGGAGTAGGTGGGGTTCAGGTCTCAGTGGTTACCTGGGACGACAGTGAGCCAGCCCGACTGGTTGGCCTCTCCTATATAATTGGAGACTTTACAGGTATACTCTCCGGCATCGTCCTGCGTCACGTTGTTGAGGGTGAGCATCTCCACGTCCGAGCTGTTAATGCCCGAACGCTGCAATCCACACAAGCATACTTAGACATGAGCACGCACAAAACATTAATCAGACATCCTGACAGCAGCAGAGGAGCGAGCGGGAGTCACCACCAAGACCTATCAGCTCATGAGGGAGGGAATACAGTGATTAGCTCCTGATATGACTTTAGAAGTTCATCCGTGACACCTGCAACCACCGGCAAAACCCGAAGGACAGAAAGTGTGTGAATTTACCTTCAACACTCGAACATACGGATGTCCATCGGGGGCGTAGCGGCTGCCGTTTTGGGTGATGTGTTTCAGCCACTGGATGTGAGGTTGGGCGTCGCTGTAGACCTTGCAGACGAAGCGGGCGTCCTCCCCGACGTGTACAGTGGTGTTGGCTGGGAGGCCAGCCTGGAGAATGGGCCGGTGAGGGGACCGCTCTGTCAAGAGAGAGGGAGGAAATGTTTCTCGCATGGTTCATGACTCAAGTCAAATCTGAACTTTTAGGATGTCAAAGCTTGTGCACAAGCAAGAACTTTCTGTACTGTGAAGCGTGAACATTTCACAGCAGCCCTGACAGGAAAAAAATCACGACTGCACGGCCTCGGTCTTATCTCAGAAACATTTAGAGGCTTCCCACAAAACAAAGAGACGGAGGCGTTTATCACTAAAAAGATAAGGGCCTTGGGTGGAGGAGGACTTCCCTAAAGTAGGGTGTATGTGTTGGATTTGAGTCGGGGGGGGGGGTTAAAGCAAAAATTATGTGCCAGTCTTGGAAAGTGAAGCACCTTCGCAGCACCCCCCACATCACCAGCTATCTGCATTCTTCCACAAACAAACATTTGGCCTGCGAATCCAAACAGAGCGAGACCTGTTGAACAATGCCCCCTTTCAAACACTACCCCGGCCTTCACAACCCCACTGAGGAGCCCACCAACCCCCACACTGACAGCAACCACCCGCTGCCACCACACACACACACACACACACACACACACACACACACACACACACACACACACACACAAAATGACATCACTCAGCCTGGGGGCGCTGAATTGCCTTTCCAAAACAAAGCCTTAAGGTAGGTGCAGGGAATTCATTTGTGTGTGTGTGTGTGTGTGTGTGTAAGGTCTGGAGGGGGGATGGTCAGAGAGTGGAGGCAGGGTTTAAGAAGGAGGGCTAAGAAAGGGAGAATTAGCAGGGAGACTGAAGGGGAGAATCAACAGATGGAGAGTGGAGAAAGTAGGAGGCAGAGACTTCTTCCATATGTATGTGTGCCTGCCCGTCTCCCCGCTCCATCTTTCTCAAATCTGTCAGATCAGATGATTCCCACCCCTCCTTCCTCTCTCCCCATCTCCCTCCTCCCTCCTGCACATTCCTAGGGCTCGCCTTGTTTATTGTCTCTCTCCTCCTCTCCTCCTCCTCCTCCTCCTCCATCTTTCACAGGCCTCCTCACCCCTCACGATCTTTCCCTAACAGAAAAGAGGTGATCGACTTCATTTAAAGTCTGTCGCCCTACGCTCTCATCGTGAGGCCTACCAACATGAATACTGTCTGGCATGAGATGTATTTACTAAAACAGTCGAAAGGAAAAACACCATCATGGCAAGACAAACTACTTTTGGAGCAGTCTTTAGAAAAAAAACAAAAACGCACATTCTAATGTTCATTACGGCTGATATTAATGTTAGCCCGAGCGTTCAGAGCTGCAGAGTCGACAACTCAGACCAAATGACAGAATGAGTGTGCGGCGCGGGAAATTAGGCCACATCATGATTATGGAGAAACCCCAAAACAATAAAAGTTTGTGGAGCAATTCTTGGTTAAATTAGATTAAGGAATAGCACGTGTGGGTCTGTGTGTGTGCATGTGTGTGGGCATGGACAAGTGCAGAGAAGCTCCTTTATGGCCCGTCGACCTTACACGAGAAAAGTATGTGAGAAAATAGGGAGGAAGGAAAAGAAATAGTGAAGGTAGGGTTTGAAAAACGTGGCCATGTTGTCTTCACCGTCTGCAGCATGAAATGAGGGAACGGTGACAGAAAAAGCAGACAATTGCTAAACTTAAAGGTGCTATAATGTAAGAACTGTCCAAACAGACAGGGGCCAGCATATCACGAGTAACCATTAACTGCTGCTCGCTGTAGCTGCCATTAGCTAGTTTGCTCAGTTAGCCGTTCAGCTAATGGTCTAGACTGGGAGCTTGGAGCGCCAAAGAAATTAGTTGGTTAGCGTGCTTACTTCAGCAGATTTCTCAGCCAAACATTACACAGATTACCAAAATGTCATTACTACAAGTGCTCTCACTTGAGTATTTACATTTTATGTCACTTTCAATTTGATGGGTGGTTTTAATTAATTTCAGATTAAGATTTGACATGCAACGTTTTGGCTACATTTTTAAGGAAAATCAAACCAGTGGTTTCCAATGTTTTTGGTTTGTGACCCTAAAACAAAACAAAGTGGCATAATAAAGAAGATTAGCCTTTAAAATTCTCAGATGGTTTCAATGACTTTAATGCTCAAAGAGGTAAAATTGCCCAAAAACTGAAAACAGATCTGTGTGTCTTTGTTTTTTCTTCTATTGTCTCCCGTTATTCATCTCAGGGCCCCTCAGATTGAAGGAAAAGTAGCTCAGACTTGAACTTGTTGCGTTCTAGTATATTCTACCTATACGTTTATGTAAGTAAGATTGTCTGCTAAGACTGTGGTGTCTTTTCATGTTTCCGGTATTAAGTGACCCATTTCCAAACTGAATCCATTAATCAATTAAGTCATTAGGGGAGATATTCGATGGCAGCAGTGTTGGATAGAAGAAGAAAGAAGTATGAGTAGACGGACCAGGGCATTCCATGGTGTCCCATGCGAGACGGGTGAACTCTGGGTAACCTGGTGGTTTGGCACACAGGGCCCTAAGGGTCAGGGGGGGTACAGGCACAGGAAGAGCGCGGCATGGCACAGAGTGGCGTGGGGCTACCAACAAAGTGCCGCATGGCCA
Organism: Sparus aurata; assembly: GCF_900880675.1. NCBI lineage: Eukaryota > Metazoa > Chordata > Actinopteri > Spariformes > Sparidae > Sparus > Sparus aurata. The sequence goes on along the minus strand of NC_044201.1, from coordinate 14,523,290 downwards.
CTGGGTGCCACAGCTCTGATTGAAAGAGCCGACGTCTGTTTTGACTCCTCATTTGTGTCTCCTCGACATGTGTGTCTGCTCGTGGATGTCCCACTGCGGCCCTTTTCTCCAGAGGCCAGTTTGAACCAGAAAAGGCTGGTTCCTCTTGGTTTTAATAGCTGATCCTGCAGGTCATTTGGGGAGAAAAAAAAAGACTGATAAGAACAGCCCTTTCTGTCTCTGTTTCCCCTCCTTTTCTCTTTCTCCCCCTCGCCTCCCTCTGTCCACCCCGCTATAATGGAGGAAAATTAAGCAAGAGGTTGCAGGGGGCAGTGGCTGTGGAGCCAGACATGGAGGGGGTTTACTGCTCTGCAATAAAACAGAACAAAAAACAGAAATATGCAGGCTGAAGGAGAGCTTTAGCTAACTCCAGAAGGGAGCGGAGCAGGGGGCCGGAGTTGGGGAGCGCGCGCGTGTGTGTCTGTGTGTGTGTGTGTGTGCACGCCCGTGTGTTTATGTGCATGAGCCCTTTACACTCAAAAACCCTCAGGTATTCAATCTCCATCTGATATAATGAAAATAATACTCCTTATTACCAAGGAGACGCTGATCAAAACAGAAGTATGCAATTACAGTAGGTCTGCTCGGGACAATGAAGTCAGTAGGAGAATAATTCTACATACAGACTACTGACGCATGGAGTGACCAGCTCTTATCAAACTGCTGCAGCTGCATGTCCGCCCGGGTTATCTGTGGATTATTGACCAGCCTCTGGAAGAAGAACTGTGTCGGATAAACTTTGATGCGTACTGATTGCCTGTATAGTGGTCTGAATACGGGCCCGCATCAAATTAAGGGCAAAGTTGCTTGCACACAAACACGCATGCACTCATTGATCTGCCGTCTTCTTTATCCCTCTCCCCTTGTTGCCCCCGCTGCCTATCGATTCTGCAAACTGAGCAGAAAAACACTCTTTGCTTTCTGCGCTCCAAAGGTCACAGTGAGGGGTTGACTGAGTTGGGTCTGTACTCGCTGTAATAGCACTGAGGTCAGCAGTCTGTGTCTTCAGAGAGGGACAGTAAACGATCATCCACCACCTGTTTAACTCCGCATCATACCTCCGCTGACCTTACAGGGTCAGTCTGCCCAAATCACACAAGAACCATACCACTCCGCGTACCTCTTGTGGTACTGAGCCATGCAGATAGTTTCTGTTTTATTAACCAAGGCTGCGGAGCTCAAATCGTGGAAAACTGCATTTGAAAAGCTGGACAATGATGTGGTGTTTTTTTTTTAACACTGTTATTCCGAATATTCCACAGACTTCACTGTCAGCAATTTCAATAAAAAGTAGTTCCAGCCAAACTTTTTTTTTTTTCATTAATTTTGGGTGAACTGACCCCTTGAGCTTTAAAGGTGCGCTATGTAGATTTTGGGGAAGACATTTTAATCAGAAGAGAAAGATCTTCATTGACTGATTATTTAATGCCTAAACAAACAAACTCTCTTTGTTATCATAACTGAGTAAAATGAGAGCATCTAGCTTCAGACAGTGCTCTGGGGAAAAAAAAAATATTACTGAGTTTGTGTTATTACATCATTAATACAGTAAATATTCAAATTCTGAGATTGAATTTCTTCTCCAAAACTACACACGGCCCCTTTAAAAATAATTATTCGAGTAGAATTTAGTTAAGATGGAGGATACGCGCAACATATAAAACCAAATTGTTCAAACAGCTACACTTTGTCATCACACTCCGTCACATGTGCACAATAATTGGACCTCATAAACACATAATACCGTCATGAAAGTAGGATTTACCCCAAATTAATAAAACATTATGCAAATAGAGACGACATTAAAACTGTTGACATGCGCATTTTTGGCAGCGCTCCTTCAACTGCACCTGCATCCAGAGTGCACCTGGGCAATCAAACATGCACACACACACACACACACACACACACACACACACACACACACACTATCCTCGCTGTGAGAACTCTTTCCGCCCGCCTCCCCCTCCTCCTTCCCTCCCCGCTCCGTCTTTGTCGGCCTCACAGGTGTACTCTGAGTCTGAGTGTATGTTTTTTGTGCATTGGTACTGACCCACTACATCCAGGGTGTAGGTGTGGTTGATGGCTCCGAACTCATTCTCCACCAGACAGGTGTAGTTGCCCTTGTCCGACGGCACCACGCTCTCCATGATCAGGGTCCAGTGCTGGCTACGCACCTGTGAAGGACAGGCAGGGGTTTCTTGTTAGGAGAGGACAGAAACACAGATAAAGAAGCAAAAAAAATACTGAGGCAGCAAGGAGAGGGAGGACAGAGGGGATTTGGTTGGAAGAGTGAGAGACGAGAGCTGGAAAACAATATTGAGGCTGACGACAGGCTGACTCCAGCAGAGTCACTCGACAGCATCAGAGTCAACTGCTGGGAAAATATCATAATTCTTTTGTTTGTTTTAGTCATTTGGGGAGTTCTCAATAGTAGATAGAGAACTGGATAAAACGGAACTGGATAACATTTTTACAATGCAAAAAAACACCTCGTAGAGTCCCACACACTTCCCTTTAATTCCCCTGTCAGTTGCCGCCATCGTGGGCAGTAAACCCCACCTTTCCACTCTCAAACAAACAGTTATTCATAATTATTTACCAAAATAGTTTCACCTATCGTGTGGAATCCACAGGTGTGAGCTAACAAAAGCGTTTCCGTCTGCACACAGAAGCGGGATTGTAGCTCTGCTTGTACAGGCCTACATTTCACACAATGGAGAGATTACGCTGCAGGGCCGGGCTCAGGTACGCCTTTTGTCTGACATTTGTTGACAAAAAGAGAGAAATGAGCTGCCCACAGTGTATCTGACAGCCCCGACTGTATCATTTCCGTCACGTCACGGCTGTTTTTTGTCTCCGCTGTAATGAGCCCGCTGAAAGCCAAAGGGAAGCGACATTAGCAGCTACATCAACATAATCTGCTCCTAAACTTTCCTGGCAGGGAGACGTGTTTCCTCATAAAGCGTCAATCATTAACCGGGGGCCTCGGACTCGTTCGGCATCACTGGATCTTTTCATAAATTCATTTCACAACTGTCTGTTTTAACTGTTATTCCACTCTATCAGCACGGCTCGGGCATGCACAGATGGATGCAGCTTGTTTTGGGAGACAAAGGGAGGAATTTAGGAGCAAATATAACTAAACTGCAATCTAAATAGACTCCGTCACAGTGGAGGAATTCTTCATATTAAGGCTAGCTGTAGCCGGTTTCAGGCTCCTTTTTATTTTTTTTTTGCACAAAGAGGAAATAAAACACTACCACATCAGCCTTACTTTCCCATGACATACAGAATCAGGTATTTTCAGCGCATATAAATCAACTCAGGCTGTTTATTTCCCAAAACGGGACTGAGGTGAGAGGTGATTTCACAAGTTAAACAAGGCTCTTTTGTTGGAACCACAAGACTGTGAAGAGAAAGTCATTCTCATTTAGGTTGACCACTGACGTGGAATTAAAGTGATGACGTCTAAAATTGTCACAGCTTTGTTGCTCTTTCCAGGAAGCAGGGAACGCACCGGGGTTCATTTGTAGTTTTGCCGTGAAGTGAGTTTCCTTTCTTCTTTTCGCAGAATGTCAGGAGAACTGCAGGAGCTTCGACCAGCTCCTCAACGGTGTTTGTGAATCGCATTTCATAACAACAGAATCACATGCTACAATCACATACTCGCCTCCGACCGAAGCCAGTGAGACCTGTTCTCCCTGATTGAGTTACCTCAGCATTCTCAACTCACTTCAACCCTGACGCTACCTCCTCTCTCTATACATTACTGTCTGGGGGCATTTAACCCTTAAGTCCCGGGCTTACGTTTCTAATTGTTGGGGGTAAAGAAGCATTTCGAGTTACAGTGAGAGGCTCTGCAGAGTATCCCGGTGAGAGGAGGCGCACGGATGAGCAATTCCAATTTCACACCAGAAACCCTGCCCTTGTTTCCTCTGTCTACTCTCCTCGCGGCTCTCCAGTGGAGGGTGGAAAAGGGGGTGAAAGGACGGCCGGGAATGATTGGAAGAAGGAGGCTTGACTTGAGGTCCCGTGTAAATACATTCAGGAAAAAGAAGCAGTAAAAGGCAAGAGAAAGTAGTGACATTTGCAATAAAAAGTATGATGTATGAGTGTTTATCCTACCTTATACCCTCCCATGCGGTCCTCTTGGCGGAACGGCCTGCTGTTCTTAAGCCAGCGCAGCTTGGGCCGGGGGTTGCCTCCCGCAGCACAGCGGAACTTGACTGTGTTGGCAGCTGGCACCGCATGCAGCTTCTTCTCCATCTTTGCTGACGAGGTCCAATACGGAGCGCCTGCGACCAGAGAACAGTTGGCGTTGAGATTTCCTAATCACGTCCTCCTCAGCATTAACAGTTTGGCTTCAGGGGCCTCGGAGCGGCCAAAGGCAGATATACATGGAAGCGTGACTGCAGAGGAGCCAAACCTGAACAAACTCCCGAGATCCCCCTCCTCCGCCCTCCCACCCTCCCTGACCCGCCGTCTGCCTAACACAACCCAGAGCTCCACACTCACACAGTTAAATAAAAACACACACTTTCCCTGTAGGCTCAGCAGGGTGTTGCAGAGGGGGGAAAAAAACATCAGCTCTGAGGGGAGAATGTGCCTGGGCGTTGCCAAGAGGGTAACTAGACCATCACATTCAATTTCATCTCATTCCACTTAGCAGCTTTTTTTTCTCTCCCTCCACTTCCTCCAATTACCATAGCTCCCCTGTTTATCTGCCTGTCACTTGGCGAGATATGGACGGCAGGGCCAGGGATGCTTATCACCTCTCGGAAAATCATTACGCTCCGTCAGGGGAGAAAATGAATGTCACGTTTAACGAAGGATGCATACTTTCTTCCAGATGTTATCAACCAAATTGTTACCACTACTCCTACTGAAATCTGTCACCTTCCCTGTGTTTTGTCCGTTCCCTAGTTCCCTATTTTTCTCAGTCAGCTGGATTTTCCTCCGAGCACCCCACCATCACCACCACCACACTTCACAAACAGCCCTCTCTCTCTGCACCTGGGAGTGTGATCGCCTAAGCAGATGGGGCTCGGGGGGGAAGAGAAAAACTCAAAGTCAAACAACAACCCAAACGGTCTTCCACACCATCACTTCCTCTCCAAATAGCACGAGTACAAGCAACAGAGGGACTACCCGCAGATAAGGCCACTACTGGCTGCAGAATGACCCTCAGACGTAAGTTAACATCCCAGGAGAGGATCCGCTTCCAGCGCCCTTTCTCCGCTCTCTTTCCCGCCTGTCCAATCTGCATACTATCAGACACCTCCCATCATTTTCTCTGGCACGCACAGCCGGACAAGTCGCGCATACTTGGATAGTAAAGTCAGTAAACAGAGCTCTTCCTTCCTGAATAGATGCATATGTTAAGAAAACTATAATTAGTCACTCTTCCTCTTCCTCCTCACTCTCACTATCTGTGCTCCTCTTCCTGCATCTTCACCTCTGCGTCCCCTCCCTGTCATCACTCTATCCTGCTCAGACAGAGACAGATTAGGTGGAGACTGGCCCATTGCGAGGCCGTCTCTTCCGAAACGACCCCTGACCCCAAACTGGCAGCCGGGTCGGAGGATGAGGTTGGGACATGAAAGGTGAGCGGTGCTGTTTCCCATGCTCTCCGTCCGGAGGGGCAGCACTTCAAACGAGACGACCCTCAGACCTCTCTCCAGATGAAGCCAAACTCTCACTGACGCCCAACTGCTGTGGACTCCAGGATCCCCCGCCTCCCCCAAAGCCCCGTGCATCCGGATCCCCACTCATGGCTGTTTATCCTAAGCTGGCTTGGGGTGAGCTGAGGTTATCTAACTCCTGAGAATGAGTCAAGATTTTTTTTTCTCTCTCCAAGTTCCTCCAGAGAGCTAAATCCACCAGTGACCCAAACGGTGAAATGATTTCTGGTTCTTTACTGTGTATCTGTGCAAAGCTGGACATGGCAACTTTGTCAGGGTCACACATTGGGAGATTTTCAAAAAATACAGCTTCAAGAATGTTTGTCCTGTGAGAACAATAAAAAAAAAAAACTGTTTTCAGCTCTGTGCCAATGCATTTTTTTCATGAGCCCAAACATTTCTTACATGGTTTGTTTTGTGCTGCTGGATCCTGGTTGGTTTGCAGAAATGTGTGACATCAACTTTTTCCAATTGATTCCCACCCACTTCAAAAAAGTGAGAAAATAAAAATACTCTAAATGTGGGGAAAGAGCCAAAACTGTTCAAACTTTGGCAGGAAATCGCATGCTCATGAAGAGCCCCATTACCAACTATAAGGCTCAGATTGAGTACAAAGGCTTTGAGGGCCTTTAAAACTTTTTTCATTGTATTGTGACTTTTTTCTTGCAGCTTTATACTTTTATTCCCATACAATTTTAAACTTTTAATTTTATCTTCATACTATAACATTTTTCTCGTACTTTGATCTGACATTTGTTTTTTTTCCTCCTTCAAAATATGATTTTATTTTAGCTCGGTTGCCATTATTTTCCAATTAAAGTTGTTCCATTTCAGTTACCACAGCAGCAGATAACAGGACATCAAAAAAAGACTGAACATTTTTGCCATTACCAGCAGAAAAAGCTGTTCTCTCTGGGCTGTGCACGAGTGCTTTATGTCTCTCTTTGAACATTTTTTGTCACAACTTTAATTACGTCGGGAAAATACATCTATTCTTCCATGATGATCCTGACATGTGCAGCTTTAACTACAGGCGAGGAGAGGCACGGTGACCGTGAGGGATGACGTAAACAACAACCAGTTAAGTCGTCAGCAGGACTGAATGCGACGCTCCACGTGGCTCTTGAACTTCATCATGACATCAGTGCTGCCCTCCGCCGCCGCCCCCACCACCCCTAACACAGCTTCTCCTCACGGATCCCTGTAGAGGCTCCTCCACGTCTCCTCCAGTAACACCACCCTCTGCTGATGATGGACAAACACTGGACTCTCTCCCTTTTCAGCTTTTTTTCCTACCGGCTTATGTTCTTCAATCTTCTACACGGAGTCAAATCAAAATGCTCTGTTTTGCTGTGGCTTGATGCCCAAGACATTCTGAGAGCTCCAGAAGAAAAGAAAAAAAATAAAGCTACACCCCACACCCTCCACTCTCATTCCCTCCCACGCCTACATGCACCCTCCTCCCTCACTCCAGTCCTCGGCCCAAGGCCAAGGCTCCACGCCATGCTCAGAGAAGTGCTGGTACCGATCCAACCCCCCCCACCCCCGATCCTCCACTGCCTCTTTTCCTCTCTCCTCTTCTCCCCCCCCTTTTCTTTTAATAATAATCTCGGTTTTGAATTTTCAGAAACACACACAGTGCGAAAATGTGACTGTACTGCCAGAACAGCTTTCTCTTTGTTTTCAAACAGCTTATTACCACCAGAATGGCTGGATCTTTTCCCTCTCCCCCAAATTTTTTCCTCTTGCTAAGTTCCTCTCTCTCTCCCCCATATTTAATGGATTTCAGGCAATTACAGTCAACCCAAAAGTGGAGGAGGAGGGCTCACGGTGGGACGCAATGCGTGTGGAGAATTTTAACAAGATGTGGAAGCCCTCGTCTCTTGCTTCGGCGAGCGGTGTGTGCGCGAACGCATGCCGGTGTGCACGTGGCTACATAAACACATCACTACCCCAGATACTCACCAACACACAGACAAACTCGGGGAAAAACTTTCTCTTTCTCTCTTTCTCTCTTTCTCTCTTTCTCTCTCCCTCTCTCTCTCTCTCTCTCTCTCTCTCTCTCTCTCACACACACACACACACACACACACACACACACAGGCCCATCAGGTGGGTAACTGGGTCCAGATGGGGCGTCTTTCATAATGGATGAGCCCAGCTGACTGACTGGGTTGCTGGCTCCATGAGGCCCGACTACCTGAGGGACACTAGCTAAAGGAATGTTAGGAATCTCTGTATTCCCTACAGACACACACACATGCACGTACACACTTGCACCCACACACACAGACACACACACACACACACACACACACCAATCTCACAGAATAGGTCTACACAGGAATGCTGAGATATAGAATCGCAAAGATACGGGTGCTGGGAAGCGCTGCCATGAGTTTTGGCATCGCTCACAGCTGTCTCCTCCCGATCCCGGAAGAATACAGACCGTCTCCTTGATCATAATCGCGCAGTCTGAACTGTGCTAATAAACAGTGACAAAGCTAAGTAGATTATTTCACTTAGGGATTAAGTCTTTGTAAGTGCTTGGCTATCACAACCAGCATTCCAGACATAAGTTTTGACATGCCAGTGTAGAGACTGCTGACGAAGTTTGGAGACCAGGACATATATAAGACAGTTTTAGACTTTATTTAACTTTAAAATGTTGATTAATTATTTTTAAAATCTTTTTGTCCACGTCAACGTGGGGCTCATGCTGCGTTCTGTATCTAGTTATCCTCTGTGGTGTTGCAGAATGCTCAGCCAGACTTTGTACTTTTTGCATCTCATGATCTTATGTAAATGGAAATGTATGTTAAGAGTTTTGTACAGTGGGATCATGATTGCTTGTGCCCACTGTTGTTGACTTTTTTAAGTGTATTTGTATTTGGGGAATTTGACCTTGCTGGATTCTCCGCTTATCAGCAGCTGAT